>NC_034613.1:119871391-119940064 GCF_900095145.1 Mus pahari
TATATATATATATATATATATATATATATATATATATATATATAGTATCATTTTGTACAAAAACAAGCAGAGAAGTACCTAGGTGGAAGAAGAGGAAAGAGTACATTATAAGAGAGTATATTTAAGTGAGGCAATATAGACTTAGACATAGGAAGCAGGGAAACAAAAATGTATGAAAGAAAAACACTCCAAAAGCCCATGTGTGTGGCATGTGAACATGTAGCTCTCAATGGATCCCATAGGGGACCTGTGTGAGATAGGAAAGGTCATATTCTAAGGCAGAAAATAAATCCATTTACACAAGTGTGCATATATGTGTAATCACAGACATTTATTGGAGCATGTGGGATGTGGATTGTGTATTCAGAATCTATTTACCTTGACTCCTTTTTCTCCTTGGAAACCTAACCCCATATTGCCCTGGGGACAAGGGTACAGAGAAGGAAAAGAAAACCAATTACTAATAAGCTCCAACAACTTAAATTGGAATATGTTAGTTTTATTTTTTTAACTAGAAAATAGATGTAAACCAGTATCTTTATGAAAAAATAACCAACCCAGAGAACTTAATGGCAAGACATACATGCTACCAAAGCATACTTACATCAGGACCAGGAAGTCCAGGGGGGCCTGGGGGACCCTAGATTTAAAAAAATTGAAAGGAATGAGCATTTCTTAATTATAGAAAAAACACAACCAAACAAACAACCAAACAAACAACCAAACAAAAAACCAAACAACCAAACAAAAAACCATGGCCATGTTGGATGATAGAGAGCAGAGATACGTTGGCTCCCTGCTCAGTGCGGTGATGCAGACTGGCTCTGTTATAAAGGTTTTTTGTTTTTTTTTTTTGTTTGTTTGTTTGGTTTTTTTGCGCTATTTCTCATGGTTCCTTTTGAAAAGATTTTTATTTTTAATTATTTGTACATGTGTGTACCTGAGTGTGGGTTGGTGCACATGAATGTATTGCCCGCCCACCAAGGCTAGGTGATTAGATCCCATGGAGTTCCAGGGGTTTACAGGCAGTTGGTGGTTGCTGTCAGCTACCCCATGTGGGTGCTAGGAATGAAACTTGGGTCCTCTGCAAGAGTGGTATGTGCTCTTCACCCTTGGGCCATCTTTCGGTTCTACTCATTGTTTCTTTTATTCTCCTTTTACATCTTCCAAATTAGTCTGGCAGTCACACTCATGTGAAGGTAGTAAAAATATCATGTGTTATTCCTCATAACATCCTAGGGATGTTTCAAGTTGACTGGGTGAAGTTCAAACACAGTAGTAAAATAAGTAGCAGGATTTAGGTATTGATGAAAATGATCTGGGGACAGGGCCTTCCCAGAACCAGAGATGGTTAGCTATTTTCTTCTTTTACCAGTAATACATAGTTTTGACATCAGAAAAACAAGTAGGTACAGTTGCCCAAATGCAACATTGATAAAAATTTGGAAGTATCCTTAGAATGGTGATGATAGTGGTTGGTATGATTAATTAATTAATTAATTAATTAGCAATGCCTGACATAATGAGGGAGCCGAAGGCACCAATAGAAGTGTCAAGTTATTTGTCTTCTTTTGGCTATACCTCATATTGAGCTATACTAGTAAACTTTAGGGGGACAGAATGGACAGTTAGGGAAACAAGAACAACAACAAACAAGGACAACAAATAGCTCTTAGCAAGAGCATGTTTCAAGCCTGGAGTGGTAACGTGCCTTTAATCTTAGCACTCAGGAGGTGGAAGCAGGTGAATCTTTATAATTTCAAGGACAACCTGGTCTTGAAACATTTAAAAGTGAGTGCCAAGATAGCCAGGGCTATATAGTGAGACTCTGTCTCTCAAAAAGAGAGGAGGAAGGGAGGGAGGGATAAAAAAAGTGAGCATGTTTAGGTATAATCTTCCAGAAACGGCTTCTACCTTTCTGTAAGAGAACCTAAATCACAGGTCTGCAACCAATCCATGGCCTGGTTAAAAAAAAAAGTGCAACCATGCACTAGTTTTAAGTTGGTCTTACTTGTAAGCCTGGTGGTCCTATGGGTCCTGCATCTCCAGGAGATCCGGAGGATCCTGATGGACCCTGGAGACAGATTTTTTTTTTTAATTAAGGTCAAAAGGCAAGATAATTTCTTAAAAAGAAAAAAAAATACCCACAAGAATTATATAAGAGTTGTTACATCATTTTTATTCATAATAGAAAATGTTAGAACTCTTCCAAGTAGTCACTGATCCAGGGATTGATAAATGAGCTGTGACATAAATCAGTGAAAGGAAGCAAGTTTACTCATATATAGAACAATACAGATGAATCTGAAATGCATGGCGGCAAGAGAAGTTAGACCCAAAAGACTGTATATGAGATTATTCCCTACATATGACTCCTTGGGGCAAGTGAAAGCCGATCTATACTGAAGAGTGATCACAATGGGTTTTGCCTTTAGGGTGGGGTAGGAACAAGGATTGACTGCGAAGAGGCAGGATCCTCTTTTCCAGGATAATGTTAATGTTCTGTGGCTTAATAGAATTTTAGATTACCTAGGAGTATGTGTCTGTCAACATTCAAAAAAATATACATTTAGTATTTGTGGATTTACTAGATTGTGAATGTAGTAAATATACATTTAGCATTTTATAAACAAAAAGAATCAAATCAAATACTGAAGTTTAACTAATAATAGGCATGCTATTGTATTTAGGAATACTTCTGCAATGTATTCTGAACTTCATTCAAATCAGTGAACTGATGGATAGACAGTGATAGATAGATGGACAGAAGAGAGATAAAGAGATTCTAGTAAAATATTAAAGTTATGAGTGATTATTGTACAATTAATTATATGTGGCTCTGCATTTGAATTTTTACTATTAAAAATTTTAAAGGAAAAAAAGCCAAGTTATTTAGTATTAGATAAACCAGACTTCAAGATATTAACTAGATATAGACAGGAGGCATTTCATAATGATAAATGAGTCAATTCTAGAAGACATAATAGTATTACACGTATCTACACCTAACAGATTCAACATACATAAAGCAAAAAGTTATAATTGCATAGATAAAAGCATAGTTTAAAAAATTCAGTTTCTTTGCCTCAGTAATTTGTAGAACTTAAAATAACACGAAACAAAAACAAAACAAAAACAATAAAGCAAAAACAAAAAATCCCAGGTCATTGACTATTGAAACACCATCAACCATTGCTTAAAACATTATACCACCAACTTCTGAATATGTGTTTTCTGTAAGTTTTGGTCATAAACCAAACTCCAGCAAATTTAATGAGATGAAACATAAGAGTGTCATCCTCTTAATTTTGGTAGACTCAAACTAGAAATTAATAATGGAAAGGTATCTAGAAAGCAGTCGGAGACTAGGGAATGAGAAAACAACAAAAGGAAAATCAAATTTCACATGAAAAAATGAGAAAAATGTGTAGACTTGAGTAACAATGCATTAAAGTAATGCTGAAACCAGGAGAAAGCTGTTCTGGGGAAATGTAAGGCTCCATTCTGGGGGTGTAGCAGGACACAGGTGGTATGTGCCCAAGAAAGAGAGGACAGGGTTTAGACAACAGGAAGAGGAGGGGAATTGGAGGATTCTCTAGAAATGAAGATGCTATGAACTACTAATTTAAACAGAACACAACACAACAGTCACAATCACACCAGTGAGATAGGGACAGATGGACTGTGAGTAGGTAGGAGGGAATTTTCTGGAGCAATGCCAATATTCTGTGACTTAATAGACTTTTGGATTGACAAGCAGGAACAACTTGTAGTCTCCTTATTGATCATAAACTTGTTGTTCAGCTAACAGACATCCTGTCCTCAAAGCCAAATAAGTATTGCATCATGGTTGTATTGACAGGTAAGCACTATATGTCTGTGGGCAGGAGGCTGAATCCCCACGAGAAACTGCAAAGCAAACAGATTGAATGTTATCATACAGATTTAATAAACGTACTTCTAAAGTCAATTTTGTTTCACTCTGGAGGAAATCTATACATTTGCTCCTTAGTCATCTTTGTTTCCTATGTGGGCTCCCATACTTCACATCTCTTGTATAAGCATCCATCCACAACTGGCACATCTAAACTCGACCCATGCTTCTTAGATGCTACATTTTCTTTCATAGATACATATCTCCTACCAGAATTTTTGATACACAGTATTCTTCCCTAAGGGGTTCTAGGATTCTTCTGAGACATTCCTACCCTTACATTTTCACATCCTTTGTGGGAGGGACAATGTCTACATTGTCTGAGGGATCACTCATAGCACTTTGCTCATACTGGATACTTCATATGTATTGAAAACTATCAAGACAAAGGAAAATAAGAAAAACAAACAAACAAACCAGGGACAGTTCTTATATCTTTTCAAAGGAAAGCAATGGAAATATGGAATTGCAAGGAAATAGAAATCTCTTATTAGTATAACTTGTGGACTTCCATGTACTACAGTGCCCTAAAGGAAATTTCTGTATGGGATAGCTTTAAAAGAAGTGTGTGTGTAACCCTGAACACACATAGAAAACAGTACATTGTTGTCGAATGAAAGACCTTCATGATACATGCAAGAGAGTAGAGTGGATCTCCTAATCCATTGTTTTCCTTTCCATATTCCTGTTAACCTCAGTTCAAGAACAGTGAACAGAAAGATGTATGGAAGTGTTTATGTTAAAGTAAACGTTATATAGTCACCTAATGCTATGTCTCATAGCCTATTTTATTTGCCTCACTTTATAATACCACAGAGGCTTTATATTGTTTCACATCTTCACAAGAGCAATGCCAAGTGCAACACACTAAGTTATTTTGACAAGGGATTCATAACTTTCATTACTTTGTCTAATCATATTATGTTACAGTGTATTAGAAATTGTTGCTAATATTTTCCTGTGAATAACTTATTATTTAACTCTATCATAAGTCTATATACATAGAAAGAGAATGGTTGTTATAGGGCTTAGTATTATCTATGGTTTCAGGCATCCATCAGGGGCATCCATCAGGAAACAGGGAGAGGGTGTGTCAGACATAGATTTGATGTAAACTCTGAAGACTGCCTGTCTTAAAACTTGAGTTGTGCATTTCATCTTCTTAGGACTTTCTATCTGAAAAATAAAATGTGGCTAGTATGATTTGTTCTATTGCAATACTCTGGATATTCTTTGAGCAAGTCTACGAAGATGTTTGAGTTCCACCATGAAGAGTGAAAAGGTATCATCAACATCTTGACAAAACATTAAGAGGTCAACACAAGAAGCATGACTTACAGGGATTCCATCTAGTCCAGGCAGCCCAGGATCCCCCTGAGAAACAGAAATAGATAAAGAACACATGGAAGAGATTGATAAGTTAAGCCCACAGGGTTTCAGACAACCAACCCGAGATTCAAGGGGATAGAAACAAATTGCTGCAACTTGGGCCCCTGTCAAGGTCTTGTGTTTTAAATAATGCATAAATTGTCTGTATCTACCCATTTACTTTTTCCCTGTGAACATTCTGGACTCTAGAAAACAAATATTATAGCCTTGGCTGAACAAGATTTCCTATTTTACCTAGATTAATTAATTTTAACATTTGCTAGGAACTTATCAATTAGAAAATGCTTCTGCAGGCTGGTGATTTTCTGCCCCTTTTGGAGGAAAGCAAAGCCACCTTCCCTTGTGCCTTCATCCCCAGAGAATCTGTGCTTATATGTATACAATGCAAATCAGACATTTCAAGGGAAAAATCAACAGAGCATACAGACTCTGATTACGTTTTAATTACTTTGAGGCATCTTAAGCCACTGTATGAATCTGTAATATAACCATCTTGTGGAAATTGCTGTGTTCCACTGGATCCAAGGTTTCTTTGATTTCTGGAAAAACCATTTAATCAATGTTTGCTAAGACAATGGCTGTGCTTTGACACCTGCTAGTCGTACACCACTTGGCTTACAGTAAAAACCTCTAAGCTCCCTGTAGCATGGAAAGAACACTGCCCGAGGTTTAGTTCTTCAGAGAACTGGCCATCTGGCTCTGAGTAAGTCATATAGCCTTAGATTTTCAATCTGTCTAATGAGTGACATGAATCCAAAAGCCAAGAGGCTCTTGCCAACTTTAATGTTCTATCTTCTGCTATGGCACCCAAGTCAAGAACCCAAATTTTCTGCTTCTTCTGTAGTTATCCAGATGTTCCATCCCCATCTTTGCTTTTAGGGCCAGTTTCTAAGGTTCCTGGCCCTGTACAGTGATGGGAGAGTAGTGTCAATTATCCCAGTAAGCTTGGTCTATTCTCCCCTCCAAATGCAGGCACATAAATTCCTATTTGCTATCAAGGCAGTGATGGATTTTTTTTTCCCAGTCTGCAGACGAGTAGGGTCAATCATTTGGAACCAGGGTTTATTGAGGATACATAAAGCTACCAGTTAGCAAATAGAGGAAGGCTCAATAAAACAATATTATTGACAAGAGATTAGTTTCCAGTCAGTTGAAAGCTGACAGGCAAGTATTTGTAGACTTTCAGGAGTCTAGAGAAGGGATAGTAGAAGTAGTCATACTAAGCTGTATAAGGATATATACAGACCCAAACCGAGGTGCATAGGTATGAAGGCTTTATAGGAAAAAAAGCATGTGCTGCAGGGTGGTGGTGGCGTACGCCTTTAATCCCAGCACTTGGGAGGCAGAGGCAGGCAGATTTNTATTAAAAAAAAAAAAAAAAGGTGGCCCCACAGTTCCTGCTACAGGGTGGCACTAATTGGACTTGCTAGGTTTTGTTTTTTTTTTAAGAAGAAGATCTGACGCCCTCTTGAGTGGGTTCAGACAGCTACAGTGTTCTAATAAATAATAAAAAAAAAAAAAAAAAAAAAAAAAAAAAAAAAAGGATGTGCCTCTAGAAAACGTTTTGACTTGTCAAAGGAAAATAACCATGCAAACTCTGCCAACTTCTCTCTTAGTTTTGGTGCAGATCTTGGAAAACAAATTTCTAGACAGCATAGCTGCAAACATTTCTACGAATGTTTCTATCACCAAAACCTTGGAATCCTTTTAAAGTCAGCTGGGGCTGTTCCTTAAGCAGGGGCACAGGTTTATTAGTTCTGGAAATGGCTTGGTGTGAGGTGGGGCCCCACTGTAGGAAACCTTGATAACCTTGATTCCCACCCACTCAGCTGCCTGCTTTAGAAACTCTTACCCTCATTCCTGTAATGCTGCCTTGAAAAGCAGCAGGTTCTCCTTTTGCACCTTTGTGACCGGGCAGCCCCTGGATAAAATATGAAAAACCTGTGAGAAAATCCCTGCACACACACACACACACACACACACACACACACACACACAGAACACATGAAAAAGAAAATCCCACTTACCCACACAGTTTTGATAGCAATATTACCTAATTAGATAGAGGATTTGGCAATGGGAACCTGAAATTATGTGTCTTTTGCTGTGGAAAACTTGGCTGTGTTAAAGGTCATAGCCCAACCTCTAAAGAGGTCATCTCGAAGCTGGGTGCCATTCTTCTGTCGCTATGCCAGGGGTCTGTGAAAGGATGAGGGTTAGCAGCAGACTTTCTATCTATGCAGAGCACATCACTACCTGGATCTTTGTCTAGGTCAAAGGTCAACAAAAGTTTCTATGATTCTAGATCATTTAAGTTTTGTGAGTCAAATCTGGGGTCTGTCACATATTTTTCTCGTTATTTATTTTTAAGATGTAAAAACCGGCTAGAGGACAGGTGCTTTTGGGGGCCAACACGTAAGCCATGGGTCTAAAACAACTATGACACCAACTTCATCTCGTGTTTCTACAACAAAAATTCAGCTTCTAACCTTTGAAGGAGCTGTCTCATTACCATGGAAATCAGTTCAATATACCTGATTCCAGTCCTTCAATCAGAGGTTTTTTTTTTCCTGTCTTAGTAGCAAATGGTGGCATCTAAGGAGAAGTCAGGATTAGTATTAGGTAGTATTAAGGGTACACTTTGGGGGAATACATTATTGATTGATGATGGATTCCTCAAGTTCAGGGACTACTGTACGTTTAGTAAAACAAGGGCCTAGACATGCAAATCCGTCTGAATATTGTCTGCTTCCCCTTATTTATGTGTTCCCCATTTTCTTTCAAAGAAGTTTCAAATGGACTTACTGAAGGCATATTCAGCAGGAGGTGAGGTTCAACTTAGTAAAAACATATGCCCACATTTCTAGTTAAACTTAAGGTAAAGTTTCAGGCTGGGTTTAGGTTTCCACTCTGGGGTTCTATCTTTCAGAGGATGTCTGTTACTTCAAGGTCTTTATTCCATTTGTTGGGGCGGAACTCTCCTTTGCTGGCTTCATTGTCTATTCTCTTCCTGCTTTCTGTTGCCATGGCCGCATTCAGGAGCCTTTAAGTCTTGTGTACATTATTTAGGACTATACCTTTACCTGTTATCTCTTGGCTGTTTATTGGTCTGGACCTTTGATGGCAGACTCTGTTAGGGCAGTTTGGGGCTTGTATTCTGCCTGTCTTCTATGTCACTTTTCACATGTATTCTTGTACTCCACAACTTGGTCATTGAAGGCTACTCAGAGAACTATGTGATCTGTCTAATTGGTTGCATGATTTCTAGTTTCAAAAGGCCTCACATGACAACTCTTATAGATTTAGGTTTTTCCAAGTTAGGTGAGTGGTGAGCTTGAAATGTGTTATTTTTTTCCTTTCAACCACTCACAAATTATTCCTTGTGAGGGCATGATACCTACTATTTACATGATATCTCTAAAGGGCATGGTATCTGAATATCTCAGCTCTATCTGAATGAATGAAATTAAGCCAAAGTGGAAACATGAGACCAAAAATAGCAGATCAACCCTATAACCAAGGATGATAATGTGGAGTGGGAGAAAGGAACAAATTGCAGTGTTTCTTAACTTCAGCATGATGGACATTGGGCAAATTGAGTCTTTGATGCTATAGAGTATATTCTATCCTGTGCTAGGGGGATAGTGAGATGATGACATCTACAGGAAAAGTGGGATTAGTTTTAGGGGTACACTTTAGGGAATATATTTGTTGACTGATGATTGATTCTTTAAGTCAGGAAACTACTGGTAGTTTCGCCATGCCTTTAAGTCCTGGTTAAAATGCATATGATCACATGGAGGTCTTCCAAGAATATACTCCCCCTTTATTAAAGATTTTATTTATATGTGAGTACACCATCGCTGTCTTTAGACACCCCAGAAGAGGGCATCAGATCTCCTTACAGATGGCATGTGGTTACTAGGAATTGAACTCCGGACCTCTGGAAGAGAAGTCAGTGCTCTTAACCACTGAGCCATCTCTCCAGCCCTGGAATATCCCAATGTTACCTGATATGGCAAAGTGCCAAATAGCTCAAGTGCATGCTTTGCTCAGAAATGTGCTATAACTATTATTTGCTTGTTTTAACAATCTTGACAATTCCCAAGGTAACGTTAGAAAGTAACCTAAAGCCATGTAACATGTGCACCCCTCAACTGGCACTTTTAAAGAGTTTTGCTGTTGTGGTGCCATCCGTATAAACTCTTGCATTGGGCAAGGCTGTCTACAAGGCCTTAGTGGTGTTTCAAGAGAAACAAACAAGCAAACAAATGAACAAAAACACATTTGAAAGTGCGTTTGCATTAAGGTGCAAAGATCTGGTAACATACAGGTGGTCCTAAAATCCCAGGGTAGCCATCAGGGCCTGGAAATCCAACAGCTCCTTGAGTTCCATTACAGCCGTCTAGGCCAGGTGGACCTCTTGGACCTGGTTGTCCAGGGTGGCCCTGTTCAAAGACAAAATAAGGGATTAAGTCAGCCACAGGGTTGTTAGTCAATTTAAAAGGCTCACAATGAGAACAGACAAGTGCACTGCTAAATTCTGGCTCCTTGTCTACTCCCTTAGCTTCATCTTGTACGTTCTCAAATGTTTCCTTTGTATAGGTTGCCAAGATCACAGCTCAAGTTATCCCACTCAAAAAGACAACTGGTGCTTTTCTAATAGCCAAGCCGAGACTAAAGGGCTCAAACATGAACAGATCCAATAGTCAAGGCACTGCAATCTCACCTTCCATGAATATAGAGATGTCCTAAAATGGGGTTTAGCTGTCTGGCAGCTGAACTGGTATCAATAGAGAACCACGCCAAGGTTTGAGATTCCTCAGACCTGACAGATTAGCTGGATGGCTTTCTGAACAGAAGTTCTTCATGGGAGCAGATGCTTGATCTTGGTCAACTGAGAGGAGTAAGTTCCTACAGCACCTCCTCTACTGAAAGCTGCTTGGCCTCAAGTCTCACTTGCACTCAGTTTGTCACAATCCCATGGTAGGTAATTGGTTCAGTTAAGAATCCATCTCTTCTCTTTTTTCTCCACATTCACTATCAGGGCAGTTGTTTAGCTTGGAAGTTAAAAAGCATTTTCATAGAGCTCATCTGAATTCAGTGTGTTTCAGAATTGGAGAACATGTTTCAATCTAGTAAAAGCCAGTTGTATGTGGGCCATGGTGCAAACAGATGACCTTAATAGATCATCTGGACAGGTCAATGAAAGGTAGGTAGACTTTTACGTTCCCTTAAATACACTTTCAAAGGGTAAATGTATATTTAACAATTTGAGGGAAATGTATCATGTGTTCAAAATGAGCCTTTCAAAGGACCACTAGTCCCTCCTTATCCATGGAAATAACTCATGAATTTGAAATTGCACATTGTGCTGAGTAGTATAATGAACATTAATGTCAATCCACTCAATCCTACCTGCAATGTAAATCATCCCCTTCTCCAGCACATCTATGAATATTTATGCTACATTCTCTAGCAGCCTATTAGTCACTACATAGCTATCTTTGTTATCAGATCAATTTTCACAGCAGTTTCACAGTACTTGCGCTCACATAACTATTTTCCTTAACAACGGCCCTACAGCAGAAGGGTAGTGATGCTGGTGATTTGGGTACAGCAAACAGAAGCAAAATACTTCCCTTAAATGAAAAAAGGGAAAGTTAGCTTCATGAGCAAAGAAATGATGTATGGACTGAGGTTACTCTGATCTAACATAAGACAAAAAAAAATCTACCCATCCAACTGTGAACCAGGAAAGGGAAATTTGTCCTAGTTTTAAGGTCCAACCTCAACCTGCAAAAGTTATGTCAGCAAAAACATAGATCTGGAGCTCTTCCCAGGGAATAAGACTAACTGAGCTGGTTGTTAATAAAGAGTCAAGGCACGACTATGCTGCCTATTTCCCCTGCAAAACTGAAGCCATCATTTTAGTTGTCTGGATTCACACATTTGTTTGAGTAGTGTGTTTACCTCCTATAACTCTAATAACATTTTCTATATGAGAATATTGTAAATGAGACCCTCTTCTGATATCATGGCCTCTATTAATCATGTGGGATATAGTCTAAGATACCCAATAGTTACCTGAAAACATAGGAAAAGGTATGAGATTATAAGGTTTGTTTGTGCAGGGAAGCCTAGGTCTAGCCTGGGTATGTTCTTAGGTTGGTGGTTCAGTCTCTGAGAGCCCCAAGAGTCCAGGTTAGTTGTCTCTATTGGTCTTCCTCTGGAGCTCCGATCCCCTTAGAGGCTACAATCCTTCTTTCTGTTCTCCAATTGGAGTTGCCAAGCTCAACTCAGTTTAAATGAAAGTGTTTTATAGATATGCATCTATGGCAGGTGCCAACAGTCCTAACACATAATTGGGATATCTCAGAGCCCTGAGCTATACCATCCCAGTGTCTTTTGTGCTGATATTGAATATCTTATTGGTAGGCAAGCCCTGCCTGCTCTCTCTATTGGCTGTTGTGACCTTTGGTGCAATTAATTGGGCTATCATGAAAGTGACTCCATGTTGAAATTGTCTATATAATAGCAAAAATTGGAATTTGGAGACCCAAACCAGTGACCTGTGTTAATGATTGGCTATTGTTAGGAGGGGAACTTGATTTTTACAGTGGTCCAATTTAGTAAGATGTGTCAGAATCTGTTGTTTTCAGACGAAATGTTAAGTATGTGTTATTAAAAGTTGAACAAATTGACTAGTTGGAAAAAGCCTGTAGGTTCTGTGTGTTTCTGTCTGGCTTTTCCAGGTATTAGAACTCGGAGTCAGGTCTTTAAACTTTTTTAAGGCTTTCCAGGACTCTTGTGACTCAGGGATGGGGAGGACAGAAAGTATTATCTGTGAATTTAAGGAGTCAGAGATGAAACTGTCACACAAAACAATCAGCACCAGGGAACTATATGTATCAAGGAAGTAGAGTAGTGAACCACACATCAAAGACTCCTAAGAGCTTCAAGATGGAAGGAAGAGGTAAGTAATAAATGAAAGGCACACGACAGATACTTCTTGGATAGTTGGGAGTGGGGAAGTACAGGCAACCTTTGGTCAAGGAAATGACAAGAAAATGGGTGTGTCCTTTGGAGAGCAGCCAGCTTATTTGGAGGATACTGGAGAGCTGCAACTCTTTCCCTTAAGCAATGAAGCCACAAAGAGAAGTGGTCAATGCTTGTGTTGGCCATAAGTTTGAGGCATAAGAAGCATCCAGCTGGGCTTAAGGACTGGTTCCAGCCTAGATTTAGAAGCAGCCTAGACAGCACAAGATTTACTTGCTCTCATTTCCAGCCCCAAAGAGAGAATATGGGAGGGCATAGTAACAGTGCAAGTTCTAACCACTGTGCATCTCTCCCAAGTCTGTAGGATGATTGGGTAATGTTACCTCCAGTTTAGCAGTTGCGCTCATCTCCTGAGCCTGGAAGGCACACTCTGGGCAGGGATTCTTTCTCATACAGGCATAGGAACAAGGCCATAAGAAACTGTAGGTGAATGTCAAAAAAGGATGGCTATCCCTGTCCATTCAATTATCCAATTGGCTTATTTCTGGACATTTTCTTGACATGGCAGCTGAATAAAATGTGTTATCTGATGGGTGACATGATTCAAGTAAGAAATACAAGGAGAGTGGGTCTTGTATTCTCCAGATCTACAAATGTCTACTAGATTTGAGAGAAAAATAGATCAGATGATAGTATCTATAAACACAAAACTCCATCCTTGCTGTAGATTCTCATAGTGAAGTATGAGCACATAGCAGGTGCTCAAGACATTGCCTAGAAATTGGAATAAGATCTGAATCACCTTTGCTGATATCAGAAGGTTGTATAGCATCACATAAGACAATGGGTAGACTAGAGTATCCCCAACTGTGCTTTGATAGGGTTCAAAAGAACCTCTTAGGGGTTGTTAGAAGGATGAGGGCAAGCTCAAGTCCCCCTCAGGTGGAGCAGCTTTCCTCTTTGTATAGTCTAAGTGTCCATGGCCTTTTGGTATCTTAAATAAGATGGGAAAACTTGTAAACAAACATGACCCAGGTTATGGGATAAATACAGACAAAAGCAGAAAGCACTAGCCAGTAAAGTCCGATGTTAACAAGTCCAGAGGTTGGTGAATAGGCACCGTGGAACCAGAAGCCATCAGTTAAGTGTGGATATAGGTTACAAATGGGGAACCTAGGTGGTTTGGCTGGATAGAATTTTGAAAGGGGCTGTTTTACAAGCTTCCAATCCACCACTGATATCTGAAAAGGTAAACAAACAAGCATGAACCAAATTGTCAGAAGGAGGAGTTCCCTCTGAAGGGCAGTAAGGCTGATAAGAACACATTACTGAAATAAAATGTACTTCATTCACATTCTAGGCATCTTATTACCTTCCCTGTAATGAGTATATATACCTCTGCAATTCAGAGGTGGTCCCTCTATGTCTGGCTGAAACTCAGTGTCCCCACCCCTGCCCAATATTAGCTTACTTAGGCTAAGATATAGATGTTTTCTCATAGATGGCACTTCTCTTCTTAAACCATCTGAGTAAGGGCTGCTTGAACCTAAATGTGTGGGACTCCTGCGCTTCTCACCTCACCACACTTTATCTCAGTGCATGACACTCAGCCTACTTCTACAACACACACAGATGCACACGCACACACACACGATGTCTGTAAGGTCAACGTACTTGAGCTGGGAGACAGAACCGGAGAGGTGATATTAAAGTCTCTTCTGTGTACACACTTACCGGAATCCCACTGATGCCAACAAAGCCAGGAACTCCAATGGGACCCTAAAGAAAAGGGAAGAGAGAGAAATGTCTATGGCAATCAAATTGATGCCTGTTAGGGTCAACACGTTTGGTGACGGGATTTGATGACCTAAGTTGTTGGTGTTTTATATCTCCTTCTTCATGTCATGTTGCCATACTTCCTACCCCCAAGTCTAAGGAGTTGATCTAAGAATGGTCCTGAGCATGCTTATGTTCTGAGACAACTTCTTGTGTTAAGCAGTGTAGGGTAAGCCCTAAAATTTAACGCTCAGTATTATAGGCACACTTCACATCTGGATAACAACAGAAGGGCTTTGACAAATCTAACAAAAGAGTTTCTCCCCATTCTGCTCCTTCGGATAAGGGTCCTAA
This sequence comes from Mus pahari, assembly GCF_900095145.1. NCBI lineage: Eukaryota > Metazoa > Chordata > Mammalia > Rodentia > Muridae > Mus > Mus pahari. The sequence continues at coordinate 119,885,844 of NC_034613.1, forward strand.
GCTACTGTACCCTTATTATCAGGGGACAAGTGCAATTCTTGCTCATCCACAAAAGGCAGTTTGAATTCAGGCTAGGCCAATGACGTATTCAAACAAGTCAAGTCCCACCTTCTTTCAGGAACCAGGGCCACCACAACCTCTTGATGCTAAAGCCTGTCACCTGCAGCCTCTTGGTTCACTCTGTTCCCAAGCACAACTCTTTGGGTCCTTATGTGCTATGCAATGGCTCCCTTTCCTAAGATGTGAATATTTGTGATTCATCAATTGCCATCTACCTCATCTGTGAGTAGAAAATCGCCTTCAACCTCATGTGTCCAGATAAATGTTATACTTCAGCTACCTTATACTTAGTGTGGCAACCCCTTCCCTAAAACATGAGATTAACAGGATGTGATGAAAATACACAGAGCATCTCAACTGAGTTGATAAATTCAGTAGGCTAGCCATCATGTTATTACCATTCTTGTTTGGTAGGGCATTCCCTTATATTTATGAGCCAAGTTGTTTCTAAATCTTGCCTGTTAGTTATTGCTTGTTAGTCTTCTCTGTTGCATGCTTGATCTCTACTGATCAGCTGGTCAGACTCTCCACCCAAGCCCAGCTCAACCCCCCATGACTTGACATGAATGAGACAACTCGTCATGTAAGCAACCAATATACTTACTTGGTAGTTTGCTTTCCTCTATCACTAGCCCACCAGTCACTCCATTTCCTTCCTTTTTTTTCTTTGAGATAGACATTTTTATGGATTTTGGCTGGCCTGATACCTACCTATTAAGGAGGTCAGGCTGTCCTTGAACTTTGTGGTAATCTTGCCACTTCTGCCTCTTGAATGCTAGGATTACAGATGTGCACTGCCATGCTCAGGTCTCTCTCTCTCTCTCTCTCTCTCTCTCTCTCTCTCTCTCTCTCTCTCTCTCTCCTTTCTTTCTTTTTGTTTTCTTAATAGTTTTACTTTAATTCTGTATACCAATCGTAGACAGTATTATATTTCACAAAGACACTTTCACACTAGTACATAGTGTACTTTGGCTCAGCTTTTCTTAAAGTGTGTGCCCTGGCACCACAATATTTAGGAGCAACACTAAATTGAGAGGGAACATTTGACTTTTGTACTTCCACCCTTGCATCAAAGATGTTCCTTACCTTATCTCCTTTTGATCCATATGGTCCCAGAGGGCCTGGGGAGCCTCTTTCTCCTTTCAACCCTGATAAACCAGTCGGACCAGGAAACCCTTCAGGACCAGCTGGTCCTTGAGTTCCAATTGGTCCAGGGTGCCCCTAAAGATGGACAGAAAGACAGAAAATTAATGAACAAGATTTAACATCAACATTTCCAATTTTCTCATGTACAAAGTATGGGCACCACTTGACTAAATAATTTTGGCTTAGAGATCTGTGAGGCATGCCAGCGTTCCAGACAGGGATCAGAAAGGGCTATTTTAGGGGCCGTTAAGCTTATTTGGATAGAACACATTTTATAAGCACATTTAATAAGATTCATGTGCACCAAGATCCTTCAACTTTGCACTTCTTAGGAGACTAGTTATTCAGACTGGATAAGACTGTCCTCTTCTTAGTTAATGCCAGGCCATCCATCAGACTGTCAAAGTAGTGAACGAACAGAACACTGGAGAGCATCATGACATTTTATAAGTCACATCCAAATGGTCAACCACATACTTGCACTGAAGTTCAGAAATAGCCATGTCTAAAGAATGCTGCACCGGGGGGGGGGGACAAAGAACAGTGACCACTGAAACTGCCCAGCTCTTCAAAGTACATCTTGATTTTACAGCTGATCCCAGGACCCCATCATTATACCTGGCAATAAATACTTATAGGGGCCCCTCCCTCACACTCATTTGTTCGCTCTTCCTTCCTATCTCCTTTTCAGCCCCTCCTTCTATTTGCACAGTACCCAAATATGTAAAACTCAAGGAGCAGGAGAATATCTACTAATTATCAATTATGGTAGCAGGAGTGAGCAGCCTGAAGATTTTGAAAGCCTTGGTTATAAAATGTCCATAATAATTAAGCCTGAGAGTTCAAGATGACTGAGACTGAGAATTAACCCCAGTAGGTTCAAAGCAGACAGCCTGGATTATCCTTCAGAACAAATCCCAGTAGGAACTTTTTTGACTGAAAAGTGAAAACCATGTGCACTTCCTATCTGAGAACCTGGTATCTGGTAGAAATCGAGTTTGCATAAATGCTTCCAGTCCCACTTCCCCACCCCTTTAGTGAGTGTCCATAATTTCCTAAAACTCAGAGAAAACTCTGAAAAAGCTCACGGAAATGCCCTTTCCAATTACCCTCAAGCTTTACACTTTAAAAGGCTGAAAACAGCGCCTTAAACACAGTGTTTAGAGTTATGTTCTGGTAATACTTGTTCCCACCAGCTGTGCTGGTCCTTTGGGATATAATTTGCAGTGTCAATCAGGCCCATGAAGCTCTTGCAAAGAAGTGAAAGATGTTCTACCCAAGGAGATACAACACTCTGCAATACCATCTATCACTCAAAAGTTTCCCGTTTACATGGCACAGGGAGCAAGCACTTTAGGCACACCGTGGAAAGGCCTATGGAGCACAACACCTGGCCCATGGCTGGGGGAGTCACGGCTACTTGGGAAGGTCAAGTGAACTTCAGCTTGGAATGGGCCTAGTGAGTTAGGCAGAAACCTGAAGGCATGGTGTGGTCAGACCTGGAGGAGCAGCTGGGGAGAAAGCACTGTTCAGAATTGTAACTCCTCAGGTGGCCTCCTAAAGAACATGTGAGCATCATCAGGACACTGGGGCAGCCTATGTGAGGCAGGAACAAGGGAAGCAGATAAGAACCAGCTGTTGGCGGAGGGGGGACTGTTTGGCGAGAGGCTGGGGACATGGTGGACTTGCTGGAGCTACTAACAGAGAAGATCCAGTCAGACCACAGAATGTTTGGCCCTAATCTCAGACCCACCAAAAGGGGTTCTTCCATAAAGGGAAGATAGACATGATAGATTGCTTGACAGCTAAGAAGAGTGCTGTTTGTCATGTGACTCAGTTCCCATTTTGCTTGTACTGCTATGGGAGTTCAAGCATTACCCAGTATGAGCACATGGGCCAGTACCATCCACTTCTGCACTCTTATATTTTTGAACATAAGTTCACCAGCATGGGTAAACTAGGAAACTTAGGCTTGTGAGATGCTAAGATGGCAGTAATAGAATTCTAAGTTGGTCCAGCAGGAGATGGTTTAGAAAACGGCTTCCTTTCTCCTGTCTGAATGGGCACGCTAAATTTAACAGAAAGTTGCATGTAAGTCACCTAAAGAACTCATGAGATAAAAAAAAATCCAAAAGGGGCTTTTGGGACGGTATGTCTTGGAGAAATAGAGATGGCGGGGGCTGGTCTCAGGTAGTTTAGGTTGGTTGGCTATGTCAGCAGCCCGGAAGGAAATCTCTCCTGTTGACTTCAGCACAGGGCCCTGTCTGGTAGGTGTCTGGAGGCTTATCTTGAATTGCTTCCCCAGCATGGTGTGGAGCACTGAGATAAGAAATCTTGCCACCCATGGAAATCCTTTCACACAGTGGCACAGAGCACCTGGAACAGATGTAGGAAACCACGAGAAAAAGAGTCCTGTCTTGATCTGTGCTTAGCATTGCTTTGGTTTCCACTCGCCCTCATCTCCAGTGCAGAGTTTCAGTGTGACACTTAAGCTTCATACTGAATCACTCATAGACTGCATTATATTTTGTTTTGTTTTCCCTGCAGACACGCTCTACGGCATTTTTCCCTCGTATGACCAGCAGAGGTCAGTGTGAGAACACAGGGACTGCAGATAAACAGGTGGGTGGGTGGACCTATTCTCACACAGAGAAAGAGAAATCAAACGGGTGTCAAAGAAGTCACAGAATGTTCAAGCAGGGAAAGGCCCTTGGAGACCATTTCGCCCAGGGTTTATTTTATACTGGGTGGAGGAGGCTGAGAGAAAAAGATTTCTTTTGGTCACATAGTAGGAACGGCATGAGACTATATTGTCTTTTGGTGCTAGACCCTGTTGTGGAAGATGTCCTAGGGGGTCTTGAGGCTGTTTCCCTCTCACCCTGGAGCCCCCCCCCCATGGGACTGTTCCCATCAGAAGGCTACAGCAACCAGATGCTCACTCATCATCATCATCATCTCTCTCTCTCTCTCTCTAACTCTGGTCACAGACCCAGTCTGAAGCGCCATCACTGTTTGGATGGCTCACAGAATTTCAATGGGCTTGGACTAATGCCATGCCCTGATACATGTCATTTATTTTGGCAGATGGACCCATCCAGGGCAGAAGGGACTCATCTACGTTGTTCCAACAAGCTCTCCTGTCTCCATCTGTTCAATATTTTTTAATGTGCACAGCAGGACTTAATTCTCAAGGGTTCAAAATTGTGCCCAAGGCCAGGAACTACAGGTCTACAACCACAGCTCAAGCTGGCTATCTCTTCCTAATCATGGTGGTTTGGAGTCCGTGTGTAGTGTAAGGTTACCAGACAACTAGGGTAACGGATCCATTAATGGAGGTACCTACAACATAGTAGAAATATGCCCAAACAGCATCTAAGACTCTTAGAAGCACATACCCGAAACTAGGTGGGATGGCAAAATTGATGGAAGAATCTGACTGCATAATTTTCTGTGTTTCTACCTTATTATCCCTCCCTCAAGATTCCAGTGGTCCTCTCTCATAAAATTAAAATGTGTTCCTAAGAATCCGAGACTCATTCCCACCGAGGCTTGAATGATTGACGACTTTGAGGTTTACTTTTCCCAAGGGGAGCCTTGTCCTTTAATGGAGAACAAAACGTTAGGCCAGGGATGCAAGTGCTATTTACAAAGCAGGGGAAGGAAGCGGGCAGCCTTTTTCGAGGATTCAGCTGTATTCTAGGAGGTGGTGAGCTGCGGCAGTGCTGATACATGGCCCTGGATTCAGAGCCCCTCACAGCCACTTTGGCTGTATTTTTAGGCAAATTTTTTAGCAATTCTGAATATCAAGGGTTTGGGTACAATACACAGTGTTGAGTGGGATTATTGTTAGCATTTTAGTGAGTCAATGATTCTAAAACATACCTGGTACCTAGAACAAAACTCTTTAGCTATCATTCATGATAGAGTGGGGAAGTTAGGATTGAATAATTCATGCTTGTCAACCTGAAGTTTAACTGAAAGATGCATGGATGTTATTGAGAAACCTTTGCAGGGAGTGTCAGGGGATGATGGAGTATGTGTACTGACAACCCACATCTGTGAGACCAGAGACCAACCAGTTCTTCATTCCTTATAGATTGTGTCCTAGTTCTCCCAGACTTAGGGGTCCTCAGTGTCTGCTACTACTTTAGCCTAAAGCAACAACACAAGCTATATTTTAACACACACCCCTGAGTGTGAACCTCTAGCTTGATTTCTTCTCTGAATGAGCTGTAAGCCTACAGCCTATGCTTGACTGTTCGCTGCACTATGATGTTCCAATTCAACTCCAACAAGAGCTTATTGGGTTATTGTTTTCTCTGCAATCCCATCTTCCAATAATCTCCATATCACTTCCTTTCTCACATCCAACCCATCACCAGCAAGGATGCTCAATCTAACATCAAATATAAGCCAAACATATGTGCTTGTCTCTATCCCAATAGTCTTACATCAGGACTTCCTCATCTCTCCTCTGTGTGTGGTGTTTCTACATTAGCTTATTTATCATCCTCAGTCTTGTTTTTTTTTCTTTCTAAACATCCTGACACACTGCATTTATATGTGAATTTAGTTGTCCTGGCTAGTTCCTACATATCTTCCAGGTTCTAACAAAGATATAAATTTCCTCATGAAGATCTCTATGATTATCCCCATCCTACAACATGGTTAGGGTATGTTACATATTATAGATTATATGTCAATACCCCCTGTGGAAGATAAAATGAGCTCCTTGAGACTCATGCCTTATTGCCTATAGACTTGTCCATGGCTCATCACAGTGCTTGGCAATAAATGTTTGGTGAACGGATGGAGAAATGAATGAATGAATATACATACTGAGAAGCCAGTGGCTCAGAAAGGATGGTAACTTTTTGGGAAGTCTACACAGTTGCAAGAGAGTACAGTCAAGAAAGGACTTCTCAAAGGACCACAGAGAGTAGATCTGCATAAGACCCGGGAGTTACCCAGTTCAGTGTTGAGAAAAAGAGAATTGTCTAAGTTCATCCAATATTAACTATAGACAATTGGAAACACAGTATTGTAATATGTTTAGAGACTTCAAAGGGTGGGTGTTTTTTTTAAGATATGTAGTGACTACATCATGAGTAATCTCTGTTTTCTGAGTTCTAAGTAGAAGAATTTTTTCTATATTGATTAGTTGCTGTTTCCACAACAGTGAATTTATTCAGCACCTACCCTATGTCAGGCACTTGGGTGAAGACGGTGGGTAATAAACAGTTTTTTCCATTTGTGGTACTTATAATTTTGTGACTTGAAAACAATTGTGCATGGCCCACCACCAAATTAATTCGACAGTCTTCATCTTGGGCAGAGTTCTCAACTAATCATGTATGTATCTATGTGCAGTTAATGAAATGGTAATACATAAGACAACATACCACATGGACCACCCTGCTTCCTGGGAATGAGCAAGCTCATCATAAGAAGTGCTTGGGGATAAAGTCATATGCCATAAACTTTAAAACTTGTAGTGCACGAATGCCAGAGGAATTCAGAGATGTGTGGTCCAACAAGAGGTTAGAGACATACGGAAAGTTTTAATAGTATGGTAGTGAATGCATTCAAAATATAGAGAACAATGTGTTTGCAGAAATTAGCAAATCAACTTTTGTGGGCAAGAGCCAAACTTAGCTTGAGCAAAGTGAGAAAAGAAAGAGATGCAGACAACTCTGGGTCTTAAGAGGTTTATATTGTCCATAAGCTACATTTTAATCCTTTCATTGGCTTCCAATGCAAGGATTTGGAATTTAGAGAGACAGCCTGGCATAGTAGCTTAGGGGACAAAGATTCAGAATAAAAAGTCTTGGATTCACATCCCCTCTTCATCACTGTAGGATGATGGCACAAAGGATGACCTCATGTTACTCATCTTTATATCAAATAAAGATAAGTTAGTGTCTCCTTCACAGGGTACTTACAGATTTTATGCAAAATAATTAGTGAAACCCATGGTTTTTACTCTTTAGAATGCAGCAGATTCACCTGAATGTAAATGACAGATAACCATACCCCACCCTCCATTTTAGACTAGTTAGGTGAGGCTAAAAATATGTGTATTTACTAAATTCCCAGGTGGTGGTTGGCTATTGGAATGATGGTTACACTGTTGAACCCCTGCTGAAGGTAATTCTGCATGGTACCTAGAAGAATAAATGTACACTAAAAATTAAGTTATTAGCATATTGCTATTCTTTAATAGACTATGGCTTGGGAAGATCAGGAGTTCAAAAATTTCAGCTAGTCCCCCAAAGTCCTTTGATTTCTATGGCTCAATGCACTTCCGCTTCTTTCTTGTTTTGCTGCAAGAGAAAGTAAAATGTATGGGCAGCAGAGCCAGAGATGAGGCATTGGTACCATGACCTCCATGGTCTGCATTAGATTCTTAGGACTGCAGATGTGGAGAAGGCAGCATTGAGAAATATTTCAGAGAGTAGGGGTGACAAAGGTGTGTTATACTTGCCTTGTTGAGTAAAACTGAGGGAGGTGCAAAGGTTGACTACCATTTTACTTGATAGGGCCTCTGAGGGAATCTCCACATTGACTTGAGGAGACAGAGAGCCTATGGTGTGAGAGGAATAGTTCCTGTTTGGACCATTTGTACTTAAGAAATCTTGGAACATCTGAGACGATGGCCAACAATTGCTTTTGCACTAGCCTGAACGATGTGAGAAGGCAAGAGATGCTGCAGCATCTTTGGATGTGAGGTATCCAAGATGTGGTGCACACTAAAAACAAAATTGGAGAAGAAAAGCCTAACTGTGAAATAAATGAAAATAGAAAATTACATGTGCATACGGATTTATTTTAAAAGTTCCTCCAACACTTATTAATTAGGGGCAAAATGAGATTGAATAATTATTGCTAGCCAGGGAAGTCCCCTGGAGCTCCCAAGGAATGGAATATAAAGGTCCTTGAGCTCTGGTACAGGTAGGAGGTGTCTTGGTTTCCACAAACCATCCTTAATTCATAACTGTAATTCTTATTCTTATCTTAGTTATAGGGTATGGTTTTGGGGTGTGAAAACCGTGACAGAATCTGGCCAAAAGAGACGAGCCATACAATATGATAAGGCATATTTAAGGGAATTTCAGAACAATTTTCTTTCTGCCCTTCCTCTGAGTCATCAGAATACTTTTGTGACACAGGCTGTGAGCACTGATCAGGAAAACAGTAAACCAATGGACCTTAAAGTCCCATAGCTACTCAGTGGTAGAGCTAGTGTTAGGGCTTTCCAATGAATTCTATGCTCCTTTAACGGAACAAATTGAGATGAGAAGAGTCAGGTCCCTTTAAGGTTATTTTCCAAGGAGCAGCCCTGAAGGAGTACCCCTGTGGTGGAAGGATGTTGGTAGTATTTGGCAACTAAAGAGTTTAGCTGGGCATGGTAGTGCACACCTGTAATCTTAGCACTTGAAAGGTAGAGGTCGGAGGATCAGGATCAAGGATATCCTTGGCTACACAGGTAATGTAATGTGAGGTCAACGGGGGCCTCAAGGAACCCCAACTCAAATGAATAAACAGACAAAACAATACAAATATTAAAAACCCAAATAGTAACAGCGTAAGCAAAAACCTCCTTATATGGTTATACAGAATTTTGTCACCCACAAAGCTCTATTTTGATTTGATGCCATCACCATCATCCACGTTTTGTCAGCCAGTAATAGGAATAACCCTTCCTGTCTAAACAAACAAAGAACTACACAAAGATTTTGTATATAGACAGTGATGAGCATTTATCAAAGAGTGAATCTCCCAAATTGTCTGTGTCACTTCAAAGGAAGAGGTAGGTATCAGAATCTGGCTCTCAAAGCACAGGTTGAAAACACTTTTCTTCTAGTTCTTCAGCTGCAATCAGTGTTTGAAAGAGCCAGCTCTGCCTGGCATGAAGACATGCACCTATAAGTTTTGTTTGCACACACACACACACACACACACACACACACACACACGTTCCATTGGCTGTTGTTAGCATGTTGAAATGTTGGGAACGACAAATCCCAGAATGATAAATTTAACTCTTGCTAGGCAACTCTTTCCATTGATACTCTCAGTTCCTTTTCCCACTTTTCTACATTGAACAATGCTCCAAGTACAGAAATAAAACCCGCAGTAAGAGGTATTCAGGAAGGAAATGTTAATTTTTTAAATTAATATGAAAGATGTTTATCTCACTCCACCCCAATTTTTTCACTGGAACAAGAACTAAGAAACACAAATGTACCGATAGAATTAATAAAGTCAGAAAATGTACCTCAAGCAGTGAGACTACCTAAATGTTATAAATTATTTCTTTTGTTCTGCCATCAAATGTCCTCTTTAAGAAGTCTATGGCCAATGGATAGTTTATCAGACTCTATTAGGCATATTTTGATGCTCTAAGTGTCCCAATGGTTACATATTAATTTAGTAGAGGATGAGGGAATTTAGACATAATCTGCTTATTTTATAATAGGAGTATTTAGTTTTTAAATGTCAGACTCTCCCTTATCCATGGGGAATGTCTGGATAGAGGTGAATGGCTTGATGAATCTGCAGGTCTGTCTTCTCCATGACCAGTTCTTAAATCTATATCAGGAATCAAAACAGAACCAGCTTTCCTATAATTGAACATTGAAAGAACCAAAAAGTCAAACAAAATGGTAAATATAAACAACATTTGATAATATAAATAGAAACAAAATAAACATCTCTGCAAGCATTACAAAGGCTTGAATAAGTCTGTACATTCCTTGGAATGGATATATAATCTATACAAAGAGTCCCGGTGTGTTTGAGAAAATACATACGGCCCTATTTGGCATGAAGTTAACCTATAACTAGTACATTTGTTGCAAAGACATGGATTACTTAATTTGTTATCCTTTTTTTTCTGCTTAGAGTTCAGAAGAATATCTCAAGAATGATTGTGCAGGCCTGTCTACAACTAAAATGCTTGCCAGCAAACATAGATTGTCGCTTCTGCTTCTCTGAAAATCCTCCCATTTTAAAAACATGAGTTTTGTGTTCAAGTCCCCACTTGTAATTTCTGGCTGTATGATTTGCAGGAAGATTAATCTCTAGGCCTCTGTTTTCTCATCAACTAAATGGGTTATACTATGTGTCCTATTTTCTATGATGCTTTGAGCATCTGGAGAGACACACATGAAAAGGAGCTATGCGTTCGTCCCATTTGCAAAGCTTTGCTTTGGGGGCAAAAGAGAATAAGCAAAGTCCAATTTCAAAACAAAATTCTCATTTATTGAGCTCCTAAGGCAATAAGCCTTAAATGACTAAAGATTCACAAGGAAAGGTTTTCAGCAGAAAACGATTGAATGAAACAAGGAGCAGAATTTAAAGCAGTGAAAGGCAGGGACAAATGATCTGGCACAGGATTCTCATTATAGTTTTAAAGTGATTAGACTTAGTGCTAAAATATGTGGTTTATTTTTAAACATACAGTTTAATTACAAGTGAGAGCCAATGTTTTTTCTTTCAGTTTTTCTATCAAAACACCATGTTTCTATAATGAAAATCACAGCAGAATATAACCTGCCAGACACTCACTTTAGAGCAATTTTTTGCTGTAGTGTGTCTAGTCCATTAGCTAAGGGATACTTGAAGTATTTTTCTCTGACAATAAATTATCCTTCATTGCTTTACTACACAATCTTTGGGCTAATACTGAGTGGTGTGAGATGATTGCATCTGGACCAATGTTGACTTCCTACATTTTCTGAAGAGACACCTTTGTGTTTTGGAAATTGAGAGGTAACAGACAGCAACTAACTCCTGCTTCTTAAACAGGAGTATGGTAGAATCAAAGAAACTCTTTACCATGACTCACATATTAAAGAACTCAGACATCTTCTCAGGGGGAAACCATGGAAAGGGTATATTCACATAATTCCAGTGTAGTTCTCACACAAATGAACACCCTCTATTCTTTTAGAACTAGAGCAGTATTCGTATTCATACTCATGCAGATGAATAGATACGAGTTCTAACTCCAGTGCACATATATCCATGGAAGTCTGCTAAAGTGGTGAAGCCAGTGGTACTCTGACTTAGTTTACATTATACTTTCCAGCCAGCAGTGAATTGTTTTGTCTATTTTCTTTTGCTTGTAAAGAAAAAAAATGATTTGTTTTTTGTTTGTTCATTGTTTTTTCATCCTGATCACAGTTCCCCTTCCTCCTCTTCTCCCAATCCCTTCTCCTCCAACTCCCCTCTACCCGCTGTTCCCCATCTACTCCTCTCCTCCTGCTTCAGTTTAGAGAAGGGCAGGCCTCTTATGAATATCAACCAAACATAACCATACCAAGTTGCAGTAAGGTTAGGTACACCTCCTCATGTTAAGGCTAGAAAGGGCAATGCAGTATGAACAGAAACGTCCCTAATGCAGGCAGAAGAATGGATTTGAATAAAAAAAAATGATAACTTACAGCTCTCCTTACCTTCTTCCCCTCCTACTATATAGTCATTCCTGTGAACTAGTAAAACTATCCAGATAAACATACCTAGGCCAAAGAGGAGACAGGAGTTGGGGTGGGGTCTAGAGAGAAAAGACTTCACATTTCTGATTTATTTTCACTCTACATGATGGGTAGTTGTAACCAAGTTCTGAAAGCACAGAGAAGATACTCCAGAAGCTATAGTAGATATGGTATGGATGACAAATGAAGTTCCACAGTCATTTGTGGCATTGCAACTAAAAGCTACACATCTGTATTGGAGAAGAAAGCTACACATCTGTATTGGAGAAGAGTTTCTTTCAGATTTCAAAAGAGTGTTTTTCATATCCAGTACTCCATCTAATGACCAAAATGACCCTGTCCTAAGTATAAGAGAGAATGTAATGAGTCCAAAGTGTTGAATAATGTACCTATGGGTATACATTGAATAATGTTCCTATGGGTATACATATGGCTTATGTTTGCATAGACACATCTTAGTTCCAACCCAGTGCTCTATCCACTACTCTTTTATTAAATGATGAGGCATGCTGACAATTTTTCACCATGATACCATGCAAAATTCTATCTACAACCCTGGATGTAAAGCATGTTAAATATTTTAAAACTTTCCTTACTCTTTCTGGCCATTCAGAGCCACTCTTATTAAATAGCTATGTCAGTACACAGAGGAACTGAAATCCATCTATTCTGTCCCCTAAGAACTCATCAGTTTATGGATCAATCTCTGTAATGTACAAACCATGATTCTATATGTTGGTCACATGATTCTATATGTTGGTTGCATTCTCCCAATGTATTTGGTAAAAAAAAAAAAAAAAAGGAGTGTGGCTTTGTTGGAGGTGGTGTGTTATTTGGGGTGAGCTTTAGGGTCTCAAAAGCTCATGGCGTTCCTAGTTATCTTTTTCACTTTGCCTTGTGGCTGTGAATCAGATGTAAGCTCTCTCTGCTTCTGCTCTAGTACCAGGCTTGCTGGCCTGCTGCCATATTCCATGCCACGACAGTCATATAGACTCTAAGCTTCTAATACTGAATGCATAGCCTTAATTAGATGCTTCCTTTGGTATGTTGCTTTGGTCATGGTTTCTCATTGCAGCAATAGAAAAGTAAGTAAGCATCCACAATAGTGTCTGGGTTTGGTGGTTGTTTATAGGATGGATCCCCAGGTGGAGCAGTCTCTGGATGGTCCTTCCTTCAGTCTCTGCTCTGACCTTTGTCTCTGTAACTCCTTCTATGGGTATTTTGTTTCCCCTTCTAAGAAGGATCAAAGTATCCACACTTTGGTCTTCCTTCTTCTTGAGTTTCATGTGTTTTGCAAATTGTATCTTGGGTATTCTGAGCTTCTGGGCTAATATCCACTTAGCAGTGAGTGCATATCATGTGTGTTCTTTTGTGATTGTGTTACCTCACAGGATGCCAGGAGCCTGATAAAGCTGTCTCCTGAGAGGCTCTGCCAGTGCCTGACAAATACAGAAGTGGATGCTCACAGCCATCAATGGGATGGAAAACAGGGTCCCCAATGNAGGAGCTAGAGAAAGTACCCAAGAAGCTAAAGGGGTCTGCAGCCCTATAGGAGGAGCAACAATATGAACTAACCAGTAACCCCAGAGCTCCCTGGGACTAAACCACGAATCAAAGAAAACACATGATGGGACTTGTGTCTCTAGCTGCATATGTAACAGAGGATGGCCTAGTCGGCCATCATGGGAGGAGAGGCCCTTGGTCCTGTGAAGGCTCTATGCCCCAGTATAGGGGAATGCCAGGGCCAGGAAGGAAGAGTGGGCTGGTTGGGGGAGGGGATAGGGGATTTTTTGAGGGGGAACTGGGAAAGGGGATAACATTTGAAATGTAAATAAAGAAAATATCTAATAAAAAATAAAAATAATAATAAAAGAAAAGTAAGTAAGATATAGATTTTTGTCCAACTCAGAAGAAAGATAAACTAGATAAACAAAGGCCAAAGTGGGCAGGAGGGATAAGATTCTGAGTTCAAGTACTGCTGATTGATTTGTTCTTGGAAACCTCAAACTTACGTCCTCTGTTCTAGAATGTGAAAGGCGATATGTAAAGAAAAGACTCAGGACAAGGTTCTTGAGTCCTCCCTACTAGAGAGTGAAAGGTAACTGTGAAGAAAAGACTCAGGGCAAGTCTTGGTAACTAAAAAGGAAGTGAAGAAAATTGGTTTCAAATTCATCTAAATTTCCTCAAGGACCATAAGAATTGCGGTCAAAGGCAGAGAGAGAGAGAGAGAAAGTGGTTGAGCCGCAGGTGACTAAAATGCAGAGGACATGACAAGGTCACTGAGCAGAGTTAAGACATTCCAAGAGGTACCAGGAGCTCCACTGACGCTAGAGCAGTGGTTCTCAACCTATGGGCCTTGACCCCTCTGAGGTTAGACTGACCCTTTCACAAAGTTCCCACATCAGATATCCTGCACATTAAATATTATGATCCATAACAGCAGCAAAGTTACAGTTATGATATAGCAAGAAAATAATTTTGTGGTTGGGGGTCACCACAGCATGAGGAACTGTATAAAAAGGACACAGCATTAGGAGGGTTGAGAACCACTGATCTAGAGTTGATATATATATATATATATATATATATATATATATATATATATATATATATACCAATAAATAATAGCTGGGAGCCAAGACAAAGAATAGATGCAACAGGTGGTGGGGAATCTCCTGAGTTGGGGACTGTAAGATTCATCAAGAGCCCCAAAGGTGAGAATAAAGTTGAACAAGAGAACAGACTCAAATGGAGGCTTATGGGAGCATTGTGGGAATAGCTAATATTGGGCCCCAAGGTTGAAGAGTCATCTAGAGAGGGGCTAGCAATTCCAGGCAAATGATGATTTGCTAGAAATTTTAGCCTCTACCAAAGTAAGAAGTATGAACTACCCATTGGTATAAGTTATATACAGTATTTAGTATTTCAGTCATTTTTAAGTGAGTCATGAACCAGAGAGAGCACCCTAGAGATGTGTACCTAGAGAAAATCTACAAGACTATTATTAATATTGTGCCACATCTCCCCTTACTGAAGAACTTGATGCTTGGCCTAATAGTACATTGAAAGAGAAATGTTTTTCACTGCTGTAATAATAGTACTTCTGACTTTCAGGTCAGGATCATTGTCCCATGTAGATAGAAAAGCAGCTTTCATTCTTGAGTCTCATCAAAGAATCATGTTTTGTTCTTCATGTCTTGTGTATTCCTGCTTCCACTTGTTCATTGACTTTGGTCAGAACTCACTGTTGCCAACTGTTGACTTAGAGTGGGGAGCAACAAAGACACTTTGAACAATATGTCATCTGGTTCCCAGGTAAAGAAGAGCTATGAACAATCCATTGACTATTTCAAGGGGGGAAATTGTGAAAGGAGGGTGCTACAGGAAGCAAATGGACTGGAACAGGAAGTAGAAGAAGGCAAAATAGGAAGCGAAGCTTGCCAAAGGCCAGGACTTGTGAAAGAAAAAGATTATGGAAAGGAGCTGGCCAGTTCAGGACCCCCTCCTCCCTGCCCCATTATCATTCTCTGGTTTTATGAGGATTTCAAAAAGCTTCGAGATCTGGTGCTGGCAATCTTTCAGAAAAAGTTCACAGAGAATTCCGTACTTGCAAGGTCCCCAGTGAAGCCTGCCTCAGACAAGGGTGACAACAATTGTCCCCTACAGCTGAATGGAACACAAACCTCAGGGACTTTCCCCATCCAGGCTTTGAGTGTTTCAGGTCCTTTTGGACTGAGAAACAAGCGCCTCAATTGCTTCTTTGACTGACAAAGACAGGCTTCTTTGTTAGTCTGGTTTCAACCAGTCTAAACAAGTGTAGAGGTTGGGGTAATGATTATTATGAGTCCATCTGGAAGGGAAGACTAGGTCAAGGGGCAAAAGAAGAAAGGAGACACACCAAGGCTAGCTTCCAATAAACTTCTGCCTTGAAGGCTTCCAGACTAGCTTCCAGTGAACCTTTGCCTGAAAGGCTGCTCTATGGCTTTTACCTCTTAAAAGTGTAGTAGAGGAACTACCTTTCCTCTCCTTGTATCTTTCTTTTCATCTTTAAACATGCTTTTATCTGTTTGGTACTAAAACCAACCAACCAACCAACCAACAACCAACCAACCAACCAACAACCAACCAACCAACCAACCAACCAACCAACCACCTACCCACCAATCAAAAACCCTTTCTCCTCATAAGCTGCAACATAATTTCTCTATCACTTTTCGAGAACAAGCTATTTGATAGACTAGTCGAAAAGTCCTTGGCTCTGCTTCCGCCTTTCCTATTCTTCCAACTCCTGGCACTCTAGGTTGAAGAACATCTGTATCTTTACTGAATTTTGGGGGAAGAAACCAGTGAGCATGCTAAGTTCTTATGTTGTATATAGATGTCTTTGCAGTATTTGCTACTTTTCTTTTTGAAAAATGTCTGGGCTTTCAATGCATTATCCCACGGCTCTTCAGGTATCTGTGTTCTCACAGACTGTTCTTTGGTTCTTTGGCCCCCACTATTCTGCTCAATAGATCTTGCCACTCACTTCTGATTTCATTCAATGTCTGTAGATTCTGCTGTCTCAGGTGTACACCTGAGATAACATATTCATCTGTTTCTCAGGCATTCTCAATTTCCAAGGCCACGTCTACTTCCTCCTTATTGGTCTCATTAAGAGCCAGTAATTGAAGCTTATCTCAGTCCATCACTGGCTTGCACATAGAGAGTAACAACAGCCTCCATATCCAACCATAGCTGCAATTCTTCAAACATTCTCTCTCTGGACAGCCATCTTCCTAGTTGTGATCCTATTGTGGCCTTGTTCAAAAACTGTGAATCACACCTATTATTTTCAAATAAAACCTGAACTCTTTCAGCAGGCATTGGAAGTCTTTCACCCTTCAGTTTCTACCTGTCTTCATAGGCTTATATTCTATTAAACACCATTACTTGCCCTAGACTCCATACATAACTCTTTATTGATAACTTAAACCTGTCTTGTACTCCCCTACTGCCTGGCTTTGAAGCAACTGGTTTACTTGCTAAAGCCACTCCTGTCTTCCAGAACTCTCTCACCAACATTCTGTCCATTCTCAAAAATTCACCTCAAATGTGATCTCTACCAAACTGATTTTCCTGGGTACAGTCAATGTCTTCCTTTCCATATCACTTAAAATAACTATTTTGGGGGAAGAAATAAGCCATACAGACCTCAATTAATCAGACCTTTCAGTTAAATACAAAATCTTATTCATTCCTGTCATATGTCTTCATCCTCATTCCCATCCCTGTCCCTTCACGGGTACCTTCTCTAATGCTGCCATGTAGGTACATGCTTTTTTTCCCAAGATATCTATTTACCAGATATCTATCAACTATCTATACTTGAGTGTACTTAAATCAAGACAAGTATCTTTTAGCTATTTATATTTTAGCTCTTATTTCTCTAAGAGTGCCTTAAAGATCTATGTTGATATTCATACAAGTACTTCACTGCTTTATGACCCATATATTATATTCCATTCCATTTGCTATACTTCACTCATATTGATGGACACCTACTGTGCCTGCACATTATTATGTGACAAAAATGTTTCTGAAATAAACATCATTGAAAGTGTCCCATTAAAAAAATATCTGCCCAGGAGTGAGAGAGTTGAGAGATTATATATATATATATATATATATATATATATATATATATATATATATTCAAATGCTATGTCCACTTGCATTGCCACAAGTAATATGTGAATATGTGGCTATTCCTTTTGTCTCCCTGCATGCTTGTAAACACTTGGTGTTGCCTGAATTTTTCACTGTTGTCAACCAGAAGAGTATAGAGAAATATATCACTGTTGTTTTAATTTTATTCCTTTGAATACCAGTAAAAGGAAAGCATCTTTTCAGAGACATGTTGGCTAGTCTAGTTTCCCTTCTGTCTTCCATATCTTGTGAATTTACTTTGCCCATTGTAACTATTATGATTTTGGTCTTTTTTTTCTTGTTAATTTACCAGAGTTCTTTGGATACCATAGAAACCAAAGACTTCTCTCAGTCTAACATCTATCTGAGAACATTATCTATAATAATTCTTCATGGATTTGGAAATATTAAAGTTGATGCAATAAAATCTGTGAGTTTTATAAATTTAGATTCATGGTGTGTGTGTGGGGGTCTTAAGAAGTCTTACACAATTTTAAATGATAAAAAAAACCTCTTACATTTTAGATTTTATTTTTCTAAACTCAGTGTTGATACAATGATTCAAATGATAAACTGTTATATTTGTAATTTTATTTTCTTCACATAGGATATTTGATAAACACATTTTTAAATTTCCTCAAAATATTTTACTGGTATTTTCATGGCAATGATATTTAATTTATAAATTCTGACATCTTTTTGCGATAAATCTTTCCACTCTTTAATGAGGTACGTACTGAGGTCATTTACACTTATTGTTAGGAGGAATTACAAATTGTGTCGGCAAAATATCTAATATGCTACCAGCAAGATTTTGCTGAAGGGACCCTGATATAGCTGTCTCGTATGAGGCTATGCCAGTGCCTGGCAAATAAAAAAGTGGATGCTCACAGTCATCTATAGGATGGAACACAGGGCCCCCAATGGAGGAGCTAGAAAAAGTACTCAAGGAGCTGAAGGGGTCTGCAACCCTATAGGTGGAACAACAATATGAACTAACCAGTACCCCCAGAGCTCATGTCTCTAGCTGCATATGTAGCAGAAGATGGCCTAGTCAGCCATCATTGGGAAGAGAGGCCCCTTGGTCTTGCAAACATTATCTGCCCCAGCACAGGGGAAGGCTAGGGCCAAGAAGTGGGAGTGGGTGGGTAGGGGAACAGGGCGGGAGAAGGGTATAGGGAACTTTCGGGATAGCTTTAGAAATGTAAATAAAGAAAATATATAATAAAAATATCTAATATGCTTTTTGCTGGGTTAGTTTGTTACAAAGGGGTATATTAACTATTTTATTTTCTGTAATTGTTGTGAATGGTCATTCCACATGTAGAACCTATATTCAGAATGTATCTTGGACTAAAATTCTAAATTTCTGTTTTCCAAGTAATGCTTAGAACATCTAAAGGTTGCCTTTTGTCTAGTATACTTTTCTTTCTAAAGAAAGTACTTTGCCAAAGTAATGGCTCACTGAATACTGGTTAACTGAATTGAGAATACTTTATGAACACTTAATTGAATTGAGGAGACTCTCAATTATACCATAAGGCTTTGGAAATTATTATCCATGTAATTTTATGGCAACAGCACCATGTGATTTTCATTTAAAACTAAATTAGTAACATTCTTTCAAATTAAATACTGGGTAAAAGTAAAATTTAAATTATTAATATATGGTTTTTATTTTTAAAGCGTACTAATCATACTTACACACACACACATATGGAAAAAGGTCTAGATATAAACACATACAAATACACACACTCATGCACACACAAACACAAACACACACACACATACACACACACAGATGCACACACAGGCACACACAGACAGATTTATCTGTCTCCTAACCAGTAACGATAACACCTAGTATTAACTGAGTCAGGCTGGCATTAAGCATCCAAAAGGATGATTTTATTGACACCCCGCAAAAACTACTCTTGGCAGTGCTTTCTCTATGAAGAAAATGAAGCAATGAAGGTTAGATAAATACACATTCACTTATTTGAAAAGTAATAGAAGCACTGTTCAAACTAAGGGAATATGAGTACTTCTAAATGTGAAAGCACTGCCTTCAGTGCATGTATACGGACACATGAATGTAGTGCACAAGAAGTTCAGAAATGGGCACTGAATCCCCTGTAACCAGAGCTACAGGTGGCTGTAAGCTACTGCATGCTGAGTCTGAGTCCTCTGTGAGAACAGGAAGTGCTCTTAACCTCTGAGCCACCTTTCCAGCTCAATATTATGCATTCTTTTTTCCCTCTGCTTTCTTTTTAAATTAATTAATTAATTAATATTTTATTTTAATTAACTTACTTTTACACTCCATATTTTATTCCCCCTCTCCTGATCCATGACTGTTCCACATCCCATACCTCCTCCCCACCTCCTACCCGACCTGACCTCTCAACTCCGGAGCCTCCAGTCTCTTGAGGGTTAGGTGCATCAGCTCCGAATGAACACAGACCCAACAGTCCTCTACTGTATGTGTGCTGGAGGCCTCATATCAGTTGGTGTATGCTGCCTGGTTGGTGGTCCAGTGTTTGAGAGATCTCGGGGATCCAGATTAATTGAGACTGCTGGTCCTCCTACAGGGTCACCCTCCCGATCAGCTTCTTCCAGCTTTCCCCTAATTCAACAGGGGTCAGCTGCTTCTGTCCATTGGTTGGGCACAAATATCTGCATCTGACTCTTTCAGCTGTTGTTTGGGTCTTTTGGAGGGCAATCATGCTAGGTCCCTTTTTGTGAGCACTCTATAGCCTCAGTAATAGTGTCAGGTCTTGGGACCTCCCCTTGAGCTGGATCCCACTTTGGACCTGTCACCAGACCTTCTTTTCCTCAGGTTCCTCTCCATTTCCATCCCTGCAATTCTTTCAGACAGGAGCAATTATGGGTCAGAGATGTGACTGTGGAATGGCAACCCCATCCCTCACTTGATGTATTGTCTTCCTGCTGGAGGTGGGCTCTATAATTTCCCTCTCCCTACTGTCAGGCATTTCATCTAAGGTCCCTCCCTGAGAATTTCTCACCTCCCAGGTCTCTGGTGCATTCTGGAGGGTCACCCCAACCTCCTATCTCCCAAGGTTGCTGTTTCTCTTCTTTCTGCTAGTCCTCAGGGCTTCAGTCCTTTTCCCTCACCCAATACCAGATAAGGTTCCCCTCTCCCCCCACTCTCCCCCCTACAGTCCACTTTTCCTCCCAGGTCCCTCCCTCCCTCCCCACTTGTGATTGCTTTCTTCTTCCTCCCAAGTGGGACTGAGGCGTCCTCACTTGGGCACTTCAGCTTGTTGACTTTTTTAGTTCTGTGGACTATATCTTGGGTATTCTGTATATTTTTGGGCTAATATCACTAATTAGTGAGTACATACCATGCATGTCCTTTTGGATCAGTTACCTCACTCAGGATGATATTTTCTAGTTCCATCCATTTGCCTGCAAAACTCAGAATGTCCTTGTTCTTAATAGCTGAGTAATATTCCATTGTGTACATATTGGGAAAAATCTTCACTAACCCCACATCTGAGAGAGGTCTAATATCCAAAATATATAAAGAACTCAAGAAGCTAACCACTAAAAATCCAAATTAAAAAAAATGTGGTATAGAAGTAAACTGAGAATTCACAACAGAGGAATCTCAAATGGCTGAGAAGCACCTAAAGAAATGTTCAAAGTCCTTAGTGATTAAAGAAATGAAATTCAAAATGACTCTGAGATTCTACCTTACACCAATCAGAACGGCTAAGATCCAAACCTTAGGTGACAATACATGTTGGTGAGGATGTAGAGAAAGAGGAACACTCCTCCATTGTTGGTGGGATTGCAAACAACCACTCTGGAAATCAGTCTGGAGGTTCCTTAGAAAATTGGAAATAGATCTACCTGAAGACCTAGAAATATCACTTTTGGGAATAACCCAAAAGATACTCCACCATGCCACAGGGGCATGTGTTCATAGAGGCCTTATTTGTGATAGCCAGAAACTGGAAACAACCTAGATATCCCACAACAGAAGAAGAAAGGATACAGAGAATGTGCTTCATTTACACAATGGAATATTTATTTACATTTTAAATGTCTCCCTTCCCAGTCTCCATGAACCCCCTTCAACCCATCCCTCACCCCGTTTGCCTCTAAGAGGGTGTTTCCCCACCCACCAAACCCCTCCTTCCTCACTCTCTAGTATCCCTCTTCTCTAGGGCATCAAGCCTCCACAAGACCAAGTGTCTTCCCTTCCATTGATGCCAGATAAGGCAGTCCTCTGCTACATATGTAGCAGGAGTCACAGACCAGGCCCTATATACTCTTTGGTTCATGGCTTAGTCCCTGGGAGCTCTGTGGGGTCCAGGTTAGTTGATATTGTTGTTCTTCCTATGGGGTTGCAATCTCCTTCAGCTCCTTCAGTTTCCCCCTGTGCCAATGTGTTCCAGGACGTTTCCTACTTTCTCTTCCTTCTTTATCACCATGCTGAACTACTTTCCAGTAAATAGTCTCTCTCTGTGTGTGTGTGTGTGTGTGTGTGTGTGTGTGTGTGTATGTGTGTGTCTTTGAAGCATGAGAGAACAGTGCTCTCTTGGCTGTTCTTTTTAGGAAGCATATATCTTTGTGAGAAGCATTTTGTTGCCCCTCAGCTGCCATCATTTTTAAGGATCTTTACCTGGAAGCTCAGGAGCAGAAAGGAATTAAGCTCTTCCTGTCTTTCTGTCAGATTGTTCCTATGGTCTAGCTTCTTTTCTTTCTAAACTAATAGGTTGAAATACAGTTCATCATTTCCTTTTAAGCTTTTAAAAAGAATAATATTAGACTTATAGAAAATGCAGAAATTAGAATTCTGCTATCACCCTCATCTCCATTACCTGACTTGTCTTTGCACAACCATTATATATTTCCTAAATCTAAGAAGTTAACATTGGTATAATACTATTAACAGTGCACTCTATTCATATTTTTAACAGCTTTATATTAATGCTTTCTGTACTAGAGCATCCAAACAAGGATTTTGTACCACAATAAGCAAAATTCATTTACATTTTAAATTGTGGTAACATAAATAACATTCTCCCTCTTAGCTATGCTTAAATGCATAGTTCTGTGTCATTAAGTCCATTTATATTGGGCAACCATCACTACCATTCATCATATTTTTAAAGTTCCACAACTGAAGCTAGTGAAATGCATTTTATAACAACAATGAAAATATATAGTCCAGTGTAGCAGGAGCCAAAGAGAAACATTGTCATGCAATTAACAACTAAGTTGTAACAAGACCAGACAAAGGAATTGATTCATAATGGGAACCATGGAAACAGCTAAATATGAGTGGTTCATGTAGAAACATCTAGACTAGTTTAATGGCAAACTCTCCTAAAAAAAAAAACAAGTCTTTGGCAATATTCAGCTAAGCATAATAAGTGGAATCCATAGCCCAAACAAGAAACTGCAAATGGTTTTTCAGAGAAACTAATCCAAAAGGAAAAAGGTCACTAAGAGGAACATGGAGAATATACCTGTTTTTAGAAGAGAACCTTCAACCTTCATTTGATATATTTTCTGGAAGTTACCCAGAACTGTGCTTGGTACTTGAGTGAGTGATGCAGTACCCAGTATGGATGTCTTTAGTGGTTCCATGAACCTACCAGCATACCATTCACATATTCTATTCCATGAAGCAACTTTCAGAAGACAATACTGTCAGTTACCTGATACTAGGGACAATCTTATAGTGACTAATGAGATCACATAGCTATTGTTGCAAGCATTTGACTACATAAAGAAGGAGAAAGATGATCTAGTGTAGGAACATGGTGAAAATTCTCAGTCAGTGCTTCTTGGGATAGTACTATGCCCATGAATCACCTAGGGATCTCATTAAAGCACAGGTTCCCATTTAATAAGTTAAGGGTGATATCTAAGGCTCTGTACTTCTAACAAGCTCCCAGGTGATGCTGACATAACTGATCAATGGGTTTCATTCTAGTAGCAAAGAAGAAAACTGATATCTTAAAACTTGGCTTCATACTGGAATCATCTAGAAGCTTAAAAAATTACTCATTCCAGGTTTCATTTCTAGAGGCTCTGATTTGATTTTCTCATTCAGGGCATGTTATGGACTGAATAGTATTTCTCTCAAATTCACATGTTGAGGATTTAACCCTGAATGTGGCTATACTAAAGAAAGGACGTTTACCAAAGTGATTCGGGTTAAATGAGGTTATAATGTAGAGCACTGAATACTAGGCATCAGACCTGTCTTCTGCATGAGAACACAACAGGAAGATAATTGTCTTACAAATCGAGGAAGAAAGTACTCTAAACTTTGGCCATGCTTCCATGCTGGTCTTAAATATCCACTCTTCAGAATTATAAGAAAATTAATTTCAATTACTTAAACCGTATAGTATATAACTGCCTAAAATAGGATATGACCTAATTGTCGAAACTCTCCCGATGATTTTAATGTACAATTGGGACATCCAAAGCCCCACCCTAAATAATTGAAGTGAACAAGTTATCAAAGGTGCAGTCATTTATGCACCCACATTATCACAAAAGTTAATAAACTTTCTTGTCAAAACATCAACTTGTATCACCACTTTGTATTTGAGACAGTCTTGTGTGGTCCAAGCTGGCCTCAAATTCTTGTAGCCAAGGATGACCTTAACTCCTTTCTGATCCTCTTGTCTCCTCCTTCCAAGTGCTGGGATTATAAGAGTTCATCCATCATGCCTGGAATTACATGACCAATTAATTTCAGGATAGATAAAAGCCCCTCTCCCGTTTAATGGAGCCATGGAATCATATCTACCATGGACATGTGTACCTTCCCCCAAACTCTTACAGTTCATGTGATGTCTACAAAGAGATAGTGCTCATATTACCTTGTAGTTCTGCCTATGGACAGTGTTATGATTTGTATCTTTTGTTTGCTGGCTGCACTCTGGATGTGACTGCCTTCCCACTCAGCATGTGGGAATCTCATGAAAAATGAACCATTCCCCTACGTTTTGCCAACATTTTTGCTTCCCTTCTGGGAGAACAATAGGAGAGCTATTTCCCACTATTCTCAGATCACATCAGGCATCTTTGTACTTCCATAACATTCATAAGTTCATTTTTAATGAGCATTTGATTTGAGAGGCTAAGGATCAACATTGAGTATGGTCAGGAAAGAATAGACTTGATTCAAATCAAGACTTCTACAGCAAAAATCAATCAATGAGAGCAAATGAGTCGAAATCTCTCATCAGACATTTAAAAATTATAAAAAAACATGCTAGAGGCACTCAGTTTCTTCAGGTTATGCTTGGGCTAACAAATAATACCACATTGCCTCAAGTTCAGGACATCTGAACATAGACACCTGTGCACTTGCCCTGTTGAAAGACACAGCTGTTGAACATCTGATCTCAAAAGTGACCCCTAATCATTGTACCTTCTTTAAATGCCGAGAAGGTCGAGAGAAGCTTCACTTGGAAAGGGCTCCGGAAAAGAATTCAAAACTTGTTGAATATGGTAGTAGCATAGTGATTAGGTCATAAAAAGTGTTTGAAGGTGTCGAAGTGGTTAAAATTGGTGAATTGCAGGCTGGCTCAACTGTCTGAAGCACATCAAAAAAGAAGAAAGAAGATTCTTAACAGGTTTATGCGTTTGTAGATAGCTCCAAAAACTCTTCAGAAAAATAGCCAACTGAAATGGTCATAGAACTTGGATTGACCCAGAACAAAGACATATCTACTCTCAGATACCTTTAATATACATTTTGGATGCATCAAGAGACAATAAAAAAAGATATTCTAGGGAGAATGTTCATATGCAACAAAATATAAGACCTCCATAAATTCTCAGATCCCAATCTTCAATGTTAAAATATTTTCTTTACCTGTGACAGAAATAAGTTATGAGGGGCAAAAATCACAAAGGAAATACATTAGAACATGTGATAAGATTTTATAAATTCCAAAATTTTATCACTCTACTTATAAGAAGAAGTATTTTATTTTAATAGAAGGGTGCATTTATATATAAGTATGTGGTCACATGAGACTAGTTCAATAACATTACTATTGACCTTCTCCAAGAAGCCTCCTCCACCAATCTGAAATGTGATACTCTCTCTTCACAGACATTTCCAATAGAAATTTCACCACTTTTGTTGCTAATTAGCCCAATTAAACAGGGCAGAGAATATACCATAATCAGCATTTTGCAAGACTCACACTCAAGAGACTCTAGATCTGGTTACATGTGTTAGATCCCACCCTACTAAAGCTGTGACTTATTGGCCAGTATCTTGACATTTAGCAAAAACATTATGACCCTGCGCATACCATGTTTTTTTTTTGTTTGTTTTTTGTTTTTTGTTTTTTTGAGACAGGGTTTCTCTGTATAGACCTGGCTGTCCTGGAACTTACTTTGTAGACCAGGCTGGCCTCGAACTCAGAAATCCTCCTGCCTCTGCCTCCCAAGTGCTGGGGTTAAAGGCGTGCTCCACCACGCCCAGCAAATTTTTTTTGTTTGTTTTTTGTTTTTGTTTTTGTTTTTTTTTTGGTGACCCTGCACATACCATGAAGGTGATCACACAGCACAGTTACAAGGAGAAGACAGGGGACTTCCTGTGAAATAATATTCTGTGGACATACATATGAATCTCCTTAACAGAAGGCAGATTGCACATTTCAATATATAAGTACACTTAAAGGGCAAACCTTATACCTTGTTTTCATAGGGTGCAGCTTTTCATAGTGGTATCAATTGTTATTTTGGCTACTGTTATATGAATTCAGTCTAGACCCCAAAGACTAAAAGGACAAACTTCAAACTCCAAAGCCTATAACATAGTCTGGATCATAGTTTGAACATATTCTAATTTCTCAGCAAACTAAAGTCTGGTGGAGGACCCAGGAATTGAGAGGTCAGTATAAATTTTTGACAGAGGCTCTACCAGCATGCTAATTGACTGCATCAAAACAGCCAAGAAGGAGATAAACCTGTTAGATCTTTGCTGCTGCTGTCTTTATTTTTTTTTCCTCTCTGTTTCTGAAGCACTGATCATTTGAGTGCCTTTCTGGACAACTGGGTGAGAAATGATTGTCTTTCCTACTATCTCAAAATAGGTTTGGGACCATTAGTGGTTCTATCTCCATTTTCTGCATGTCTTTCCTGTTTGATAGTGTCATGTCTATATTGGCACTTCTGCAGTGTCAATTAGCAGCACTTACTAGCTAATATGCTCATAGGCAGATAGCCTCTCCAGGCATCAGTTGTCTTACCTTCTGTTTGGGGATAGTGAAGGCATGCTTGGGATAGATTAGTCAACATTGTTATAAGGACTGGATGAGGTAATTCATTTGTATCAGTTAAAGTTCTTGACTGCAAGCAACAGAAATTAACTCTGCATGCATTTATATATATATATATATAAAATAAGATAGAAGGTTATGCAGCAGAGGTGGCCAAATTCTTTCTGATAATGACCGGATAGTAAATATTTTCAGCTCTCCAGACCATACTGTATCTGATGCAACTATTCAAGTCTTCCATTGTAGTAAAATAGCAGCCAGAGAAAACATTCATATGACTATGTATGATGGTGATCTAAAACCCCTTTATTCAGATAAAACCTTCATAGGCTAGATTTGTAGTTGCCAATCTGTAACATAAAGACTTCCAGAATGGGTGAATGAATGACAGAATCTGGCCAGAGTATCACTGCCACAACTAACACTGCCTACTACCGTGATTGAATTTTGTCTCACCATATTAGCTTCAGTTGGCGCCGACTGAAAGTCGTGCAGAATGCATCTTGTTGACTCAGAATAAGTCCTTTGCCCACATCCTAGTTTCTCAAAGACAGAGATAGGGGAGTATCTGGCTTCTACTATGAGATGCAGGATCCAACTTTACACTAAATGTCACATAACTGGAGAATCTTTCCAAACCTGAAAGACAGTTGGATGCTAAGCAATTACAAATGACAAATACCCACGATGTCCCACAAAGTTCTTGGCATACTGTCTTCCACACAGAAAGTTTTCAGTGATTAGAACAGCAGGAACGGCAAAAGTTATCTTAGCAATCAGAGAGTTGGCACAGTGCCTGATTCACATGGGTGCCTGGCACCCAAATGCCTACTGTGGTTATTCCTTCTCATAACTGCCCTACTCCCTGTTCTGAGTTTCAGAGCCAATTATTCCCTTTAATTTTATCCTCTGATTTCTCATTGCCTGCAGACCATTTGTACTGAGATGGTAGACTGTTCCTTGGACCAGTTCATAATCCCGAATACTCACTGCTCTTCTCTTTCCTACATAAAACTCGAGGCTTCAGACATACTTCCTGTCATTACATCTGCACTTCTGGCATGAGGCATGGAAATAGTTTACAAATGTGTCTTCCTGTTTCTACTTTCTGCTTCTGTTATCCCGCACTGTTGTCAACTCACTTCATGCACAGAGACCAGATTCAGAATCCCTGGAAGAAAAGTGTACAGGCCAGCAAACTACTCAGAAACTTCTGGTGCCTTTGTCTATTCAGAGCAAATTACGTGGAGGTTTGAAAATAAGCTTCAGAGGCTCCACGATCTCCCTGAAGACTGTATGAAGAAATGGGGCATCCATGCATGGATTTTTGGTGACAGGAAAGGAGATATGTAGCTTTCACTAGACTCTCAAAGGAATTCATGGTACCATCTATTTAACTGATGACCTAAGGTGGTAGCATAACTTTTGTGTATGTTTTTTAACGTACTAGTTTTATAATATATTAATACATTAGTATAAATAGTATATATATATAATTGGGGCATGTTCACTTTTGACACAAATAATTTGAGAATACTATTACAAAGGGTCAAATGAAAAGTCCTCTGCTCTTCACTCTCTGGTAAATTTATTTTATGTGTATGGGTGATATATATGTGTGTGTGTGTGTGTGTGTGTGTGTGTGTTCATCACTTTCCCAGGAGGCCAGGAGAGGGTGTTAGACTCCTCCCTAGAGGTGGAGTTACAGATGATAGTGAACAGTCATATGGGCATTGTAATTGAATTCAGTCCTCACAGAATATAGTCAGAGCTCCTCACTGCTGAGCCCTCTCTTATCTCTTATTTGAGTCCTCCACACACATATTACAGGTTCCTTCTCAGGTCTAAAACAAGGTTTGTGTGCTGTGTACGAAGTCATTCTCTTCTGTACACACTAAAAATATACTCCTTTTTCAAGGTTTTAGGCAAATTCTTACCTTTATTCAAAAGCCCAACTGGACTGTTCCATCTGAAACACCCAGTGCAAGCCTTTCTCTACAGTACTTGTCACCAAGCTTAACTGTGTCCTTTGCATGTTTTACAGACTTATCTCCCACAACTAGAAAGTATACTTGTGAAGTGCTGGGTAAGATGAAAGATTAGATACTGCCTCTGTGTGGCCTGGTACAGAAGAGTAGGGAATCAGAATAAATAGAGGTTTTTCCCAGAGAGAAAAGGAGCAGAACATCAGAAACTTGTAAAGAGGGATAGGTCAGCTGAAAAGTGTGGGAAAGAACGGGGGAGGCATCACGCTCATTAAAGGAAGACTGTAGAAATACTTTCCATATCCTTTATAGGACCTACCACAGAGCTTGAATTAGTGTTTGACAAAGACTCCCTGAATGGAGACAAAGCAATAAGCTGCTTGCAATGCAATGGAATGGACTCCTCCCATGTTTCTTCCAATTATAAAGCTATTGGCTGGCAGGTGAATGAACTCCCATGAAGTAATACTGATGATCTAGAAACCAGGTGTCAAAGACTAAAAGTCCAAGCAAAATCCTGTTTTGTCACCTCATAGAACTTTGTCCTTCTAGTCTATTTCTCCAGGGGTCTCAGTTTTCTGTTGAGACTAATTTGACAAATGTATTTCAGGGGAAAGTATTAATGACTGATAATGTATTTAATGCATAACCTCATTCTAGATAATGGCTGTAAAACCATAATGGAGACCTTTGCTAGAGTGATGGGTAATTATCAGTGTAGGCATTAACAGGATCTGGGGGAGAGCTAGGCTTGGTGTTTTCTTATACACTGCCCATCACATTCCAAAAAATGAAGAGTCAAAAAAAGGTAAATAGGGCATCAGGAGTTTCTTACCACACCAAGAGACCTTCAAAGTGTCTCTCTAAGGTCAGAGAAAGCTCTGTAGACCAATTGACTAAATTTCTCTCTGGTGCTGCTTGCCTCCCATAACATTTGCCTCCTCCTTTCCAGGAGCCTGCAGTTGTATAAAATACAATCTGTGATTAAAATATCCTTTCTTGTAAGTTCCATGTGGTTTAGCAGTGCCCCGAAAGACATGAAACTCGAAATACAATATTTCAAAATCCAAACAACTCTATGTTTGAGGCTAGATTTACTGTGATGGGTCATGAGCCCAAGACTGGAAAATTGTGCAAATGAAACTTCAGGATCATAGAAAGTCGGTCCCTTCCCATCTCTGTTTGGCAGGAAGTCCAGAGGATCAGAGAAAAAGCCAGCTGGTCAGGTCAGGAAATTGTAAATTTCCAAACAATTTCCAATTAGCTTTCAAGTATTTTCTTGATTTGGAGCACGGCATTTTACTTAGTCTTTTGGGTGATATAGTAAAGGAACTTTGGTAGCTACAAAGATAAAGAACTCCTAAGAACTTTGAGAAGGATCCAGTAGGAAGAAATAACCTGTAGTGTTAAAAAACTTCCTTTTACTACCCAGTGGTGGGTGAGCATCAGGTAAACATCCCGAGATGAACTCTGTCTATCTCAATTCCTCATGGTTAGAGTTTATAAAATAATTAATTCTAACTCCCTTGTCATTACTTACAGGATCTAAAGAAATTCATGGGCTGTCACCCTTTCCCTGAAGCACCACTCCTTTGTACACATAGTCTCCTAGTCCAGTCTGCTCCCTCTCTGGAGGACAGGAGCCTTTGTCTAGAAAATCCTTTCCTCTATGGTATAATCAGGGCTGAAGTGACTCCCTGGACCTGGAGAACCCCTTCCCAATGCCCATACTTCCTGCCTTGAGAGCTCAGAATTCATGACCTCGCAGATGAATGAATTACACACTTGGTCAGAGATTAAGCCAGGTCCTTTGTTAAGCAACTTCTGAGGTTCGGGGGAAGATTTGACCTGTCAGGATCTGTGTTCATCCTGCCTTGATGAGAGCCAGAGCAAAGCAGTCCTGGCCGTACTGTCCCACACTCTGGGGTGTGAGAATCAGCAAATTGCAGAGGAGTTGGCTATTGTCCTTTTTTTTTTCATTGTCCAGAGCCCAGGCTACACTGTTTAGTGAATTCTCACTCTAGAGGGTGAGCTCATCTCTTGTCAGGCAAACCAAGAAGGAAAGGCCTCCTGAGCAGAGCTTCCACCCTAAAGGGAGTTTGGTCTACCCAGAATCCTACTTGGGGGGGGGGGGAGAGGATCTGGTATGAGAAGAGAAATTTTCTTCCTTGGTTTTAAATCTAAAGATTTAGGTACAACTAGTAGAATAAGAATATCACTTGAACAAGAAATTCCACTTTGAACTGGCTCCTTAACACACCAACTGTATTCTGGGAAGGTAAATCACTTCAAAACAAAATCTCCTCAGTTGCCTGCAGGATAAAACTCCTGCATTAACACACTCCTCATGTTAACCTTATGTCTGCGCCAGTGTATCTTCCTCAGGGACAATTACCCCAATGCCCTAAACAATATCAGATTCTCATGCTATGGTTTCCAATCTTAGTGTTACCATAATTTGTCTATATTTAATTTATTCATCTAGTCAATAAATCTTTATTTCACATTCACTGGCTTAGCTCCAGGCTCTGTATCTACAATAGTTAATGAAACTAACAAAGTTCCCTGTCATCATGTACCTTCCTTCATAGTAGAAGAGACAAAAGAATGGTAACAGTAAATTAAAGTCCAAATTTGAAATTTTATGACCGCAGTAATTTACATGAATATTCTATGATGTTCATGAATAGCTAATTATTTTTTCTTTTTTTCTAGTTTAAATAAATCTGACATTATCCCACAACAACAAAATGGTCATGAACAAAAGAATCATCTTTTATCTGTTGTCACTGTTACGTCAACAAACACATGCACATAACACTACTCCTTTTTTCTCTGTCCTAGGGATCCAAACATTGCACTGTTTGCACCTTGATAATAACATTTACCTTTCTGAATTGTGATGATTAATATCCTGGGCTCCTGTTACCCAGTAGTTACCTACCCAAAGGGAAGTACTATGCCTGAATCATCTTTGTATTCCCTAGAACCTAACCAGATGTTTAAGAACTATTTGTTGAAATGAAAATCCTGGATCCCTATTACCAGTGTTGAGGCCTTTCAGTGATTTGCATGTAGAGTCTAGGAAGAACAGATAACAATGATGCACCCTTGCCAGTAGAGTCCAGGTCAGGCTGGGATAGATCTCTAAGCCCCCTCCCAGCCCACTGGGAGTATTGTTCTATGATTTGTGAGTTTCTGTGAGCCCTGTCATTTATTTGCTCAAGGCAGTTATTGGAGATTATAACAAATCTAATGAGGACTCTTGGAGAATAGACTACAGACATTTACAGAATTGTTTGATTCACTAAAGCCTAAGGGGGATAACATTTATTAAAAAAAAAGATCTTCCAAATAGTTAGAGTCAACATTCCTGCCTCATAAAACACAGTTAAGCAGAGATGACACAAAATATTTCTGGGTTGTTTGAAGACTACCTGAACCTCTGAGTCATTTCCCCATAGAACATTTTCCACCGTCTATAAGTTGCTTAATTTGCTCCCAGGGATATACCTCAATTTTTATGGATAATTTTATCTGATCATATATAATTCCCCCTAAATATAATACTACAAAAACTCCCAGGTAGCAACAATCTATCACTAAGACTTTGGTGGATGTCTGTAATCTTAGTCTCACACTTAAATTTAAGGTAAATCACTTTCAGTATTCTCTGATGTAGCTAAGTAAAGTCTCAACAAAAGAGGTCCTGGAGAGCTGCAAGATTCCAGGAAACTGTTTTTACAGTTCTAGTCCTAATATAGTGAGAAATCAAGTTGCTGATATACAAGAAGAATAATGAGCCCTTCTTAAGGAAGACATGTTTAGTTTGGATCCTCACATTACACAGTTCACAGACTTTTATAACTCTTGTAACAGCAGTTGTGGTAACATCAGTGGGCACTGTGAATACATATATTCCCCGGAAGCTCTCTTTATTCAGGAGAGCTGTGTAGAATGGAAGATGCTTCAGAAATTGGTATATGCCAGGGTTGTTGTGCTGGACGGGAGAGGTAAGAGAACTAGAGAGAAAGTTAAACTTGGAGGACCCAGAAGTGGGTTAAAGCATTCTGTTTACTTTGTTATATCTAGGAAAATCTAGAATTCCTAACTCTAGTATTTTTCTAAAGCCACAATGGAAAATGGTACCTTGGGAGGAGAAAATTTTGGCCAAAATTTGTAGAAATTCATCTCGAGATATGCTAGGGAAGCCTACTGGACACTGTATACTTACAAAGAGCTTTCAGTATCAGCTTTGCTGATTAGTCAAACCACTAAGTCCCACTGGGGAAAAAGAAAAAAAAAGAATAGCACTCCTGAATGGAGGGGAATCTACTTCCTGAAGAGAGTTGGCTAGTTCTCTCTGCTCTGATGACCTGCTGTGTGAATTGGACCAAGGAGAGAATCTACATGATCTAGAAGGACCTGTTAGTAGTTAGGGTTTAGCACTCTCGCAATTCTAAAAAAACAAAGCAGAATTTCCTAAAGGGAAGGCCTGGATGGAGGAGGGGAAGATGGGAGAGACTGAGAGGGAGAAATGAGTTTCACTTAAGATTCTAAGTGGAAAAACACACTTTGCTTGGCCTCCCAAAGGCCCGCTGGATACAACACAGCATTCAGAGGCTCCCGTCTCTTCTCTCTCCCTTAGTTGTGTCCACATCTTAAGTCTATGAGTCCTGAGTCTTATTTTCAGTTTTCTCCTGGTTCTAACAACTTAACCTGTTAATAAAACTTGAGTCTGCTTGCCCATGTTCATTCGTCACACTCTCACCTGTCAGCCAGCATATTTGGCCTCCCTTGAAACCCAGTTTCTTATGATAATAATCAACTCTAGCCAAAATACCTGTAATATAAACACACAGACCCCGAACAATCTATAAAAGTAGGTTAAATGTCAAAACCTTGATAGAAAATTAGTTATCCTCACTATCAGAGTCATGACTACTATGAAGACATCAGAAGATAGGAGCAGAGGACACTGGGGTATTCTTTAAGCATGGTATCCAGTGAAATCAGAGATTTGGCCAACTTTATGTGAGTATAAGCAGTCCATCCTATTCTTTGAATCTCAGCTTCCTTATTTGAAAACCAAGGGTTATAATGAATATATAACAGTAAGTTTTCTGAGAGAGTCAAACCATTTGTAGCTTGAAGTAGTACAAAATAATTTTTCCTAGTTGATTGCTATTCATTCTACTTTACATTGACAAAAATAGTTTCATTTTAAAATAAATTTTTAATTCAGGTTAAATTGGGGACCAATCTGAAGAAATGTATTTAGTGAAATAAAGTGCAAATTAGTTCTAGAGTTTCCTGGGAACATGGAACCACAATTGAAGAATTGCCTCCATCAGACTGGCCTGTGGACAATGGGTAATGAATGAATGATGAGGGAGGGCCCAGTCTACTGTGAACAGTTCCACCACTGTGCAGGTGGTTCTGACTTATTTAAGGGAAGCTAAGCAAGTTAGTCAGCAGAATTCCCCCATAATCTCTGCTGAAATTCTTACCTCCAGGTTCCTGTCCAGAATTCCTGCCTCAGTTTCCTTCAATGACAGACTGCGACAGAGAAGTATAAGCCAAATAAACACATCCTTTTCTATTACTGTTCGTTTTCATCTCAACTTGTCATAAGTCAGAATCCCTGAGTAGGGAGCATCACCTGAAGAACTGTCCTGACTGCCTTAATTGATGCTGGAAGACCCATGCTGATTGAAGGTGAGACTATCTTGTAGTGGTCCAGGTAAAAGAGGGTATGCTTTTGCTCACTTGCTCTGCTGCTCCTTTGCCTTAGAGTTCACTTAGCCTATTACAGGAGTTCTCCAGGAAAAATCCAGATGTTCAGTGCCAAATTGGAACTACTTAGGTACTGGGATACCCAACCTCAAGGACCCAGTAGCTACTGAGTTCTAAGCCTATCAGTGGTGGTTTAGTTATTGTTATTACTTTAAGATAAGCTGACTTAACAATCACACACACACACACACACACACACAAACATTTGAGTCTGACTTACAGAAGGACAAAACTAATAAAATATTCTCCAATTATAATTTCCTATATGAATGAAACTTAGACTCTGAAACTATTTCACAGTTGCATGATTTGAGGTAAAATGTTAGGAAAATAAAAGGGGAGGGGTAAAAGTATTGACAGAGACTTAATCCCAGATGTTTTATTATTTTAGTTTTTATTTTTTCTTTATTCCTCATATTACATCCCAACTGCAGTTTCTCCTCCCTCCACCCCTCCCAGAAACCCTCCCTCCAGATCAAACAGAGGACCTTTTCATTCAGATTCCCTCAGGAATTTGGAGACAAATATCACATTTTTTTTATGAAGTTAAGATTTGGAAGGCTCAATTTTGTACTATACGTTTGTATGTAGATTCTGTAGGAAAAACTTTAATTCAAAGTCTAGAAGTGAGATGCAGCCAGTGACTGTAATGGGTGAATCCTGGTGTGGCTATCAGGATACTTCAGGATTATCAGCTGTCTGGTTCCACAACATTTAAGGATGGCAGCAGAAGCAAGACTGAAGAAGAATGAACTATCCAAATTTCAAGAGGCTGACATTGGTAGTTACACTTTGCTGAGTGAAGGCTTACATATAATCTAGGATGGACCTCTTTCCCAAGCTAAACTAAGTCTTGGAGAAAGGAACGAGAAGAGAGGACATGAACTTCAAAGGAGACTGCAGCTCAGGTGCCAGAATTAAAGGCATGTCTCTCTGAATTCAAGGCCAAGCTAATCTACATAGTGAGTTCCAGAAGAGACAGCACTACATTGAGAGAACTATTTCTAAAAAAGAAAGTCCCTTTTTCCCACTCAATACTAGATCATGTTCCCCTCTTCCCCACCCCCCTTTCCCTCCAGTTTCCTCTCTCCCTTCCCCCTTGTGATTGCCTTCCTTTCCCTCACAAGTGGGACTGAGGCATCCTCAATTGGGCCCTTCAGCTTGTTGACCTTTTTGAGTTCTGTGGACTATATCTTGAGTATTCTATCCTTTTGGCTAATTTTCACTTATTAGTGAGTATATACCATGCATGTCCTTTTGGATCTGAGTTACCACACTAAGGATGATATTTTCTAGTTCTGTCTTTTTGCCTGCAAAACTCAGAATGTCTTCATTCCAAATTGCTGAGTAGTATTCCATTGTGTAAATGAACCACATTTTCTGTATCCGTTCTTCCATTGTGGGACATCTGGCATTCAATCAGCATTCTTATTTGTTTCTAGCTCCTGGCTATCACAAATAAGGCTGATATGAAGATAGTGGAGCACATGCCCCTGTGGTATGGTGGAGCATCTTTTGGGTATATGTCCAAGAGTGTTATAGCTGGGTCTTCAGGTAGATCTATTTCCAATTTCCTGAGGAACATCCAGATTGATTTCCAGAGTGGTTGTACCAGTTTGCAATCCCACCAGCAATGGAGTAGTTTTCCTCTCAATCCACAGCCTTGCCAGCATCTACTGTTACCTGAGTCTTTGATCTTATCCATTGTGATTGGTCTAAGGTAGAGTCTCAGGGTCGTTTTGATTTGCATCTTTCTGATCACTAGGGACTTTGAACATTTCTTTAGATTCTTCTGTTGTGAATTCTTGGTTTAGATCTAAACCCCATTGTGTTGTTTGGTTTCTTTATATATTTTGGATATTAGCCCTCTATTGGATGTGGGGTTAGTGAAGAGGTTTTTTTTTTTCCCCAATCTGTAGGTTGCCAATTTATCTTATTGACTATGTCCTTTGCCTTACAAAACCTTTCCAGTTTCATGAGGTTCCATTTATCAATTTTTGATCTTAAAGCCTGAGCCAATGGATTCCTGATTATTCCTCCCTGTGCCAAGAGTTCATAGCTCTTTCTCACTTTCTCTTCTATTAGATTCAGTGTATCTGGTTTTTGTTGAGGCCATTGATCCACTTAGACTTGAGCTTTGTGCTGAGGGCCAGCAGAAAGAATGGAAACAGGCAACCTTCGGAGGTAAGAGGTTGGGGTGACCCTCCAAAATGCACCAGAGACCTGGGAGGTGAGAAATTCTCAGGACTCGAAGGGAGCGACCTTAGATGAAATGCCTGACAGTAGGGAGAGTAAACGTATAGAGCCCACCTCCAGCAGGAAGACAACACATCAAGTGAGGGATGGGGTTGCCATTCCACAGTCACATCTCTGACCCATAATTGCTCCTGTTTGAAAAATTACAGGGATGGAAATGGAGAGGAACCTGAGGAAAAGAAGGTCTGGCGACAGGAGCAAAGTGGGATCCAGCTCAAGGGGAGGTACCAAGGCCTGGCACTATTACTGAGGCTATAGAGTGCTCACAAAAAGGGACCTACCATGACTGCCCTCCAAAAGATCCAAACAACAGCTGAAAGAGTCAGATGCAGATATTTGCACCCGACCAATGGACAGAAGCAGCTGACCCCTATTGAATTAGGGAAGGCTGGAAGAAGATGAGGAGAAGGGTGATCCTGTAGAAGGACCAGCAGTCTCAATTAATCTGGATCCCTGAGATCTTTCAAACACTGGACCACCAACCAGGCAGCATATGAGGCCCCCAACACACATACAGTAGAGGACTGCCAGGTCTGTGTTCATTCAGAGATGATGCACCTAACCCTCAAGAGACTGGATGCTCCAGGGAGTTTAGAGGTCAGGTGGTATGGGGTGGGGTGGAGACATCCTCGCAGAGTCAGGGAAGTGGGGAGGATGTATGGGATATGGAAGAGTGGACTGGGAGAGGAATAAAGTCTGGAGTGTAAAAAAAATAAAAGAAAGAAAGAAAGAAAGAAAGAAAGAAAGAAAGAAAGAAAGAGATGGAGGGAGGGAGGGAGGAAGTATGGGAGAGTGGGAAGAGGAGGACAAAAGAAAAAAAGAAGAAAAAAAGAAACGTCACTACTAGTAAGCCTTCCTAATACAACTTCATAGGAATGTTGATTAGCAGGAGAAACTTTAGGATGTAAACATGGTTTCTGAACAGAAGCATTGACTCTTTGCTCCGAAGCAGATGAGATGCAGCTGGCAGGAAAATGATAATGCCATGGAACACAAATATACACTTCTCCTGATGGTTCAATTCTAATAATTATACCATTTAATGGATAATAGTGGTTTTTGTCTCACAAACCATTTAACACCGAATCTAAAGAATCATTTTGGAATTAAATTTTAGGCTATCAAGCCAACCCAAACAACTAATAGCAAAGACTTCTAGGTTCTTGGTATGGCAAGAGAACAGTGGAATGTGTTCCTCTCTTCTCTAGTGAAATTGTGAAGAATAAGCTTTTAGAAACCGTCTGAAAATGCTTTCAGTGTTATCATAGTTATTAAACACAATCTTGGTATAGAATAAACTCTATTAAGGGTTTCAGACATAAGTACAAGGAACAAAATATAAAACAAAGGCACACATCCAGGAATTTTCTAAGAAGAGCAAAGGTTGTATCTATTAACCAGGCCTAGATTCTAACAGCAGACCTTGCTAAGCTAGACTGAATTGATTCAATGAATGGGGTGCTATATCTTCCTTCTAATCAGGTGGCACAGAACACCAATGTCTACAAAATGTTCAAGTCCTCTTCATGAGAAAATAAGTCAAATACTAGCTTTCGATGTGATCATTACACAAATCAACAGGTTAATCGAGTTTATGGAACTAGACACGAGTATTTTTTTTTCCAACACTCCAAACCTTACCCATGAATGCTCTGAACTCTCTAAAACCTATAGTAGAAACTCTTTGCTAAGTCAAGGAAGAACATGTATGTGCTGGTACAAAACTGATTTTCAACTCACTGAGTAGTGTAATAGGGACCTGTCACCTTTTGTTTCAGATAGATTAATAACTTTATGTGGCCAATGCATAAAGATATAGGTCAATAAACTATTAAAAGGAAAAGACACATTTTGCAAATTAGGCAAACAAGCCTTTTGTTTGAAGGTTTAATTAATTTGGGTTGATGGAAGTTGATTTTGCTGTATATGTCCCCAAATGCCCTACAGTGATGCTGTTTTTGTAGCTTAACCCAATGTGATTAAAACTGTCTTTATATTTATGATAGGAAAAAAGAGAAATATTAGTTCAACAATGACTTTCTTCTTTTTAGTGGAACTAATAACTTGGGCTCTGTGCATCTTGAAACATCTCAAGAGTTAAGAATGATTCCAGGTCACTATTTCACTGGAGGTCTCAAACAGTGCAATGATGCAAGAAAGAGAAATTGAAAAGGAAGAAATGAAGATATTTAAAGATGCTATGGTGATAAAAGGGACCACCTGAAGCTGAAAAAGCTTTGGTAAGGCAAAGAACATAGTCAATAGGACACCATAGGAAGGACAACAATATGAATCAGCCAGTAACCCCAGAGCTCTCAGGGACTAAACCACCAACCAAAGAGTACACACGGAGGAAACCATGGCTCCAGGGATATATATGTAGCAGAGGATGGCCTTGTTGGACATCAATGAGAGGTCCTTGGTCCTGTGAAGGCTCAATGCCCCAGTGTAGGAGAATGCCGGGGCCAGGAAGCAGGAGTGGGTGGGTTGGGGAGCATGAGGAGGGTGGGAGGGGATAGGAGATTTCCGGGGTAGGGGGAACCAGGAAAGAGGATAACATTTGAAATGTAAATAAAAAAAATATCCAATAAAAAAATCAGAGAAAACCACTAGGAATAAATAATACCCTATCAATTCTAGCACTAACATTTAATAAATTTTTATTTCATAAAATATATCCCTGATTCAGTCTAATAAGGATCAGCACTGAGAATATTCATGTCCAAAGTTTTGTATAACAATGATGCAGCTCACATGTACAGAACTAATTTTAGTTACTGGGCATTTAAATCTTTAACCCCAAATTCACGGAAGTGTGTGAATATACTTGGATCACATCTTTCAAGCAGTAATTGCAGGTGCAAACCTAAACCTAAAATTAATGTGAAGAGTCATTTGAACTGCATTTGATGACTACTAATCAAATAAAATGCTTCTCTAAATAGATGTTAATAAAGAAAACATCCAATTAATAAAGAAAAGAAAAAAAAAAAAGAAAAAACCCCAAACAACCCTCTCAAAAGAATGGGGGCATAGAACTAAACAGAATTCACAACAGAGGAATCTTGAATGGCTGAAACCCCCAAAGAAATGTTAAAAGTTCTTAGTGATCAGGGAAATGCAAGTAAAAATTACCCTGAGATTCCACCTTACACCAATCACAATGGAAAAGATCAAAGACTCAGGTGACAGCAGATGCTGGCAAGGATGTGGAGAGAGAGGAACACTACTCCATTGCTGGTGGGATTGCAAGATTGTACAACCACTCTGGAAATCAATATGGATGTTCCTCAGGAAATTGGAAATAGGTCTACCTGAAGTTCCAGCTATATCACTCTTGGACATATACCCAAAAGATGCTCCACCATACCACAGGGGCATGTGCTCCACTATCTCCATATCAGCCTTATTTGTGATAGCCAGAAGCTGGAAACAACCTAGATATCCCACAACAGAAGAAAGGATACAGAAAATGTGGTTCATTTACACAATAGAATACTAATCAGCTATTAAAAATGAGGACATTCTGACTTTTGCAGGCAAATGGATGGAAGTAGGAAATACCATCCTGAATGATGTAACTCAGACTCAAAAGACATGCATGGTATGTACTCACTAATAAGTGGATATTAACCAAAATTACAGAATACCCAGGATACAATCCACAGAACTCAAAAAGGTTAACAAGCTGAAGGGCTCAAGTGAAGATGCGTCAATCCCACTTGTGAGGGAGAAGAAAGCAGTTACAGTGGTAGGAAGAGGGATGGAGGGACCTGGGTGGGAGCAGGAGGTGAAAAGGGAAACATGATCAGGTATTGGGGGAACAGGAGTGAAGTTCTGAGGACCAGCAGAACGAATAGAAACAGGCAACCTCAGAAAGTGGCGGGGGGGGGGTGTCCCTCTAGAATGTACCAGAGACCTGGGAGGTGAGAGACTCTCAGGACTCAGAGGGGGTGACCTTAGATGAAATGCCCAACAGTGGGGAGAGAGAACTTGTAGAGCCCACCTCCAGCAGGAAGACAGGACATCAAGTGAGGGATAGAATTGCCACCCCACAGTCACATCTCTGACCCATAATTGTTCCTGTCTGAAAGAATTACAGATATTTGCACCCAACCAATGTACAGAAGCAGCTGATCCCTGTGGTTGAATTAGGGAAAAGCTGGAAGAAGCTGATCAGGGGGGCGACCCTATAGGAAGACCAGCATTCTCAATTAATCTGGACCCCCGAAATCTCTCAGACACTGAGCCACCAACCAGACAGCATACACCAACTGATATGAGGCCCCCAACACATATACAGCAGAGGTCTGCCCGGTCTGTTCTCAGTGAGGGAAGATGCATTTAACCCTTGAGAGACTGAAGGCACCAGGGACTGGGGAGGTTTGGATGGGTGGGGTGGGAACATCTTCTTGGAGACAGGGGAGGAGGAATGGGATAAGAAACTATTGGAGGGTGGACTGGGAGAGGGATAATGAATGTACTGTGAGAAATGGTTAAAACTAATTAAAGAAATACATGAATAATGGGGTTTTCATCCTACCTTCCATGTTGGAGAAAGTAATCATACCCAAGTATATTTTACTAACCAACCCTTAGGCAAATTAGAAGCCGTCCTTAACCCTGACGACATCCATCCTCTGGGAACTAACCATTTAACGTGTGTGGCCCTACATAGTATAATGGAATGACATGATTTTATTTTACTTTTTTTTCATTTTTATTAGATATTTTCTTCATTTACATTTCAAATACTATCTCAAAAGTCCCCTATACCCTTCCCCCCCCCTGCCCTGCTCCCCTACCCACCCATTCCTACTTCTTGGCCCTGGCCTTCCCCTGTACTAGGGCAGATAAAGTTTGCAAGACCAAGGGGCCTCTCTTCCCAATGATGGCTGACTAGGCCATCTTCTGCTATATATGCAGCTAGAGACACAGCTCTGGGGGTACTGGTTAGTTCATATTGTTGTTCCACCTATAGGGTTGCAGACNCCTTCAGCTCCTTGGGTACNTTNTNTAGCTCCTCCATTGGGGNCCCTGTNTTCCATCCTATAGATGGCTGTGAGCATCCACTTTTTTATTTGCCAGGCACTGGCATAGCCTCACAGGAGACAGCTATATCAGGGTCCTTTCAGCAAAATCTTGCTGGCATGTGCAATAGAGTCTGGATTTGGCGGCTGATTATGGGATGGACCCCTGGAATACAGGTTTCCTGATATTGAAGTTCCCACTAATTTTAATGGGAGCTTCCTTGGCTTGCTGCCATCTCCCACCAGCATCAGTAGCTTTAGACCAGTGACCAGATGTTTCCATCACTCCTCTAATAACATACCAGTATTTTAGAGAGAAAAACATCAGGAGGATGTTGGATAGGGCCAGAAATGGGTTAGAATATGCAAGTAAATACCTAGCTCCAGAATTCAGAGTAAACATTCCAACTAATCTATAAATATTTAACTAAAGTCATACATCTGGGCCTCCAAAGAAGCAGGTTTCTTCTTGCCATTTACAATTAAATTAGATTAAGCCCCTGACAATGTTAATACTAGCTTTTCTCAGTGATAAACACATCCTAGGCTATTCCACTCTCAATATAAATGTATAGGAACACATTACTCACTGGGTAGCTGACTCCTGGCAAAAACACAATGCTCTGTTTTTAGTGTACACTGATAGCATTGCACCAGCAAGGGGCTTGTTGGGCCCCATAAAGGAAATGGATATGTTTATAAGGCCAATTGGGTTCTCCCCTGCCCTGAGAAATCTGGAAGCATAGTTTCATCTGAGTGGGTCCAAGTGTAGATCCAAAAGCTCCATGACAGTTTTATTGTAGTGTAGTTTTGTTGGCTACCATTTTCTCTACTACCAAGAATGAGTGGCTAAAGTAAAACCTAAGGGCTACATATCATGAATGTGTGGCCTGTTTTTCAACTATATGACCCAGAACAAGTACCCATGCAAAGAAGCTCAGCCTGCTTAGACAAAACAGTTTTTCTACTTCAGGGAACCTTGCCTCCATCCCCACTCAGTTCTTATGACGTTCTAGGTGTTGTTTCCAGATCGACCTCAAGCTATTCTTCTCAATTATTCCTCTACTCAGTCGTGCTCACAATGACTTTCCAAAGGTCTGGAAGTGTTAGCAGCTTAATGTGTTCTTTCTTTTTATACTGAAAGCCAGTCAGTCAAAGAGGAAATATTTAAATCAAATACATTTATCACTAATGGTAGAAATTCAAGTATAAGTCAGAAAATGAGTGCAACCTTCAGGAATGTGTTTTGAGAGCTGAGCATGGAGGTGAATGCTTTTAATTCCAATACCCGAGATGCTCAGGTTTATTTATCACTAAGATTTTGAGGCCAGACTATATAGTGAGTTCGAGGCCAACATGGTCTACATATTGAGACCTTGTCTAGAAAAATGTGAAAATAACCATCAACCAGTTAACCAGTTAACCAACCAACCAACCACCA
Organism: Mus pahari; assembly: GCF_900095145.1. Taxonomy (NCBI): domain Eukaryota; kingdom Metazoa; phylum Chordata; class Mammalia; order Rodentia; family Muridae; genus Mus; species Mus pahari. The sequence goes on from NC_034613.1 coordinate 119,929,041, forward strand.
CCACCACCACCACCACCACCACCACCACCAACAACAACAACAACAACTAATTACTCAAATAATAACAGCAACAGCAAGTACAACATCACAAAACTATGTTGGGAAGAAGAGGTAAACATTCTTGCTCTCTGTCAACATCACCAGCCATGATCCATATTATAGATTCTAAGTCCTTCTGGTTTTTTCTTTTCTCTTTTTCTTTTTGTAAATTTTGTGATTTCATTTTTCTTTACAGAATGAAATGTTGGTGGCTCTACATTTCATTCAATTTTGTGGAAAAAAATCAAACCCTTCTTTATGCAAGCAGAAGATACCTGTCTGTCTAAATTGAACAAACACTGATGCATTCAGTAACTATGTGCTTTAAGCAATGACTTGCTGGATGTGGGCATGGGGATGGGGGATGAGAGGAGAGATGCAGGAGAGATGGCTTAGAAGTTTAGAGCTGGCTGTTCTTCTAGGGAACCTAAATTTGATTCCCAGAACCCACATGATGGCTCATGAACATCTGCAAGTCCAGTTTCAGGGTATCTGAAACACTCTGCTGTCTTCCTTGGGCACCAGGCACATATGTGGTATACAGACATACATGTAGGAAGAACCTATATACACACAAAACTAAACAAAATAAAATGAAAAAGAAATGGATGAAGGCCTGGAGGTAAGATTAGTGATGTGGGTTCCTAGCTGGCTTAAGGCTTTGGTTTAATCCCCAGTAATCTCTTTATATTGTCCCACAGATGGATGAATCATTTTAGCAAATGTTTACCACATCCAGGAAAAATCCCAAAACTCTACCCCAAACAGTCACTAATGATAAGAGTCTACTATGAAACCTGGTTTGGTAAACAGAATGTGACTAGATACTAGTATCAAGCCAACATGTCTTGACTGACTCAGAAACTAAACCCACAGAGAGAGAAATGAAGCCATTCCAGCAAAGCTCTTCGAAGAGAGTCCCTGTGTCCCACTACACAGAACAGTGATTCTCAGTTTTAACTGGAGTATTACAGATTCTCCTTTGGAGATTTTGATTTAATTGGACTAGCATTGAAGCTAAGCGCTGATTTTATTTTCAGTGTTTCCCGGGAGACTCTAATATGCAGGCAGGATTGAAATGCAGTGCCCCAGAGCACAAGGAGCAGCTCAAAAAAATCCATTAATTCATCTAAAATATCACAAATAGCTTAAAACAGTAATTCTATATTTCCCTTTTCTATATGTGTGTGCAACCATGTGTACACGAATATATGGAACACTGAGGATGATGTTGGGAAGAGTTCTCACTTTTTCTTATAACTTATCCATCCAGGTAGCATCTCTCTTTTTTATTAGATATTTTCTTTATTTACATTTCAAATGTTATCCCTTTTCCTAATTTCCCCTCCCCAAATCCCCTATACCCTCAACCTCCCCCTGCTCCCCAACCAACCCACTCCCACTTCCTGGCCCTGGCATTCCCACTGATGACCGACTAGGCCATTCTCTGCTACATATGCAGCTAGAGCCATGAGTCCCTCCATGTGTTCTCTTTGGTTGGTGGTTTAGTCCCAGGGAGCTCTTGTGTCTGGGTTTGGTGATTGTATATGAGATATATCCCCAGGTGGGGCAGTCTCTGGATAGCCTTTCCTTCAGTAAAGATCCTTTCCCAATCTGTAGGTGGCCTTTTTGTCTTATTGACAGTGTCTTTTGCCTTACAGAAGCTTTGCAATTTTATGAGGTCCCATTTGTCAATTCTTGACCTTATAGCCCAAGTCATTGGTGTTCTGTTCAGGAATTTTTCTGCTGTGCCCATATCTTCAAGGCTTATAAGTGTGGATACTTCGATCCTTCTTACAAGGGGGAACAAAATACCAATGGAAGGAGTTACAGAGACAAAGTTGGGAGCAGAGACTGAGGGAATGACCATCCAGAAACTGCCCACCTGGGGATCCATCCCATAAACAGCCACCAAACCAAGACAGTATTGCAGATGCCAACAAGAGCTTGCTGACAGGATAAGAGCCTGATATAGCTGTCTCCTGAGAGGATCTACCAGTGCCTGACTAATACAGAAGTGGATGCTCACAGCCATCCATGGGAAGGAGCACAGGGTCCCCAATGAAGGAGCTAGAGAAAGTACCCAAGGAGCTGAAGGGGTTTGCAGCCCCCTAGGAGGAACAACATTATGAACTAACCAGTACCCCCCAGAGCTCCCTAGGACTAAACCACCAATCAAAAAAAAAAAAGAAAAAAAACCAACCCACACACATGGAGGGACTCGTGGCTCTAACTGCATATGTAGCAGAGAATGGCCTAGTCAGTCACCAATGGGAGAAGAGGCCCTAGGTCTTGTGAAGGCTCTATGCCCTGGTACAGAGGAATGCCTGGGCCAGGAAGTGGGAGTGGGTGGGTTGGGGAGCAGAGGGAGGGGGGGAGAGGATAGGGGATTTTCGGAGGGGAAACTAGGAAAGGGGATAACATTTGAAATGTAAATAAAGAAACTAATACAAAATTAAAAAAGATAAAAACAAACAAACAAAAAAACAAAAGAACATACATGATATGCACTCACTGATACGTGGATATTAGCCCAGAAACTTAGCATACCCAAGATACATTTTGCAAAACAAAGGTGGCATCTCTTAATCAAACCCAGAGCTCAGGGATATGACTTGTTTTCTAGCTCTGGGACTTCCCAGCCTCTGTTTTACAAGATGGGCCACCACAATCATCTGGGATTTGTTTGGAACTCTGGTCCTTATGCTTTCATAGTAAGTACTTTACTCATTGGATTGTCTCTGTAGCTTCTCCCCACCTTTGTGTGTGTGTGTGTGTGTGTGTGTGTGTGTGTGTGTGTGCGTGTGTGTGTGTGTGTGTGCTTGGAATCAAACCAAGGGCATCATTTCTGATAAGATGAAAGCTCCAAACAGCATCACACTGTGAGTTTAAAAATTTAATTAGTGTATATTGATTGTAAAAATGATGCATCTCACTAGAACACACCACACATACACATCACTAGAATACACATCACTTGTCACGCTTATGGTATCATGATTCTTAAACACACACACACACACACACACACACACACACACACATATTTACTTAAATCTAGATATTATCATCTGAGAGAAAACAATAAATGTATGTCTTTCTGAGTCTGACTTTTAAACATGCAGATTCTATAGTTACAAATCAGTATTTTGAGGAGTTAGTACAAAGAATTCATGATTTTACAAGCTCAGATGGTTCTAGTGGAGCAAGTCCTGGTAGGAGAGAATAGAATGCCATTCAAAACTACAGAATTCAATCATCTGTAAGTCTGTAATCGTGCAGAGCAGCAGCATTTCTGGTTGCTATAGTACATGGAACTTACCTCCAGAGAACTTAATTTATCTGAACCAGGCCCCAGGTATTAGTATTTTTTTTTTTAAAAATGTTCCCTGTAATTCTGTGTGCATTCAGACTTGTGAACTATCGGCTTGGAGCAAGAATGTTGAAAATATAGCCAGCCTTCATGTTCATGGCAGGCATCACTAGTCAATTCTGGCGTTCTTTCCCAGAGTGTCCAGTTTCGGCCTCATAATTTTTGCTCTGTCGTAGCTAACCACAGTCACGGGTGGAGTGGGCAGGCAACCTTCTATCTGTTATATTTATCTTAAATCCTATCTGGCAAAAAGTCTAATGACCTCTGGAGAGCCTGCCCCTGGCTTTTATTTCCAAACACACTACTTAAATATCATGATGATTGTCAGCCGGAATATTGCTCTGCAACAGAAGGTAGAAGCCAGAGGTGGATACAAGAGGAAGCTCTATCATCTAATCACCTCTTCTATTCAGTGAAGTACTTTTGTTTGCTTTGAGATTCACTATACTGGAACTTGTATCTGTGACTGGCCTTCAACTCTTGATTCTCCTGCCTCAGCACTGAGAGTGCTGCCATTACAGATATCTGTCATCATATCTAGCACTTGAAAGACTCTACACTTCAGGTCATGCTTGCTTCTGGTTTTACTCATCAGGTTAATGGAAATTCCAACATCAAGTGTATAGGAGAGGGCAAGCATGAAGAGAGGTCCCTCAATGACTATGGACAGGACCCCTTGATGACCTTTTGTACACATTCCTCTCTGTTCTCCATACACATTTCATCCACTAAAGGATTTTTTTCATAGTGCTCATGCACTAAATCTATATCTCAGACTCAGGTCATGGTTTTCAAGAGAGCACTTGAACTTCAGAATAAAACTTGTCTCTTTTTTTATTATTATTTTCTTTATTTACATTTCAAATGCTATCTTGTCTCTTATTATGGTGTTTCTTGTTTTGAAGAAGGGCCAAGTAAGATTCAGTGGTTTTCTTTTTTCTTTTTCTTTTTCTTTTTTTGTTCCCTAGATGACAATTATATGGAATGTGGGAAAGGCAGAAAGAACATGCTTTTTTTTTTCTTCTGAAAGAAGAAAACCAAGCATAACCAAGTGGTAAGTGTGCATTAAACCTGCCAAGGACCCACAAGTCTACAAAAGAAGAAATCTCTATGAGAGCAGGTAACCTGGAAGAAGGCAAGGAGTGTGGTCTTTGGAGGTAAATATGATGAGTGTGTCTTACTACTTAGAAGCCATGTGACACTGAGTAAAGTACCTCTCTTACTTGACGGGCTCATTACACTTCCTTCTTTGTATGCTATGACATAGTTTTAAATTAGAAAATGATGCCTTCATATAAAGCCCCTTCGACTGGATCAGTGCCTAACTAATAGTAAGACTGGATGGTAGCTAGTATACATGCAGGCCACTGTAGACATTTCATTCAAATTCCTATTAGCCTTTCTGGATATGTGTGTGTGTGTGTGTGTGTGTGTGTGTGTTGATTCCTAGACAATCAGGGTCTGAGTAGTCCAAAGGCGCATCTCAAAATGTGGATTCCTATATGACATTCTGCATTGGAGGAATCAAAACTGGGCTTAGGTTTGAGGACCAGTTATTTTAGCAAACACTCTCAGTGGTTCTGTATCACATTTAAGCTTGAGGAGCTACTAAGCAATGTGCTTCCATACTCATCTACAATAATATATATTTTATTATATTATACAATATACCACATTGTATATTGTATATATAGTATTGTATTATATATACAATATAATATACAATAATGATGATAATTGATAACTAATAAGACATATTTTGTCTGGATACAACAAAGATGCCAAAGTTATTTTAGATATTAGGTTTGATTTATGCTATGAGGTAGGTGCTGATAATATTGCAGCAATGAATTTGACAGAGAACACTTTTGCCTTCCCTGAGCTTACATTGGCAGGGACAAAGAATTTAGGAAGCTGGGACTAAAATTCCATTCATTTTTTTGATTCATAAATCCGTTTCCAATGAGAATACAACCTTTATCTAGAAGGAGACAAAAAGAATTCAAGTAATTGACAGAACAGTTAGTGTTACAAAGATACACATGGTGCTAAGGGGCTATGAGTTTAAGAGGGTGTTATCAAGGAAGGCCTAATACAGAGAAGGACCATTGTTAAGCTGTGACTTGGAGGGAGTGGGAGAAGAACCAGATGATGAGAATTTGGGGAAGATGACAAGTGCATTGAGGCTCAAAGGCTGATTGAAGAGAGCATAGCAGGTCTGGAGATGTCAAAAGAGCTTCTCAAGACAGGGGGCAAAGAATAGTGCTTGATAAAAGTGGTGCAAAGGGCCCTAAAATATTCAAGCTCACTTATTCACATAGTCTGGCCTTGGACTGTAAGGCTTTTTCTTATATGTAAATTTTACAGGTGATTTCCCCAATAAGTTAAAGCCCAACTGTATCTCCATTTGATTTCCAGCTTCTGCTTTCTTTGAGCAGTAGCTGCTGCTGGTTTTAAGGCAACTTTTCTTTATCAACTCTTAGTTGTTCTATGGTCTCATACTTCACAAATGTATATCCTGGTACTTAATTATAACTAAGCAGAATGGATTTGGAAGGAACACAAGTACTTTTTGATAGTAATTCAGTTCTCTGTATGGAAGAAGAAGTATAAGGGGCCAATAAAAGCAGGTAAATTGCCCTTGAGCATCCAGTGTATCCCAAGCATTAGTCAGCATGTATATTTCAGAAGGAAGGCAAGCATCAAGTTAACCCATCGATTCAGTTAAGTGGAGGTAAGGAAAGCTTTTGTTATATATTAAAAGCATTTATCTAAAAAGGTACAGTCAATAGATACCACTGTCTCAATTCAATACTGTAGTTAAAGAAAATATCTAATAAAATTTTTTAAAGTCAAAAAATTATTAAAAGGTAAAAAAGAAAGTTCTCTGAGATGTACATCAGCTAAGATTAATAATTACTAATATCTTATAGTGCCTACTATGAACACAGCATGGTGTCAAAAACATTATGGACATTATTCTATTTATTCCTCATGAAACCCCATATGAAGTAATATATATTGTGCCCATTTTATGAATGAATAAACTAAGTTAAGAAACTTGCCAAATTGTACACAGTAAAAGAGACTCACTCAGGTCTAGACAATCTGAAGCTGCCACTCAGTACTATTATGTTGTGTTGCCAAGCATCAGGCAAGCAAGTTGGGAATACACAGCAGAATCCTTACACTCATTCCATAGTCCAGTGGTGCACTATTCCAAAGCAGGAGGCCCCATATCCATATGGGGTCCATATACAAGGTCCATAGCTCGACTTTTCTCCCTCCTGATCTTTGCAGACATGGCTGCTGTAAGCTCTTTCCTGAGTGATGAGGCAGCACAAAAATCAGGGCCCAAAGCAGACACTGTCTGAATTTATAGACTTTCAGAATCATCAGTAATATTTTTCCAGTAGCAATATTTCCCCCTGACAACCTTATCCTTATTTATTTATCCCTACCTACCCACCCTGGATTTAGCTGTCATTTCTAAAGGCTCATGGGCAGTCATTCTCTCTTGGTTCTACCATTATAGAGAATACTTACTTACCTCCTATCTCCAAAAATCACCGCAAGTAATCAGTCTTTTAGTCTTCCAAGAAATCATGGGAAATAGAACATTAAAACTCAGCCTTTTGGCTGTGGCTGAGCCACTTTAACCATGAGAATGAAAAGATATGAAGCTGCGCCTTACTGAATGGTAGAGCTAGCCAGCCAGACATATCAGACAGCTGCTGCTAGTTGTGTTGTAAAATAGATCAGGAAAGAAAACTGACAAAGAAATGGGGGCTGGGGCTGGGAGGCTTTCAGAGCCTGGAGTTAGAAGGACCTCTCTGTATAGATGCTTTACAAGAGCCAAACACATTGTCAGTATAGGTCAGCCAGAAACCCAGAGTGTTTAAATTTAAGTTCAGATGGTATCTGCTACCTATAGGATGCCAGAAGCTCGATTTAGGAGTGCAAATATGTTGAAAGAAAAGGGCACAGAGTTGCCATGGAGACTTACACTAGAGAAATTCTTAGTCAGTGTCAGAAAGATCAGCTTAAATCTCTCTGGGCTAGGAATGAGAACATGTAGTGTGAAATTCTATCCTAATGGACAGGACAGGATGGGACAGATGCATGATATTAGAGCCACTGGGCTATAAAGACCAGCAGGGAAGGCTCTAACCAAGAACTACTGTGGGCCTATTAACATCTGAGTGAAACTCAGAATCACAACTTAAGAGGCTGATAGGTCTCTGGTAATTTAATATTCCTGTTCTTCAAAGAACTATAGTATGTCAGCATTGAGGTTATTCTTGCTCAACTGTCATGTGATGTTTGGATTTTCTTTTTAAACCCATTTTTTGTTTAAAAAATGAAGATTTTACTCATTTTTTTCAGACAGTAGATTTTGTGTGTATGCTTTTCTGTCTCTGTCTCTGTCTCTCTCTGTATCTCTGTCTCTTTCTGTCTCTCTCTATCTCTCTCCATCTCTGTCTCTCTGTCTCTGTCTCTGTCTCTGTCTCTGTCTCTGTCTCTCTGTCTCTCTGTCTCTTTCTGTCTCTCTCTATCTCTCTCCATCTCTGTCTCTCTGTCTCTGTCTCTGTCTCTCTGTCTCTATCTCTGTCTCTGTCTCTGTCTCTCTCTCTCTGTGTGTGTGTGTGTGTGCGCGCGTGCTGGTGAGATTTCATTCATACTCCTTGCTCAGTCATGTCTGAATGGTGATGACTGTGAAACAGGAAAATAGACCAAATCTTAAGGGCAAGTGAGAGAAAGGAAACCCAACCCAACCAATGGACAGAAGCAACTGACTCCTGTTGTTGAATTAGGGAAGGCTGAAAGAAGCTGAGGAGAAGGGCAATCCTGTAGGAGGACCAGCAGTCTCAATTAATCTGGAACCCCCCCCCCACTATCTTTCAAACACTGGACCACAAAACAGACAGCATACACCAGCTGATATGAGGCCCCCAACACACATACAGCAGAGGACTGCCAGGTCTGTGTTCATCCAGAGATGATGCACCTAACCCTCAAGAGACTGGAGGCCCCAGGGAGTTTAGAGGTCAGGTGGGGTGGAGGTAGGGGACATCCAAGTGGAGATGGGGTGGGGTGGGGAGGAGGTATGGGATGTGGAGCAGTCTGAGGGTACATGGGGGCTGGGGAATGGAATATGGGGTCTAAAAATAAATTAAAAATAAAATAAAATTGAAAAAGCAAAGAAAAGAAAACATGGCCTCAAGGCATCATTGTCCCAAGTTCTCCGAGACCGTTAACAAGTTGTGGGAATATAATAGGGGTACTCAGAATGGCACAAAGGAACTAGAATGAAAAGTTTTGAGAGTTGGATTTGCATTTTGCCACTTCCCAAATTTTTGCGGTGACCCTGAGTCACATTTAGCTTTGAGCATTGTGTTTTTCACCTACAACATGGAAGTCGGCATGTCTGCCTTATCCACCTGTGGTAGATTACACTTTTGACTTTGGTTCTTTGTTGGGTCTTTATCTGTCGCATTTTAGTGATTTCCCTCCTGGAAGAGATGAAGGATATTTCCCTTTCATTGATTCTGGGTTGTACCATATAACTTGCTTTAGCTAACAGAATGTTATGGAAATTATCTCCAAGACTTTTATAGTCTACGCCTAAGAGGTACTCCGTGTAACTGATTTTGCATTTCAGCTTCAAATATGAAGAGAACATGTTGAGTCTAGCTCACTGATGTTTGGGGGAGGGGGAGGGGAAGGAGGAAGAAGAGGGAAAATGTGATACAAAACTGCATCTAGCCTAAAAACTCCTAGACTGAATACTGAGCCTAGGCTGGCCCAGAGTGACCAATGCTCAGCAAACTTGTGGACCAATATATCATAAATGCTTTAAGAATATCTCTATCTTTATCTCTATCTATCAATCTATCTATCTATCTATCTATCTATCTATCTATCTATCTATCTATCTATCTATCTACCTACCTACCTACCTACCTACCTACCTACCTACCTACCTATATATCTCCAATAGTCTAAGTGTGACTAGAAGTTTGATAGCCTGGAACATTGCGGTAACAAGAACTTTAGTCATTTTCTGTTCTTCTATGTTTCCTTTTATCACATGGAAACTGGGAGAGCTATGTCCCAAGTCTTCCATCACAATGACCTCACATGAAGCTACAGTTGCACAGAAAGTCCTGTCCAGGTACTTCAGAAAGGATAACAAAGTCTTGAGCGAAAAGACATAGATAAAGGATGGCTTAATGAGAAGACTTTCAGACCTCTTCACACAGCAGAATGTGATGCCAACAGCTCTTCACCGTGCTTCTTCAAATACTTGTTCTGCTCATTAAATCAGCCATAAAATCCATCATTGGTAGTGCAGTGTTGTGAGCTGTGGCCGGCAAGCTTGCTGGGCAATAATTCTGTCAGCTCTCTGTTCCAAGCAACTGTCTCTGAGAGCTCCAAAAGCTAAACACAGGAAAACCACACCAGCCACAGGCCTCATTAGCCAATAAACCTATGATGAAAAGCAGGGACTCACACAGTTGTTTCTAGTCCCAAGGGAAAGGCATAGTTTGACTCTAAAACAAACCCATTGGGCTGAGTAATGATGCTTCTATCCTTTACAATTTATTTCAGAGTTTGGGTCAGGTGGTATTTTTACCAATAAAATAAATATACAGGGTATTTAGAAGACCTTGGCAAGAAAAGTATTAGTAAATGTAAGAGCACAGGCAGGGTATTTTTGGGAAATGATATTAACTGGATTCAGTTGAATAGAGAGTAAATTATTTATACACTTAAGGAGGTGGGTAAGACTCAGCCATTTAAGGCATGGAGGAATGGCCGTGTGGTGCTTTAGCTACAAGTGACCAGCTTACATGTCACATGGCATATCTTGAAATACAGCCAGACATATGAATCAGAGCCAGATATAGTATCAGAAAGTTTCCCTTTGGGAATCTGTAAAGAAGGAAATCCTGGGCTCTCTTAATTATCAGTTGGTACTGCTAATTCTTATTTCATGCAATTGATGTCTGATATACATTAAAATGCACAACAGTAGCAAAGTTACAATTATGATGTAGCAATGAAATAATTTATGGTTCGGGAATTACTACAATATGAGGAGCTGTATTAAAAGGTCACAGCCATAGGAAGGTTGAGAACTACTACTGCAAATGGTGAGAACTGCTTTATTTTCACCATGTTTCCATCCATTCTTCATGTGCCCCACCTCAACAAGGAAGACTTGGCAATGGATGAATTCTGTGCCGTCCAATAGCAATCACGTATTCACTTAAGAGCACTTGAAATCTAACGTCTTTGATCCCTAGGTTTTCTATGTCTTTCTTCATAGAATATCTCAGATCCTCTGCCTTAGCTACTGCTTTGTAAAATCAGCTTATTTCCTTTCTTTTAAAAGAATGAGAGTGATCCTTAGTCCCCTAAGTCACCAGTCAGTGCCTCTGAATGGTGGCTCAGTTACTCGAACTTAGCTCACTGCATCAACTAACTGCAAGTCAGTGTGTAGAGCAGTGCTTGTCAACCTAAGGCTTTACTCAGACCTTCCTTCCTTCCTTCCTTCCTTCCTTCCTTCCTTCCTTCCTTCCTTCCTTCCTTCCTTCCTTCCTTCCTT
>NC_034613.1:119940229-119946621 GCF_900095145.1 Mus pahari
TCCCTCCCTCCCTTCCTTCCTTCCTTCTGTCCTTCCTTCCTTCCTTCCTTCCTTCCTTCCTTCCTTCCTTCCTTCCTTCCTTCCTTTCTTCCTTCCTTCCTTCGGTTAGAGGTATTCCTAAAACCACAGCATTCTTTCTAGTAAATGTATGCATAGTTAGCTTGAAGTTTTGGTTTCTTCAAGAAGTTTCTTTAAAAAATACCCACTAGAAGAATAAGAACATAAGTAAACACACACAAATAAATAACAAAAACAATCTGTAGGGTTTCCAGTTGAGTTACTATTTGGTTATTGGTGGTTTCTTTAGCAATGGCTTTTTCAGCCAATCTCCTTCCCTTTCTCGTTTAGTTGAACTACCTTGATTTGGAATGACACTTACTACCTCTATCTTAAAGCCTCAAACTTAGGTGTGCAATGGAGTTACTCGGGGAGAGAAAACATTGTTTATCCACATTCTATCTATGGAAAATTAAGGAAAATCTCTAGGGGTGGTGAGCCCTGAGTATCTGTGTCCAAAAATCTGCTCCAGGTGACTTCCAAGTTAAGAACCATTGATCCTAACTACCTCTGAGCCTTCCTGCCATGCTTTCTCCACTTTTTGCTTCTCATCTGCCCCAAATTTTACTGCTGTTTCATGCTCAGCTCTCTGTATTTCATTCACTACTCAAAGTCTTTCAATGGCACGGTGATATACATCCTTTAGTAACTGTGCAAATAGATTAGAAATGACCAGTGCATGCTTAGATAGAATTTTACATGTTGGACAGGTTTTCTGTTGCTGCAAAACAAATGGTTACACATTTCGAAGATTAATTAACAAGGAAATTCTATGAAGCCACAGTTTTCATCAGCATAATTTCACTGGGCCTCTGCATAGGGACTCTCACTGTTTTAAAATATAGGACTTTCAATTTATTAATTCATTTTTTTTCTCTGATCCCTACAGATGAAGATGTGACTGCCATTTAAAATATAGTTTCTTATAGTTTCCAAGAGGAGTAAGTTTGCTGTGCCACATAGAGACACATAGGGAAGTACCAAGTACTGTGAGGAGATAAGAGGGAGGAACATCACAAGCAGGGATGCTTCTATGGTTTCTATGGAGAAATGCAAGACAAGGTAGCAGATTATGCTTGACTAGTTTGGGTAATTCACTGGGTACTGTAATATGAGGTTATTTCTACTTTTCTTGTACCTGGCCCTAAAATGGCTGAAACAGAGGAATATTGTCTCCTAACACATAAAGACAGGAAGAAGATGTATCTTACATACCAGATAATTCAGTTTGCATTGGTATGGTGTGGTCTGGGAAACGCTATTTGTGATCCCTATGGTTTGGTTTGCCCTGGGGAATCATTCCTCCATCAGGGACACTTGCCAAAGAATAAAAATAAATGTAGAATCTAAGAAAATAGCATTAATATACTCACTTGGCTGGATTCAAAGAACCAACTAGAATTGTAATCTAAGATCATTTGTCATAGGCTAAATTAAGTTCTTTGTGGCTTTAGGGGGAGGCTATTTTCTTGCTGGTTGCCTGCTGGCATTTGGTCTCAGGAAGTCTTCTCAGGTATTAGTCACAGGTGTCTCTCAAAACATGGAGATTTTTTCAACGTCAGATAAAATTTTTTTACATAATATAACATAATCATGGAAATGACTGTTCACCATACATTTTTGACTACACCTTTACCAGGTAATATAAGTTAATCAAAGGAGGAAGACCACATCATATTTGCAGATAAAGTATTGGCTAGGAGGGGTTGTACAAATCATACAACCAGTGAACTCTGTCTTCCTCAATACGAAATTATTTATATGACTATGTTTTCAAGGGAGAAAATCTAAGTGTGTGTGTGTGTGTGTGTGTGTGTGTGTGTGTGTGTGTGTGTGTTAGGGAGTTCAAATGCTATTAATTTTAGATCATATTAATTTTATTTTATAAAATGCATGTACTATTCCAAAAGGGAGGAAAATTGGAAGTGAACAAAAAATAGAAGGAAGAACATTTCAAATAATCACAAGTCTATCTTGTCAAATAGGTTATCTTTGTATAATTCCAACTATGTTCAAATAGTTATCATTGAATAGTGCCTCCTTAAGTCAATCTCGTACTCAAGTCAAACTAAGTTCCTCCCCACATCTACCCCATGCTTTTCTACCTAAATGACACACTCATATTATACCACTTTATTTCTGAAAAAATCCTATCCATCACTATCACCACAGTCACCTCTATGGACTCATTCCTGATTTCAACCCCCAGGAAGTCTCTGCTTACTTTAGAAATTTCTGGATAATGGGGCAGAAAGAACAAGCTCTCAAACTCTAAGGCCATTGTACCTACATTTATACTCTTGGCTCTTGTGAAATTTTAGCTGGATTAACTAATCCATGGTTAATTGGTTAACTTTTAATAAGCCAGAACTGATGCTCAAAGAAGACAGGGCAATTAAGAGAATAGGGAGCAAAATTCAAACTCCAAGGACCACTGGAAGAGTAGGCATATTAAAATCTGTACAACAAAACCCAGTAGAAGCTGTATACCTCTAGGAAGAAATAGTTGTTTGGAATTGGGATTTGGGAAATCAAATTTTTGGTAGACGTAAATAAATTGGGTTTTGACATTCAAGCCCCAATTACAAACTTTGCCTTGGAGAATATTCTGGGGAAAGGCATGGAAACAAATAGGAAATAAATGCACCATGAAACCAGGCAATGGTATCAGTGTTGCTTCTGAATATTTTTCCAAAATGGACATTTCTTTTGGTTGAAGTCCCCCTGTAGAAATCTACCATTTTGATCACAGGCAAGGAAAATTTGTTTGTGAATTCTCAAGAAGTGAACGTCTCCAAGAAAAATAACCATTCCTTATGACAATTTTTCTTTTTCATTTATGCCAGTTGGATTATGAAAGTCAAAGCTAAGAATAGCATTTTCCAGACTTGAGCTTAAAATAACCCTCATACCCCAGCCTCTACTTTGTACTTTGCTTTTATCACAGAGGGGTAAAAAAGGAGAGCAAAATGGCTTAAAATGACATTATGGTGGCAAACTGGAGGAACTCACATTGAACTCATTTATTCAGAGAGCTTAAACTTGAATTTTCTTTGTTTATAGACTAATCAGAAACCATAATGCTGAAAGAAAACATGTTAAATTTCCAAGAAATAACTATACTATTAAGTCCCATTGTTCATTTACATCTATTATGTCTTAACTACTTTGCATATATGATCTAAGTTCTTATAACAACTTCACTAGTTAGGCAATCTTAGCCAACAATGAAAGAGGACATTTAAGAGCAGTTAAAAAGATGTATGGATTGAACAGTGTCACTTAGCTCTTCTATATTGGATTTTTTTTTTTTTTTTTTGGCCAAGGATACCCCAAAGCAACTTTTTTGCTGTTTCTCAAACAAGTGATTATTTTTAACACAGCAAATCACTCTGACATTTTGGAGTGTTTTCTGTTTGGTTGACAGGTGGTATGGAGAAATGTATTGCTAGAATCATAGAAATGGGGTTCCCGCCAGGCGGTGGTGGCACTTGCCTTTAATCCCAGCACTTGGGAGGCAGAGGCAGACAGATTTCTGAGTTTGAGGCCACCCTGGTCTACAAAGTGAGTTCCAGGACAGACAGGGCTACACAGAGAAACCCTGTCTCGAAAAGACCAAACCAAACCAAACCAAACCAAACCAAACCAACCAAACAAACAAACAAAATAAATGGAGCTCCCAGCCTCTAATTTGTTACATGACTTCCTCCCAAACTTCCCTCCTTTTTTGGGGGGGGGGCTGCTTCCTCATCTGTATCCTGCAGGAGTTTTACTAGATTAGTGGCTTGTAAGTTTTTAAAAGCCAGAAAAGCTCAGCACACAGAGTCAGAGGTTGAAATAGCAGAGGCAGAAAGGGAAGATAGAGAGCCTGATAACTACCCTGGTGTGTGTGACATACAAGAGTGGCAAAAATGTATTAGACATGGACTTCCAAGGTAAAAGATGAGTTGGGATGAAGACAGAGACTCTTTAAAATAGACAGAATGGAGGAGTGGAGGAAAGGTTGTTGGAGAGTAATTTTAAAAAAGTGTTCTGCTAATACATCTAAAAAAAAAAGGATGGCACTTAAGAAATGGGAGCAAATGCCAGGCTTGGTGGCATAGGGCTTAATCCCAGCACTTGGGCGACAGTGGCAGGCAGATCTTTGTGATTTTAAGGCTAGCCTAGTCTACATAGCAAGTTCCAGGGCAGTCACTATGACATTGTGAGACCCTGACTAACAAAAGAGGAAAGAAAGGTGAACAAGACAAAGAAGCCCAAAATACAGAGGCATCAAAAAAAATGTACTACATTCAATAAGCTTAATGTTACATTTATTGATTTGGTAATCCTACTTCATCATCCTGCCTGACTGCTGAAATACTGACAGCTCTTGTGCTTTAGATGTAATCCACTGAAAAGCAAGGCACAGAAACTTAAAGCTGAATTGGCCTTTTATATGTCATTAGATGAAATTTTCTACAAGGTGTTTTGCTTTTTTGTTGTTGTTTTCTTGGGATTTTCCCCCTAAAAGACCACAAAACCTTCCTTGATTTGCCTCCTCTGGGAAGAATGACTACTTGGATTTAGACACTTCAGATTTAGTGCAATTCAGCTCAAAGAATGATACACTTTACAAATCAATAAAAAGAAAGCAGTCAGAAAGTGATGTACTTAGCTAGCAAGTGTTTTCAATTTATAGTATTAATAGTATTTGACGTTCAAGCTGTCATGCCAACTTTTGATAGTCATGGCCAAAGGAGATAATTCTTAAAATAAATGGAACCAAGTTTGAGTTTTTGAGATCATACAGTTTCAAGTTTCAAATATCCATGTTGAAAAAAGATTCCTTTCCATTTTCACATGGAAGAGAGCTGAACTTCTTAATATCCATTTTATCATTATGAAAATATCTATCTAGTCTCATAACTTATTTTGCTTCACATCAGCTCATTATTCCTATCTTTTCTTTTCCCCAAGGCCACTGTCTTTCCAAAAAGAAATTGGAATTTTCTTTTGACACACTGTTTTAAGTCAAAAAACAGTGTTTTGTTAAGTCAAAAATCCTCGCTTTCCCCAAGTTATCCAGGACTGTTGATTCTGGGTACTCAATATGAAGTCAACTGAGATAGAGCACAGCAAGGCGGATTCCATGGCCCTCAGGATCCAACAGGGAAACCATCTTCCTCTGAGTTCATAATCTGGAATCTAAATCAGCCCTGAAAGGTCCATCCTAACTTATTCCACTAAAGCATTTCTTGAAGATGTTCGTCTGCTATTCTGAACCTTTGTGCATGTTAAGGTGCAGTTTCACTCTGACTTGGCCTAAAGAATAAAGATGGTTCGAATGCTAATCACACAGAAGCAATATGATTACAGGAGGAGAGAGCTTTTATGAGGGAAAGTGAAAAATGTCACACTGCAGTGTCTGAATGGAAGGTCGTGAAGCAATCAAAGCCATTAGCAACTGGAAAGCACCCAGGCCTGACTTCCTACAGAGCTTTTGGTTTGTGTTCTCAAGATATCACACAGAGCTAGTAAAAAATGCTCTGCAGGAACATTAGTGAGCCAGCAATGACATGTGTTTTGTGTAGCATTTTTTTTTTCAGTAATACTTTTTTTTTTTTGGCTTGAGGAAGAACATTGACTAGCTATATGGTCATTTATCATCTCAGAAAGAGAATGATACCTACTTTGACATGGTGAGAGCAATAAAGGCCATGCAAAATAGTGAAAGCTGTTCAAATATCCAATGAATTGTAGCAACCCGGTTATCCAATTTGTCTGATCAGTTATAAGGACAACCAGAAGAAGGTTGTAGGTGTAGGTAGGTGTTACACAGTTCAGAGAAAAAAGTTGTGCCTATGGGAAGCCAACTACTTTCAGGAAGAAAGCAATGAAATTCAACAGCATTCAACATGAAGGGGCTTGTGAAATGTGGCTTCAGATGTATGCGGTGGTGACTTTATTAGGGAAGAAAGTGAGTCATTCAGGACTAAGGTATGAACATACTGAATGACTTTGGTGTCTTAGAAATGATAAATATAGTTAAAAGTTAAACAAAGTGCAAGTTCCACTTCTAGCTTGGAGCCACCGACCAAAAATGGAACAACTCTGACAGTTTGTTTGAGATAAATCCCCAAATATGCAGGTTTAGGGCCTGGAATCAAAACAAATCCTTGAAAATGAATTACATAGATTGAAAATTTCTAGATATTAAAAATACCTAGGGGGAGTCTTATTAAGATTATTTTAAAGACAAGGGTCATAATATCATTCATATTCAGACAAGGACCTATCCAGAACTGTGACAAGGCTTTCTTTTTTTTTTTATTATTATTTTCTTTATTTACATT
>NC_034613.1:119946632-119960164 GCF_900095145.1 Mus pahari
CATCCTGCCAAAAGCAATCTACAGATTCAGTGACAAGGCTTTCAATTGGACAAGTTGTGGCTTGTTTCCCCTACATTCTTACTCCTTCATTCTTTGCTAACTAATAGAACTCTGGTATTTTAGCTGGGAACAGTAGCTACCCAGAACTAAGACCAAGTCTATATAAAAATATGTATGTATGTATGTATGTATGTATGTATGTATGTATGTATGTATGTATGTGCACAACCACCATGGTGGGCATATGGAGGTTCAACTACTACAACTTGAGGCAGTCAGTTCTCTCCTTCTGCCATGTGTGCCCAAGGGATTAACAGCTTTATGCCATGAGGTGTCTGAATGGTCCTTTATATGTTTTCCTTGGGTTGATTTGCTTTATTTGCCAACCGGCTTACAGAGATTAAGAATGTATCCCAAAGCAATAGGATTTTTTTATTGCATCATTAAAATACCACAGATTAGCCTAACAACCCACTGTCTTCTTTATGTAGCTGGATAACTTAGCTCTTCATGAACCAGCTGCACATTTCCCCTTTCAGAAACAGATACTATCCTAAAAGGTTCCAATATCCTTGTTCTTAAATTTTGTGGCTTGCTAAACCAAAGCAGCTGAATTTGAAAGAAGTTCAATATCATGTCTTTCAAGGACTCACTCATCTTTTGGACTTAAGATCGTTAACAAGCAGCATTTGTATTCATCCAAACCCTGAAGATGTATTTTTCAACCAAGATATTTGGATTTCAACAAGGGATCCATTCTACTGTGAAAAAATGGTATTGATGAGGAATTGAGTGTAAAAAGGCTTCATCTTGTAGCAGAATCTCATTGTAACACCCATGACCACGTTTTTTTTTTTTTTTTAATGTAACTGCAGAGAGTATAAACAGTTGTCAACTCTTTTCTATTTTCTCCATTATTTGTTAACTCAGTCTCTTCTTTTTCTAAGGAAACTAAGTTCTACCTTCATATGACTACAATCTCTCCAGAGAGTTCTGCGGGTCCTTAAAATGACTGCATGTTGCTCTTGAGAGATGCTAACATTTTCTAGACAATCAACACTCTTGTTGCTGGGAATGGCCTTTGTTCTTGCAGTAAGGACAACATAAGACTGTATTGTTTTCCTTCACTTTCAGAATGGGACAGTGGTACTAAAGTTTTGGCTTATGTGATGCAAGCAAAAGTTGATGCCACGTGAATTAGTTCTTTGTCAGCTTGACACGAAGTAGAAGAAGGAACATCATTTGAGATAGTGCTTCCATGAGAGCATGTGGAGGCAAATCGGTGGGGTAATTTTTTGATTCATGATTGATGTGAGAAGGTCCAGTTCATTGTGTGTGGTAGTAACATTTGGCCCGTGGTTCTGGATGATTTATGAAGGTAGGTTGAGGAAGCTGTGGGTGAGAAGCTATTAATTATCCTTCCTATATAGCCTCTAATTCAATTTCTGCCATGAGTGTCTGACCAGAACTCCTTCCATGATAGAGCATAACCTGAAAATTGTGTAATGAAACCCTTTCCACCCCAAGCTGGTTTTTGCTCAGTGTTTTATTACAGTCACAGTAAGCAAACATCTAAACCATGAAATATATCAGTGTCTTTAAATGGAGGGGCATTCTTATTTTCCTCTAGTCTCTTGCTCTGTTGCAATGAAGTTTTGTTAGTGTAAGCTAGAGCAACAACTTTAGACTCAAATTGAAAATCATAAATGGAGATGTAAGACAATAGAAAGAGTCAATGGAGCTGTCATTCAAACATTTAACTGTCTAGGTAGACTTGAAAAGCATCTCAACACTGCATTTTCATCTTTCTGAGTTCTATGTAGATCTTTTAAGTATCTTAACTTGTTCATTTTTTCCTCTCGGAGCTTAAATGTATGCAAAAAAGCTACATTAACTATTAAAAAATCTGTCTAGTGATTCTGTCATCTGTTACTTCTAGGACAGTGTTTTTTTTCAGCTTTTTAAAGAAATTATTTTATTAGCTATTTTCTTCATTTACATTTCAAATGCTATCACAAAAGTCCCCTATATCCTCCCCCCGCCCTGCTCCCCTACCCACTCACTCCCACTTCTTAGCCCTGGCGTTCCCCTGTATCGGACATATAAAGTTTGCAAGACCAAGGGCTTGATGGCTGACTAGGCTACACATGCAGCTAGAGACATGATCTCTGTGGGTACTGATTAGTTCATATTACTGTTCCTCCTATAGGGTTGCAGACCCCTTTAGCTCCTTGGGTACTTTCTCTAGCTCCTCCATTGGGGGTCCTGTGTTCCATCCTATAGATGACTGTGTGCATCTACTTCTGTATTTTCCAGGCACTGGCATAGCTAGGACAGGTTTGAATGAATGACTTTTCTCATTAGTGATCAGTATTTTCCAGCTTATTCAAATGTCTGATGACTTTCCATGGGATACCAGATGTGAATTTTATCTTGATTGTTGTTGGACAGTTTGTATTTCTATAAATATCCTTGGACTTTGTAAGGGAGTCACGCCAGGCCTGTTTTATTAGTTATCTCTGGTGTATCTGTGAATCAAAGGCTATTTTGGCAAGCTCTTTTGAGTACTCTATCTGATGCCATATGCAGAAGGAGCCTTTTCACCCTGGTTAGGTATTGATGCACTATTTTCAGCCTTATGTTATATCTGAGGATTGTGCTTATTATTACTGTTCCTTTTTGATGTTATTTTCCCCCTTGGTCTAGGTTAGATTCCATACAAACAAATGTTGATCACTACTCTGCTAAAGATTCAATGGAGACTTGCCATTGATATTAAGTTCTTTCACATAGTCCTGTCTTCTTCTGGACTTTGCTGTGTAAATTCTAGTTGCTGTGTTCCTCCTGGACTTGGAGCAAGGATCATCTCCTCACCTGTAAAACTCTGCTTTGGTATCCTTTCTACATATCCTTGCCTGGAAGCCCTCCAAGAGTTAAGCTTTAAAAACATATAGAACTTGTCTTCAGTGTTTCCTGTCTTACAGGGGTCACTGGTATGTTGTTGTTGTTGCTTCATTTCCAATGTCTGAGGGCTATTGTTTTCATTTGGTCTGGTTTTCGCCTTGTTTCCGGCAGGAGAGTAAATCTGGTTCTTGTTATCTTATCTTGGCCAGAAGTGAGAAATGTTACATCAGAGAGGAATAAACGACTCTATTATTTAACCCATTGTTATTTAGAGCTTTCTGTCATTTCTGGTTAAACTGAATCTTAACAAGCACAGGATTGATCCTTGGTTTACTTAGGACAGTTTCTAATTTCAACATAAAGAAGCTATCCTTTCCAGGACAACTACAGACTTGACCAACACCTGAAAAAGAAGTCAATGATCTGGATGAAAACTGAAAGCTCTGTCATTTCCCATGAGAAGCACGGTCTGAAAGCTGCCAAGTTTATTCCAGCTGGTGCCAGCTGACAAAGTCAAGTATACTTTCCACTTAGTGTGATTAGATTCTCATTCATGATGACAGTAGTTGTAATTGGGTAAAAATGTGCTCCACAGTTTTTGAGCTTCTACTGTAGCTTAGGCACTAGGCTCAGATCTAACAATATAGGCACATATACTGATCAAATCATATGTGTTATGCAACTAACTTAGACGAAGGCAAGAGCCATCCAAAAGGAATGAAACAGAATCACCCACAAATGTTTCACAATTTGGATAAGGGACCTTGTATAGATAAAGTCTTCTGTCATGTGAATAGCTCATGAATTTGGCTAAGAAGCTTAATGACAGCTTATTTGATTAAAATAAATTTGTTCTATTTTTTCTTTTAATTAGGGATAATGCCTTTTCAACTCATGGTTCTGCAGTGAACCAAGTAATTTATACTTTCAGCCTAAAGAGGCTGTTCCTGAACAGGATATATTCACACAGATTAAAAGCTTTACTGATATCAATGCAATAGAGAAATATGTTGGACACAGTCCTAATGAATGACTAACATCACCACCAGTAGGCAAAAAATGACATTCTATTCCTGATGAGAGCAAAACATTGTGGTAATTTTTTTAATCACAATGTATTCATGAGGAATAATCATAGAAATCCAATTGAGACACATCTGCAAAATACAGGCCAGGATTCACAAAAATCTCAATGTTATGAAAGAGAAAATTTAAAAAAAAAGTAGAATCAGAGAACCTTCTAGATTAATGGAAATCAAAGAAACTGACAAACTAAATACATTGCCCACTATTTTTTATTGGATTCGACTTTATAAAAACCAACAAACAAATAAAGCACACAGCTACTGGAATATCATTGGAAACACTGGGCAAAATTGATATCGGAATGCAGATTTTATAGGTATTGTGTAAATGTTGTATTTCCTGGATGTGTGTGTGTGTGTGTGTGTGTGTGAGAGAGAGAGAGAGAGAGAGAGAGAGAGAGAGAGAGAGAGAGAGAGAGAGAGAGAGGCTGTAATTGCTCGAAGTTTTGGAGGCTTCAATGGGATTCCAAATGTATACTTATTACTTTCTGTTTACTTCTCCCATTCTTATGGCTGGTATTAAAAATAAGCTATGTGCATTTTGTCCACACCTTAGCTCTGTTGTATAACAGTGACTTCAGATATTGAAACATTCTATCCTGTAGGAAGCACTTTAAGACGGCAGTAAACATCCACTTCTGTGTTTGCCAGACACTGGCATAGCCTCACAAGAGATGGCTATATCAGGGTCCTTTCAGCAAAATCTTGCTGGCATATGCAATAGTGTCTGCGTGCCTGGCAAATACAGAAGTGGATGTTCACAGTCATCTATAGGATGGAACACAGGGCTCCCAATGGAGGAGCTAGAGAAAGTAACCAAGGAGCTGAAGGGGTTTGCAACCCTATAGGTGGAACAACAATATGAACTAACCAGTACCCCCTGAGCTGTGTCTCTAGCTGCATATGTAGCAGAAGATGACCTAGTCAGCTATCATTGGGAAGAGAGACCCCTTGGTCTTGCAAACTTTATCTGCTCCAGGACAGGGGAACACCAGGGCCAAGAAGTGGGAGTGGGTGGGTATGGGAGCAGGGCAGGGGGAAGGTATAGGGGACTTTCGGGATAGCATTGAAATGTAAATGAAGAAAATATCTGATAATTTTTTTTTAAAAAGACTGAAGTAAACAACCTATAATAAGCTTCAGGAAGTTCTGGAAATGGAGCAGATTCATTAGGACCTTCTCTCCCAAGAGTGAACAGAAAAGCTGTTGAGAGTCCCTCTCACACAAGTCAGAGTGCAAAGAACATTCAGGGAACAAACTAGTTGCCTGGAATAAGCAAAAGCCAGCTGAGCTGCCTGCAAGAGGTTCAAAATAACTGATACATTTGGATAGGACTCTCTCCAATCAGTTGATTTACTTGTAGGCCGTGCAGTGTGCTCAGCCAATATAAAATCAGTTATAATCCTTTTGAAAAAATGTCTATTTAGTTCTTTAGTCCATTTATTGATTGGTTCACTTTTGATATTTAGTAATCTGAAAACGTTGAAGTATTGGTACAATAATTATCGTCCTCTGTGTATTACCTTTTAAAATCTATTCTTTAGTCCATTTATTGATTGGAGGTTTTTCATTGTGTGTTTAATTTTTGCAGTTCTTTATATATTCTGGATACTAAACACCAGTCCAAAATATAACAAAGAATGTTTTCTAATTCTATAGGTGTTCTCTTCCATACTTATTTTGCTAAATACAAGCTTTTTAAATTAATGTAATCCTGTCAATTCTTGGGGTTATTTCTTGTACCATTGGAGTCCCTTTTAGGAAATTATTGCACCCTTTCTATTTCTCTCTCTCTCTCTCTCTCTCTCTCTCTCTCTCTCTCTCTCTCTCTCTCTCTCTCTCTTTCACAAAACTGCTCATGTGTGCAGGTCAAAGGAAAGTGTATGATTCCTTGCAGCTGTAGGAACAAGCAGTTGTGTGCAACCCAACATAAATGCTAACTACCAAACTGGTCCTCTGTAAGA
This sequence comes from Mus pahari, assembly GCF_900095145.1. Lineage (NCBI taxonomy): Eukaryota > Metazoa > Chordata > Mammalia > Rodentia > Muridae > Mus > Mus pahari. The sequence continues at coordinate 119,952,586 of NC_034613.1, forward strand.
GTAGCAAGTACTCTTAAACTCTAACCCTGAATTTTGTATCTAAAACACTGGGTGGTAAACAGTTAGATACTACTAATGATTATAAAAGAGACCTCTGCAGTATTGCATTTATAATATGTGTCTGAGATGTTGCCCACAATGAACAAGGAAATCCACATTGAGGAAACATTTCACTAACAATTAGTTTGCCTTCTTAGAAATTAACTTCAAAGTACCTTCCAATGTAATTTAACTATAGTACACTACCTTTGGTCAGAAACACAGATACCATTGTGTCTGACTTCTCAAAGAAGCCATCCATCTTCTTTGGATATTACTTCCAGCATTGTATTTACTATAAAAATGGGAACGGTTTATGCCAACATACTTCGTTCCTCCCACTGACTACTAGAGAGCAGAAAACGTTCTAAGGTCCCCAGCTTTCTTTAACCTCCAAAGGGACCCAGGCAGTTTTCAACAGAGGCTGCCACTTAATATTATCTTCTCCCTTTACCTGTTTCTCACTGGTCCTATTTCTGTATAAAGCAAACTCCATCCTTGAAAAATGGAATGCCTCTGAAAGGACTTGCCACTTGTCTTAATGGGAGTTCTCAGTGGAAGAAAGAGCCACCTAATCCAGCATGCTATATCATCTTTTAGAGATGAATTGAAAATATGGAATGTAAAGGTAGGATGTTAGGAACCATTATGCTGTTGGGGACCACTGAAAATTTAGACTGTGGGAGGTCATCAGGACAAACATTTCAGAATGGCTCTATAGGACAAAGTGAACTGTTAGGAGCAACAAAAGAATCAAATCTTGAGTCAAATCACTGAATCAGACTGTTTCAATGCTACTCCAAGAATTTCTTAGCCTTTCCCTGAAAATTTCAATATGCACTTGGCTCATTGCTGCCAGCACACAGTAGACAACAATCGAGTCATTGACTACTAGTCAGTTTCATTGCTGAGACAATTTTATTCTTGTGTCCCAGTGGCCAAGTGAGTGCTCTTTAGTTACTATCAGCATTGTGTTTGGGGAGCAATTGTGATGGTTGAGAGCACATATGTTGAACCAGACTGATCAGGAATTGAAGCCTAGCTTTACAATGTTCCAGCATAGATCCTTAGTTTCCTTTTTTTTTAAAAAATGGAAAAGATATAGTACTAAATGAACAAACTAAATACTGAGTAGACTAAGCAATTAGTAGTCAAGTCCTCACTAATTTTAATTAAACAATTAAAGATAGCTTCTATTGATAATCAAATGTGGGTTTCTTTGCTCTTAGCATGAACAGTAACAGATCTCCTGACTGCTTACTGCACCCAATTAAATCTTAAAGGGATAATCTGTCTTATGTCCTATTTGAGATCTTATTACCAGTCTCTTAAATCTCAGTAGTGCATGGATTATTATCTCAACTAAATTTGGGCCTCTGGCTTTTACTCAATCACATTTCTCTGCCAGGATGATGTGGTCCAGTTAGGCAGGTCATACCCTAACTGATATTGTGCCACTCCTATACATGCTATGTATACTCCAGGCCAAGTAGAGTTTTGTTATTTGATGACAACTGGGAACCACTGCTAATTCTTAAAGATGGAAAAATGGCATGAATGCTTTTCTCAAAGGGGATTTAATGCCAAAAATGATCTTTATGCTTTTAGTTGATTAAACTGGCAAGAATTAGTAGAACAATTTTACTTGATTGGTATACTACATGGCAGGTACTTCCTAGCTTAATAAATAATACACACACACACACACACACACACACACACATACACACACACACACACACACACTTTTTGGCATCAGCAATAGTATAGAGATTTCCTGTCTGCAGATGGGATGGATATGTAAGTGGGATGATCTCTGGATGGCATTTCCATTTTTTGTCCCTGTCTTTTCTTTAGATAGGAACATGTATGGGCTAAAAATTTTGGGATGCGTGGGTGGCCCCATCCCTCAACTGGGAGCCATACCTATATACTGGAGATGACCTCTATAGGTTCTATATCTTTTTGTTGTTTATTTTAGCTTAAGTCATCACCCTTGAGTTCTGGGACTTTCTAGTGGCTACCCCAAGTGGAACATTCCCCACTATTTCATGTTTCTATTCAATTTCCTGATCCTCTTTAATTTCTTTCTTTACTTATACACTTATCCAGTATCCAGTGTAGAGTTGTTTCATGAATTTGTATGCTGTCTGTTATTTCTCTCAATGTTGATAGCCACATTTAATAAGTGCTTGTGTTTTTTTTGTGTGTGTGTGTGTGTGTGTGTGTGTGTGTGTGTATTTATAATTTCCCTTGGAGGGAGGTAGCTTAGGAACAGCACAGGCCGCATAACATAATGAGATCTCTATCATGCCCCTCTTTATCCACTCTCTGATGCTACTATTTTTTTTAACATCGTTTGAGAGACATATACCATGCACATTCAATTTAAACATTGCAGCAATCCTGTGGTATGTGTACTATTATTGTCTTTATTTCTCACATGAGGAAATTGAGGTTTGTTGTTTTTAAATTAGCAAGGTTATACAATCATATAATTGTCATGGGGTAACCAGACCAAAATTTAAATTTTAAACTCAAACTATCTACCAAAAAAACACTACAATTTACACAAGTCTGCATATAATTATACATATATAGTTTAAATGAAAATTTCCCACCTGGAAAATGTATGTCAGTCACTGTTACACAGTTTTCATATAAAATGAACCAAAAGGAGAAGCAGCCATGGTAAGCTGCACTGAGGAACACCAATGGCTCATACAAGGCCAAGGCGCCTACCAGCAGCAACCCTCCAATTATCTTGTGGTTTCCTGGAAGTTCTAAGGAGCTGACCAACTTGGCTTATCCAGTTCCTCTGACTGGTTTTGCAGTTCCCACCCCTGCAAAGACAAGGCTATGCTGGGGTAGGTGGGGAGGCCTATCGGGACAGAGACATGTCCTACAGTTAAAAATTACCCAATGGTTTTGACCAGTTGTGGTGATGTGAGACCATGGAGCCAAGGCAAACCAATAACAAAACCAAAAAGTGCCCTTTGAGGGAAATGAACAATTCTCGGTTGAGAACGTTCCATTCCTCTGTTGAGGGAAATATGTTCAGTTAGCATTAATACACAACATTTGCTACACTTCTTTCAATTTCATTATTCTGTCCTTGTCTAAATCAAAATGTGTTATAATTCTGAATAATATGTTATCTGCCGCCTGTGGTGAAATGGTTATAATGATAATAAATAATTTCTGAAAGCTAAAAAAAAAAAAAAAAGACTGAGAGGCCAAATCTTTTAAGTTCAGACATTTTAGAGAACCTGACCTAAGTTTGAACTCAGGTAAACTAACAGGCTGGTACCTGGCATTAGTTTCCAAGATACCCCTAACAAAACCTGAGCGTCGCTACAGTCTCTTGGCTAAACCCTAACAAAACCAGCGTTTTTCAGGTTACACCCTCAACAAGATCAGTGTCTCCAGGTTATTCCCCCAACAAACCTGCACCCCAGGTTACAAGCCCACCCCCTGTCTAATGACCACCAACACAGAGGCAAGCAGAAGTTAAGTTTATGATATGACTCCCAGCACCAGCCAATTATGTTAAAGGCCACAGTAGCTTACCAATTAGATGCTTACACACATACTCCCTGCTTGCTGCTTACTATAAAGTCTTGTCCTGATAGATATTCGGGGCTCTCCCTCCCCACCAAAACTGTCCTGCACGACAGCAATGCACTGAGGAGACTTGAGATAGCTAGAATAGAATAAAGACCCTGCTGTGAGTTGTATCACATCAGCTCCTGTCTGTTTTTTAGGGGATCACTTAATATTTCCCTGGTACTACAAGACAATCTATGAAAATTCATATCACCATCTCAGAGGGATTTATTTTTGTCAGGGCATCTATGTGTTATAGGAAGTGATATGGGCCAGATATGTATAGTTGTTAGGAACTACTACTACTACTACTACTACTACTACTACTACTACTACTACTACTACTACGACTACTGCTACTACTATTACTAGTACAAAATCTGTTAGTCTCTTCAGGGACAAAGAAAAAGATGCCAAGAAATCAACACAGACACAAAAAATGTCTCCCCTTTTGTATTATTCTTAACAAGAATAAGAATGCTCCATGGCACAAATGGGAGACAAAGGAAGTTTTCAAAAGGGGATTTTAGAGTTTAGGGACCAGAGATCTGTCTTTGATGCTCAGCTTCATCACCTCTATGTTGCTGGAATCTGCCAAGCTATTTAAACTCTGTAAATTATAGTTGAAACCCCTGCAAAATGGAGTTTTAAATAAGCACTTAAAGGCTGCTATGAAATTTAAAATGAGATAAGCTGATGTTGTAGTCTGGAATTAGTGGGTTATGACAGTTGTACAGTCTTGTGAACATACTAAACCCCACTGAACTGAATGCCTTTAAAGGGTAAACTCTATGATCTGACACTTCTATCACATTAAAAATTACATGACAGTACGTACCTAGTTCAACATATGACAGAGTCAAATCTTTATTTATACATGGTAACAAAAATTACTAAATTCTTGTTATGTGTTACATTTATCATTAAATGATGATGGTGCTGATGAAAGAGATAGCAAAAATCATCTCTAGTAGCTCTGACAAGATTCGGTCTCTGCAAACATTTCAGTCAAGAGGAAGACATGAAGGGCTGGGGTAGAGCACTTTCTCAGCATACCCTAAGGTCCTATATCACATCCTAAATAAGGAAGCTGGGAAGTGGGAGGAGGGAGGGCTATCTATGTACCTATCTACTTATCTATGTACCTATCTATGTATCTACCTATGTATCTATGTATCTATGCATGCATGCATGTATGTATGCATGCATGTATCTATCTATCTATCTATCTATCTATCTATCTATCTATCTATCTATCTATCTATCTATCTATTCTATCATCTGGAAGTCTTAAATACAAGGTGTGGCTCCTTAAAAGTTAAGAACATGTAGCAATTAAGTTAATATTTAGAACAACTTTGAGTTGATTGGCAAGTTCAAACTTCAAGGAAGGAAAATGCCATTTTGAAATAATAGCAAAATTTCTCTCTACCTCCACCCCTAGTGACAGAAATAGAAGCTGCTCTAATCATTACTCCTTTCAAAGTGAATAGTTTGGATTTGAGGGTTCATTTCCTCCACTTTTGTTTTTCATGTAAGACAGATTACACTTTTTTCTCTGCACTAGGTCAGGGACCATCTAACAATGTACAAAAATAGGCTGACTCACCTGGAAATCCAGTTATTTATTGTATGTCAGATGTATAACAACCAAGCAGGGATCTATGGACATTGCTAGCTATTTGATGGCTATCTTTGAATGGCCATGGACTAGAATCATATGGGTTTTATTTAATAATATTTGAAAGCCAAAGTGCAACATGTCAAATTGTTGTACATGAGTAGTGAAAGGAAAAGGAAGAGACAATAATGTAATGCCATAGTTGACTTAGTTGACATAGTTAATGGCTTGAATTATTACAAAAAATTAGCTATTTTGTTCTTGGCGGTAAAAGAAACTTGGATCAAAGATCCTATTTGGTAATCACCTCATTTTCACTCAAAATACTGACAAATTATGTGATTATATCATCGACATTAAGTAGATATTTTGAATATTCATAAATTTTCTAGTAAAATTTAATTTCTGTACTTTTTCTGACATGTATCACCCAAGGTACCATGGTCTCAGGGTAATATCAATTCCATTTGCAAATTTATAAAAATGTCCATAGTAACTGATAAATGTACAAAGTTGCTCAAAGTGCAAGATGAATGAATATATAGTTAATCCAGTACTATAAGAAAAGTGAATTGATGTGCATTTTGTCAAATACAATAATAGATAAGCAAGATTCTCGTTAACATCTGGCTATTATCCAATTTCTCCTCCAAACCCAGGGGGGAAAAGTAGTTGCATGATTAATGGGTAGGAATGACTACTCCCTCTATTTTATGGTCCTACTTTTTTAATGAAAAAGGGAGTTCAAATAGCTAGAATTTAACTCCCTTCTGGAACCCTGTTCCCATGAGCCTCTAGCCATCCCTACCCTAGTTAGGCTTTTCATTACTTGTTTTTTTCCCCCTAAGGCATTCCTCTAGTCTCCTTCTCTCATGCCCTTATCAGCTACTCCAGTCCATGGGAAAATTCTTTTCTGGATATATGTATATGTATATATCTCCAGACATACATCTTGTAGTGGGTAAAACTCTGCAAAGTAAGCTTCAGAGCAAAATACATACTAATTCTATCTCAAAGGACTTAGAGGCCAGTAAAGGAGACTAATAATAGTGTGAGTAACATCGACAATAACAATTATAGTATGGTAGTGATGATGGCTATTTATTGAATGTTTAATGTGTGCTAAGCACCTTATATATACCATCTCATTTAATTTGCATTCTAAATATTAATTTATTAATTCCTTCCACAAACAAATCAGCCAAGCTCTTCTCTTCTTTAAGCAAAAGAGATGGGAAACTTGGTCCATTAAAAAAAAAAAAGCAGGAGGAGATTCAAAGAAATCTTGAAAGTTAAGCCAAAATGATTTTTGTGTTTGTTTGTTTCCTGGTTTACAAAATATTTGTTAGATTTATTTATTTCATTTTATGTATGTTAGTGGGTGTCTAGTACCTGTGGAAGTCAGAATAGCATACTAGATCAAAAGAGGGCATCAAATCCCATGGAACTGGAATTATGGATGGCTGCACCATGCAGGAGCTAGAATCAAACCTTGTTCGTTGGTAAGAGCAGCAAGTGCTCTTAACCACTAAGCCATCTGTCTAGCTCCAAAAATGCTTTTATAATGTTGAAGGCAGATTAAGTAAAATGAAAGTAGAAAGTCTATGTCCTATCTCAAAGGCCTAGTGACCTTTAAAACAAGAGAATGGTTAAAAGGAGAATATGAAAAATGGCGATTTTGATTGTGAACGACCCCTCCAAGGAGCTATGTGAAGAATACCCAATAATTAATGGGAAAGATTTTGGTTTATGGAGGTCAGCATATTTAATGATCAAAGCAGTCCTTTGAGAGTACTATTGTTTTCAAGTCACAAATGGAGGAGCTGAAGTTTAGAATGTTTAGGACATATATCTAATTCAGAGAGCCTTAGCCTTGCCACTGCTAAATGGTTGGGCTGGGACAGTCCTGTATTGTATGACTGACTGTGCATTATAAGGGCTTCAGTACTCTAGCAGCTAGATGCTTCACCACTTTTGACAAGCAGAAATATATCTAGATATTGATAAATGTTCCTTGAGACACTTCTTGTTGAGAACTACTAAGAACCCATCTAGTAAATAGTAGAGGTAGGACTTAAAAGATTGATTTACCTGACTCCAACAAAAGTCTATGCTCTCAACTACCATCCTCAATTGTATTTCCATGAAGAATTTCCCTACCATGATTTAGGTACCCCAAAGTCCCTTGGAAATGGAAGTGATCTCTGGCCACTAGAATTGAATGCATGTTAAACCTTACAGATTCATTTAATTTGCTCTCTAATATGAATTCCTCCTCACATCTTTCCTTACTGGGATTTGAATAATTGCCCT
>NC_034613.1:119960439-119968640 GCF_900095145.1 Mus pahari
TCTCTCTCTCTCTCTCTCTCTCTCTCTCTCTCTCTCTCTCTCTCTCTCTTTTCCTCTCTCCTGTTATTTTTCTCTGTCCCTCACTCACATGGGTCACATTTTCATCTGGTCACCATAATGAAGGAAAGTTTTTTTTTTTTTTAATTTCTTCAGAGTCTAAATCTCATTTCCAGCGTGTGCCTTGGTCTCCCCACATAAGATGCAAAGTTTAGACTATACTACTCCTAAGGTGGCCTTCTGCCTTGTCATCTGTCCTATTTGTTTAAATGCCCTCTGTGTTTTCATGAGGTAAACATTTCAGGAAGGGAACAAGGGATGTTTGAGAACTTCCAGTTTGGAAACTGGTGCCAAGTTCCCAGGCTGAGTTTGTTTTGTGTCATGTTTCTTCCAAACCGTTTTTTTCCACTGCTAAGGACCAAGGGCCAGTCTGGCTTGGGCTGCAGGTGGGCAAGTTAGGGCAGCAGTTCCACAAGGTCAGTGGTTCAGCACCACCATGGGAGCATGGCAGAAGATTACTATCACCTCTCTTGAGATCAGCTGTCAGAGCTCCTTATCTCAGAAGGTTGCCATTGACCTGAGAGGTGACCTGAGATCCCTGATGGTCAGGCAGGTAGTATTGTGAGGCTAGCTGCTGCTCGGACCAGCAGCTGTTTAGTGGGGGGCAGGGAGTCTGCAAAGTGAGGATTTTTTTTTGATGTTGCGAATACTATGTGCATATTTCAGGGTTGGTTCAGATTCCTGTCATTAATCTTGCAGACTTCATGGAGGTTGTGATGGAGCAATTCCAACTATAAGGCTGGGGCTTGTCATATGGCTGTAAATAGGGGAAGAAGGGATCTAGCTCCTTATCATTAGAGGAGTGGAGCTGGGAAGACCCTCTTGTTATTGGAGCTCAATCTTCTTTAAATTTTATTAAAAGCATGAAACTCAGGAAGAAGTTAAATTATTCTGGACAAGTAACTGGAGCCACAGCTCTTGCATTTTTGATAATAAATTTTACTAGGTCACTCAACTCCCCGTCACATGCTTCAAAAAGCAGCCCATGTTGGCACTTTGAGCCTCTGTGGGATTTCCCACTGCTAAGCCCCCCTCTGCTTTTTCCTGAGTTCTTTTTGATACCTCTGTGGCTTGAGAGGGTAATATTAGTATCTATGTGGCTAGACAGGTTTGGGAACATATTTTAGTTCATGGAGTGCCTAAATAGGTTTTTAAGAAAATCAAATGTTGCTCACCTTATATGTGGCTTTTCCTCTGTGTGTTTGGTTAATAATTATTCAATTGTATTACAAAGACCATGTTTAACTTCTGGCTTCTTTTCTTCGTTGAGCTTTATGAAATTTAAGGCTCCATTCTTACAGCAAATAGGCCCTGTCTGGGGAGCGTGTTTCGACCTGTGTCTTCCTTTTGTTTGCTTTCATTTTGTCTCTCTCTGGGGAAACCTGGCTCCTGAACCCTGGTTGTCTCATACTCCATTCCCTGCCCCATAGCATGTTTGTCTATAGCTCCCTTCTTTGCTCGCAGCTTTATTGGCATTTGTCCCAGCAACATGGGAAAGGGACAGAAATCATTGACTCGTGTCAGCTCTGTGAGGGAACCCAACTAAAGCAGGAGAATGCCAAGTCACTACAATTACTTGGACGAGCAAAAACATGCACAGGGACAGAAACCATTATTTCCTTGATATAAATGGTAATAAATCATATATATTAATCTTTCTGTAGGCTGAAGAAGCATTTCTTTTTTTTTCAAAAATAAAGTAGTAACTCCACAGTATGTTCTTGCTGTGGTCACAGACCACATTAGTGTCACAAGGGACTAATGTACTTGGCTGATTTTTTTCCACTGAACCAAACTTTAAAATCTGTTTCATATGAAAAGAGACACCCCCCAAGATGCTCCAAACTCTGTTTTTTATTCAACAACTCTACACCAAAATTCATTGAGTAGGAAACAGATAACCTTGGAGAAACCATTGAGTTGCTCTTTCTCCTTGACGACTACAGAAAATCTTTGGGAGGTTTAAGTGTTCCACAGAGAAAAGCTAACTCCCGGTCTACCTCAGTGATATGGATTATACTTGGCTTGATGCTGGATGCTTTTGAATGGGATCACTGGGAACTATGCAATGCTTTGAAGGGGTTAGAGGAATGCAAAGAAAAGGAACTAGCACTCTTTTTCAGAGCATTCCAAGAGTAACAACATGATACATTCATCTACATAGAAGCCAAGCTCCACCAAGTCACTAGTTCAGGTGAATGTTTATGTGTGTTCTATAAGATGGACGCATTCAGAGGAATTTACCATCTCAACCCCAGATATTGTAAACTTCACTTTAACTACACTAGAGGTTTTGGACATGCCACCCAACAAACAAGGAGCCTAGTATTTGTTCTTTATGTCTTTCATTTCAATCCATCTTATTTTCCTCCTACCAACTCAACCTTCCTAAAGAGGTTTTTTAATCATACCATACTATACTGTATCATACCATACCATATCATACAAATTTCTCTACTTTAGGGGGTCTTGTGTTCTGTGCTTTAAGACTTCTAACCATCTACATTATTAGGTAGGTAAGCACTCCACCATCTCTTCATCTAGGAGAGGCCTGGCGCTTGCAATGCATTTGCACTTCCTATAGTGTCTGCACCAATATTTAGTTCCCTGAACACTTTTATAAATGTTTGCTAGTGGATTTGAACCACATATTACGCAATGAGGAAAATGAAATAGAAAAATCTAGCCTAGGATATCCACCTCTGTAAATTTTTTTTTAAGTGGAAGAGGTCATTAAATAATTGGACAGGTGCCACATTTGCTAAAATAAAGGCCACACTGAAAAGATGATAGTAAATCCAATTTCTGCACAGTGATGCACATTTTCTCATTTGACTTTGCTAGTGTGCAATAGAGAGGCTATGCAATTAGTTCTGTTGAACATTCTTGGAAGTCTTCCATTAATACATGATCCTCCTCTGAAGTAGATATCAAATAACTTCTCTGACACATATTAAGTAACTTCATTCCCATACTCTTAAGTCCACTTCACTGAATTCCATATAATGACTAGCCTGCAAAAAGGGAAAGACCTGCTTGGAACTGTAAGATATGATATGATCCCTCCCCAAACTTCTCATCGCAAAGGAAAACCAGGCTTTCCTTAAGCATGAAGTTCATTGATTTAGCCTTTAATAGACCGAAATATTAGGAAATATTTTACAATACAGACAATGATATGATGCTGTCCTAGTGGTATGAGTTACACTACTCACTGGGGTAGAAAAAGAAAGGCAATCGATTTGTTAGTATCTGGTCCATGTCTAAGCATATTTTCTTCACTCCAATTATTCTTCTGTTCACAATCGTCCAAGAACCAAGGATGAGGTAGGGAGCTGCGATGATTATGGACATGGATAGGAAGAACGACAAGTGTGCTGATGAGATACTTAGTTCAGAGCCTCAGCTATGCCACTTGAAGCCGGAGGATGTCTCTTAACCTTTCAGATACTTTCTACTAAGCACCTTTGTACTTAACATGAGAAGAATATTCCCAGTTCTGTCTTGAAAGTCTTTTTTCAAATTAACAATTTATAACATGGGTGCTGGATCCAATCTTCCCAAACTTGAAATTCTATAATCTTTCAACAAATAAATGAATATATAATTTATGCATATGGGCATATGGGTTTAATTTTTTTTTTTACCTTCTGACCAGAGTTTTCCTATCTCCTTCCAGTCCCAGTCCCCACCTCTGCTCTGCCCCACCCCCATCCATCTCTCCTTCGTTTCTATTAAAAAAAGGGCAGGTCTCCCAGGGATATCAATCAAACATGGCATATCAAGTTGCAGTAAGACTAGGCACCTCTCCTCCTATTAAGGCTGAACAAGGCAACCCAGTATGGGGAAAATGATCCCAAAAGCTAGCAAAAGAGTCAGAGACAGCCCCTGTTTTCACTGATAGGAGTCCTACATGAAGCCTGAGCTACACAACTGCAACATATATACAGAAGGTCAATGCCATGTAGGCTCCCTGGTTGGCAGTTCAGTCTCTGTGAGCCTGAACTCAGGTTAGTTGATTCTGTGGGTTTTCTTGCAGTGACCTTGACCCCTCTGAATCCAAAAATCCTTTTCCTCTGTCTTTTGCAGGATTCTTCAAGCTCCACCCAATGTTTGACTCTGGGTCTCAGCATCTGTTTCCGTCAGCTGCTGGATAAAGCCCCTCTGATGACAATTATGATTCTGTAATCTTTAGAAAGCACATTTGCTATCTCATTTCAATGTCTCTATGTTGCTTTATGTGATGTTGTCTAGTGAGGCTTCAGGTTCTGCTATATTACTATTCTGTATGGAAAGCACAAAACAATCTGATGATAGCTATTTTTCTCTTACACAGAGTTCTTTTTCCCCATGCCAACGAAGTTTAAGTATGGTCTATGCCACAGCTTCTTAAATGGTGGGTTGTAAGTGGATGTGTGCATTGGGAAAAATTGATAATAGTGAAAAAGGTTTATGGGTTCATAAAGACCAAAAAAATTTAATTCAGAATCAAATCCATAATGAATCTGAGATGTTACTAACAGCACTCCCCTTTGTGGATCACACACCTTCACTACAGTCTTGGTTCTGAATACATAACACTTGCACTAGGTCCTGATCATGCCACATGGTGCCAATGAATGCTGTCTGAAACAATTCAGCCCATGGCCAAGATTACTATATGTTATAAATTGCAGAGTTTTTATATACATACAAAGTTGTTTGCTCTTACAGAATGGTTTGATTATAACAAACAAAGATTTAAAATATTTTACCATTATTCTTCAGCATGTATCCATGGATTTATTGTGGCAGAATGTTTGATTTTAGAATCGATGCTTAAGTTACTGACTTTAGTTTCATAAAAGGTTATTAATTGAATTTTGGCTTAGGATTAGGATATTATTTCCAAGAATCTTTGAAACGGCTGTACACACACTTCTTTGTACTATTTATGTGAAATGGCCTTTCTCAGCACAGACAGTTATAAAATTAATGTACCCATCAACTCTGAAAAAAAAGTTGAAGATGCTCTATAGATTATTTACTTGTCTAAATACTGTAACAACAGCAATTTAGGGAAGGGTCTATTTTGGCTTACAGTTCCAAGGGTACAGTCTCTCATGGTAGAGAAGGTGGGGAGGCAAGGGCAGTAGGTGGGTGGTCAAATTGTTTCCACAGTCTTAATACTCAGATTTCTCTCTCCTTTTTATTCGACTTGTCAGGAAGGGTGGGTCTTCCAATCACCATTCACTTAGATGGTCCCTCCCTCACAAACATTCTCAGAGATAGATCATAATACTATATATCCTGCAGTACCAAATATCCAACAAAGATTTGTTTTTTATGTAAAAATAAACAAGCAAACCCATGTAATTATTATTGCAAATTTGCTTTAATCATTTTTTAACTTATTTTATTAGATATTTCTGCTTTGCTCTTTAATAAATAGTGAAAGAATATCTATAAGGAATTGTTTTAAGGTAAGAGTCTTCATGATTACATATGATATATCATATAGAATATACCATATATTACATATTATATATTACACATAATATATAACATATATCATATAATGTATAACATATAACATATAATATATAACACGATGAAATACCAGAACCAAAAGCAAGTTGAGGAGGAAAGGGTTTATTTGGCTTACACTTCTATATCACTGTTTAGCATCAGAGGAAGTCAGGACAGGAACTGAATCAGGCCTATAACCTGGAGGCAAGAGTTGGTGCAGAGGCCATGGAAGGTACTGCCTATGGCATGCTTAGCTTGCTTGCTTATAGAAGTCCGGACCACCAGCCCAGTAATTCACAATTGACTGGGTCCTTACACAGCAATCACTAATCAAGAAAATGCCTTACAGGCATTTACCTGCAGCCCAGTTTTATGGAGGCATTTTTTTAACTGAGGTTCCCTCCTCTCAGATGACTCCAGCTAGTGTCCAGATGAGGTAAAATTAGCCAGGACAGGTAGTGTCCTCTTTCCTTCTGCCATTTCTTCTTTTCTTCCTTTGCTCAGAATCAAACTTAGGGCCCCAGCATGCTATCTTGCATCCACTCCTTTTCAACCACACACCCCTAGCCTTAGAATCTTAGTATCTTTCTAGATATTCTTACCATAATCTTAATATAATACTTTTTGCACATCAGTGGATTGTCTTGCATTCTCTACCTCTAATTCCAAATTTTGAAGGCCACAGATCTAGACTCTGCAATTTAGAATCTTTGGAGAAGTGAGATGCTTTTATAAAGTGCATTTTAAGGACCCTTTCCTAATACCCTGATGATGAAATGTTTATGCTTCTTTGATGACAAAGAATAATGAGATAGTGGCAGAGACTGGTGACCTGGGAAGCAATCTCATGAAATTGCCAAAAGAAGAGGGAAATTGTGTGAGGAGCCCATGATGGGGAGAATGGGAAAGAGAGATGGAGCGTTAGAAAAACTAAAGCCAGACTAAGGGATGTCTGGAAGGGGATAGGATGAAAATAGGGACTAGTCAGAAAAGAGAATAAAGACAGAAGTGGGGATAAATAGCTGGCAAGGGACAAAGAAGGTAGATTCTCAGGTGAAAGGATATGTGCAGATGCTCACCTATGTTTTTGATACCCATTGTCTCTGGTATATGAGTTACTAGAGTCAGTGAAACGAAAACTGAGCAGTCTCTAAAGAGAAATGACTTGTGTCTAAAACTCCTCAGATGAGTAGGGTGACCCTTGGCCTTCTCTTCAGAGTTGGAGATGTATTCAGACACTACAAGGAGGGGATTGTGCTGAAGCAAGAGTGAATTTCAAAGCTAAAACTGTAGACAGAATGATTCCTAAGCAAGGCAGAAGAGACTGTATATAGTAATCCCTGTGACTATCTTTAAATCACTCAACTTCAGAGGTAAGAGCCTCTGGTAGCAGCAGGAAAGAAACAATGGCTGATGAGCCTGGACAGTTGAAGACATAATTCAATGATAGAAGGCACTTGCCTTGCATATGTGGAACCTTGGATTTGAACTCTAGTGCCCTCAAACAAACAAACAAACAAACAAACAAAACCAACACTGTCTGTGACTTCATACTGAGGCAGCTTCTTTTTTAACATATTTTGTTAGATATTTTCTTCATTTACATTTCAAATACTATCCCGAATGTCCCCTATACCCTCCCCCCACCCTGCTCCTCTGCCCACCCACTCCCATTTCTTGGCCCTGGCATTTGTTCCCCTGTATGGGGCATATAAAGTTTGCAAGACCAAGGGGCATCTCTTCCCAANGATGGCTGACTAGGCATGCAGCAAGAGACATGAGCTCTGGGGTACTGATTAGTTCATATTGTTGTTTCACCTATAGGGTTGCAGACCCCTTCAGTTCCTTGGGTAATTTATCTAAGCCCCCCCATAGGGGTCTCTGTGTTCTATCCTATAGATGACTGTGGGCATCGACTTCTATATTTGTCAGGCATTGGCATAGCCTCACAGAGATAGCTATATCAGTGTCCTTTCAGCAAGTTCTTGCTGGCATATGCAATAGTGTCTGCATTTGCTGGCTGATTATGGAATGGACCCCTGGGTGGGGCAGTCTCTGGATGGTGGTTACTTTCGTCTTACCTCCAAACTTTGTCTCTGCCACTTCTTTCATGGGTATTTTATTCCTTATTTTAGGGAGGATGAAGTATCCACATGTTGGTCTTCCTTCTTGATTTTCTTGTGTTTTAGAGATTGTATCTTGGATATTCTAGGTTTCTGGGCTAATATCCACTTATCAGTGAGTACATATCAAGTGAGGATTTTTGTGATTGGGTTACCTCACTCAGGATGATATCCTCCAGATACATCCATTTGCCTAAGAATTTCATGAATTCATTGTTTTTAATAACTGAGTAGTACTCCATTGTATAAATGTACCACATTTTCTGTATCCATTCCTCTGTTGAGGGACATCTGGGTTCTTTCCAGCTTCAGGCTATTATAAATAGGGCAGCTATGAACATAGTTAAGCATGTGTCCTTATTACTAGTTGGAACAACTTCTGGTTATATTCCTAGAAGAGGTATTGCTGGATCTTCCAGTAGTACTATGTCCAGTTTTCTGAGGAACTGCCAGACTGATTTCCAGAGTGGTTGTACAAGCTTGCAATCCCACCAGCAATGGAGGAGTGTTCCT
>NC_034613.1:119968651-119973718 GCF_900095145.1 Mus pahari
GGTTTCTATCTCCAGAGTTGTCTCCCTTTGGTTTTTCTTTATTGTTTCTACTTCCTTTTGCAGATCCTTAATGGTTTTGTTGAATTCGATCCCCTATTTGGTTGTGTTTTCCTATAATTCTTTAAGTGATTTTTTTGTGTTTCTTCTAGCTGTTTAGCAGAGTTATCCTGTAATTCTTTAAGGGATTTTTATGTTTCTTCTAGCTGTTTAGCAGTGTTTTCCTGTAATTCTTTAAGGGATTTTTGTGTTTCTTCTAGCTGTTTAGCAGTGTTTTCCTGTAATTCTTTAAGGGATTTTTGTGTATCTTCTACCTGTTTAGCAGTGATCTCTTGTAATTCCATGAGGGATTTTTGTGCTTCCTCTTTAAGGGCTTCTACTTGTTTAGCATTGTTCTCCTATATTTCTTTGAGTGAGTTATTAATGTCCTTCTTCAAATCTTCTACCACCATCATGAGATATGATTTTTAAATCCACATCTTGCTTTTCGGTGTGTTGGGGTATCCAGGACTCGCTATGGTGGGCGTACTAGGTTCTGATGGTGCCCCATGTTCTTGGTTTCTGTTATTAAGATTCTTATGTTTGTCTTTCGCCATCTGGAAATCTCTGGTATTAATTTTCAAGCTGTCTCTGGCTGGAGTTTGATCCTCCTGTGATTCTGTTAGCCTCTGTCAGCACTCCTGGGAATCCAACTTTCCCCTGCATCCCCTTGGTCAGAGCACTCTCTGCAGGCAAGCACACCTCTTACAAGGCCGGTGTCCAGAAGTCTGGAGCTCTGATCCTCCTTCTGAGTCTTGGCGTCAGAGCCCTCCCTGTAGGCTGACTCTCCCTGCCTGATCTAGAGGACCCGTGATCTCAAGGACATGTGGTGTGGAGAGTCCTCCTGAGCTCTCAGCTGTCTCTGCTGGGGTTCAGAAGAGAGATGGCAGGGGTGGCTGCGACCAGACTGGAACCCTGCCTCTGGGCGGGCAGTGTTCCTTTGTCCCTGTTCCTGCTGGCACAAGCCCCTGCTGGATTCTCTGGAGTTGATTGTGTTACACTCACTGTGATCCTGAGGATCTGTTGTGTGGAGAGTCCTCTGGAGCACTCAGCTGCCTCTGCTGGGGTTCAGAAGAGAGATGGCAGGAGTGGCCCCTACCAGAGTGGAACCTGCCTCTGGGCAGGCAGTGTTCCTTTGTACCTGTTGGCACAAGCCCCTGCTGGATTCTCTAGAATTGATTGTGTTCCACTCACTGGTGATCCCGAGGACCGTGATTCCTAGGATCTGTGGTATGCTGAGGCAGCTTCTTAAAGCCCCCAACTCAAGGCACTGCCATGCATTGTTGTGCATTTATCAATGAAATACTAGAAAGCACTATAAGACAGTCTGAGGCAAGCATAACTTCAGAGCACAGTAATGGGGTGTCAAAGTTAGATCTTGGGAAGTGGTAGGTCCTTAGAGATCCATCCCACAATCCATTGTTCTCACTTTACTTAGAAGTATACTGAATTCCTTAGAGGAGAAAACAGTAGTTGGCATAGACTACTTAGGCCTCTAGGGGGTCAAAGCATTCTTCTTGTCTTTATAACTATGTATTTATCCACCCCTCCAGCCACATGGCTTCGTATTAGTAGGAACCTCCCTCCCAGTAAGAAAAAGAAACTCTATGTATGTTCCAATATGATCAAAGAAATGATTAAGATAATCTGTGAACATCTGCTTGGCTAGGAATGCACCTTGAGCCAGAGCATAGACACTAACTTTTAAGATTATCATCAATTAGCCTGAACTTAAATAGCCATATGTAACCACTGAAGGACCTGCACTGCCTCCCTTCCCTACTGCCATCAAGGAGATAGTTTTCCTGCTCAGACTCAATTTCTCCTATTCCCCAACAAGGGAGAGAAACAGGTGAAATGGAAGCCCATCAAATTTGCACAAGATTAAGAGGCTTTAAGGAAAAAGTCGGTGCAAAGGCCAATGTCAAAAATTTATGATTTGAGAATGCTTTTATATTGGTGGAAGAGCAGATTGCTGGTAGTTAAAGGAAACCCTTGTGACAAAAATCTCCTATAAGTACAAAATAAGAAGTGACAGGAAAAAAAGAAAAGCCAAAGTAAAATAAAAACCCCAGAGGAGCTACGGAAAACAAACAATAAGAACCAGAATGCGAAACCCTGACAACCAGTGAGATCCAATGAACATGAGGAAATGCCTGTATCAGATCCTCATTTTTGGTATTGCTGTGTACTTTCTGGGTAGGAAATAGTGTGGCTTTGTAGAGATCTCACAGCTAATCCAGGACACATTAAGCTGGACTGGAACTATACACAGTTGTTTAGTCCTTTATGAAACAGATTATCATGAGAACCCAGGAATGGCTGCTAGTTTTCTGGTGTAAGCAACTGTTTGGTGTTATCATTTACAGAGAATGCTTGGCTTGCCCTAGGTCAGGGTCATTTGTTCATTTTATCCTTTGGGAAGTCATATCCTACTCAGCTTGAGTGTTTACGAAGTGAGAGTTTCCCATATGGTGCAAGTTCTTGTTGTCAATGTGCATTCTTCTGCTGCTTCTCTTGTCACAAAACATGTTTACCATGGTGTTCAGAACCCAGAGGCACTGTCCACTAGTTGATCAACTTATTCTCCTGGGAACAGCCAGTATTCCTTGTATCTGTTGACTTCTTCTGTGGCTACCAAGACATCTCTCCATTTTCTTGTGAACTGGCCAATTGCTGTGTACATCTTCTTCCTCCCTCTGCACTCTGCATACCCCTGCCTTTAACCTACTACATTCCCTATTGTTTCATCACCATCATGTTGAGTTTGATGTTAGTGATCCTTTAGATACTGTGGATAGTGAGAACTTTACCATGTTGCACATAAACAGCAGAAGTCTGTTATAACAGGTAAAATGCTGAAATAATATTATTAACAACAGCAACAACAACAACAACAACAACAACAACAGCCAATCTACTCCTACTCCCAACTTCAGACAAATACACACTGACAAGCAACAATAGGCAATAATGCAGAAGCAGTTTTCAAATTCTGTAAAGGTAAAATGAAAGGGATGGATTTGACAGCCTAAAATGTCTTGGTTACCCAAATGGCAGGGAGAATGGTTCGTCTGGATAACAAAAACTTATTCCTAAGAAAGAAATATGAAAGTCAAATATTAAATATAAATTTAAATATCCAGTTTTGTTTTAGAGGCAACAAATTTTATTTAACACAAGGTGAATCTATGCCATCATTTAACAATTGTCATTTTTATGGTAGGCTAAAATTTCAATAAAAGGATTTAAGCAAGTGATGGAGTACAATCCCTAAGAAAAGAAGTACAGAAATGCTTTAGATGTAGAAAGTGAAGTTCCTCCACATTTGGCTAAAGCTTTTAACCAAGCATGGCATAATTTAGAGACATCAGTTCACTTTAGTTACAGCCAAAAAGGGATAGATTCCTGTTTGTAGGCATGTGAGGTGTTGTGGAAATGTCCCAGTCAGTTCAAGAGGCCTTTGGCAAAGGAAAAGTACACACTGCCCAGCAAGTTATGTAGCTGATGTCTCTTCAGGCCAGGAGGCGCCTGCCAGGGGCTACAACATTGCTCAGGAGTTGATCCAATCTTCTGCTCCCCTCCCAGCTGGAGAGGAACAGCTTGAAAGCCAAATGGGGCTGTCTGCTCAGCTAAGGAAAACAGTTTCAAATCTTTCTGACATCTGCACAAAAGCTGACCAAGAGTTGTCCCGCATGGTTAATAGTACTGAGGCCACATTAAACAACCCTGCTTGGCCCTCCCTGGGAACTTAAGAGGGCCGAGAGGGTGACAAAACAGGATGCAGTGATTTTGTGGCATTAAGCATTTATGTTCACAGCTTGTTTCAAGAGCATGGGCCTTACCCGTTTGTAAAATTATAATATTCTTGCTCTTGACTCATAAAATTGAGGTTGGTGCATTTATTTATTTATTTATTTATTTTCTTTTTTTTCTTTTGGTTTTTCGAGACAGGGTTTCTCTGTATAGCCCTGGCTGTCCTGGAACTCACTTTGTAGACCAACCAGGCTGGCCTTGAACTCAGAAATCCGCCTGGCCTCTGCATCCCGAGTGCTGGGATTAAAGGCATGTGCCACCACGCCCAGCTTGGGTGGTGCATTTCAATAAGACTGAAAAACAGTCTCAGAAATCTCAGAGATCACAAATAAAAATTAAGAACACACTTAACTGTGTAGTCTGCATCTTCTAAATGCTCAAAAGCACAGTGATAGTTCATTTTCCTCGATCCCTGTTCCATCCAACCACTCATGTTTACAAGGGAGAGGCCAGACTTGAGGTCCAGATGTGTGGAACCATAATTAGGGCTCCTCACACAATCTTGAAAAAAAATCAAACCCCAGCCAAGGTTAAACAGTGGGGTAACTCCAGGCATGCTGTGCCTGGTGCAGGGTGGGCCCCATTTCAGATCAGTCACTATTAAATGATCTCAGTGCAACAAGTAGACTTAGGGCTCCCTACCGCATTCCATCAGTATTTCGTTAAACTTCACATTGTATCTGCTTCCACAAAGGTTATTTTTATTTAACATTTCTTTGCAGGGGTAAGATTCACCCCCTCAAAAAACCAGTTAGAGGATATGTACAAGAAATTCACAGACTACTGGCAAACTTTCAGTAAATATGTGGACATGTGCTGAGATTCACAGATTGTCAGTGAATGGGGATGAATATCATTTGTATTAGCAAAACTGTCAAGTACTTAGCAAAACTGTGGCAACAGGCACACTCAGATACAAAGTGAATGGGGAAAAATTCAAAGATACTTTGTGGGGGTAATTTTCCTAATAGTTTTGAATGTTAAAATGTATACATAATAATTCTTATCTTTAGTATTTATGTAGCTATCTGAACAAAGAAAACAGTTTAAGTATTGCCAAGAAAGTATTATCTTTATGGAGTGACAAAAATACAGAACAAAGGAAAGTCACCAGCAAAATGGACATTCATTGAACTAGAGATAGAAGAAAAGTCCTTAAGGATAACACACACACACACACACACACACACACACACACACACACACACACACACA
>NC_034613.1:119973738-119997416 GCF_900095145.1 Mus pahari
AACACACACACACACACACACACACACACACACACACACACACACACACACACAAAACACACCAACTAAACCAAACAACCAAACCAAAACCAAAACTTAAAACAACCTCCCCCCCAACACTTTTCAATTCTATTTGGAAAATAGAATTGAAAAAAATGGATAGTGGCTGTATAGACATGTACACAATATTGATTATATACAGAGGAAAGTCACAAAACAGTAGTGGTACTAAGAAGTCATCAAGCCAGCCTTCACTTTGTCTCTACCTCTAGCACATTGATTAAAAGTCAATTGGGGCCAGTGAGATGTTTCAGTGGCTACAGGTGCTTTCTGCCAAGACTGATGTCCAGAGTTAAATCCCTATGACCCAAATTGTATAGAGAGAACTCACTCCCAGTTATTATTCTCCGACCTCCACATGCATGAAGTGCCCTCCAACAAAATAAATCAATGCAATAAAAATCCTTTTAAAAGAACGCATTGGCCTTGGTGGCTACAATGAATGTAGATTCACTAGAGGACAGGAAGAGTCTTTGAGTGAGGGAAGTGTACAGGTAAGACATCAAAAGGGCTCTGCCATTACTTTGCTGTGTGACCCCCAGGAAGTCATTGTCCCTCTAACTCTGTTTCCTCTGTACAATCAGATGAAGAGCTCCCTAAAATGCATTCCTTTTCTGATAGCTTATGATTCTCCAAGTTTGTGTCCTTGATAATGGGCACGATCCTTTCAGATGAAGAGATGGCGTTTTATTCTTTTCCTTCAGATTCTGGCAGAGTTTGACATTTCATTTTACTGCAAATGGAAGATAATGGAAGAGAAGGTGGACCGGTCAACTTGTCCCCTGCTTGATTATGTTTTTGAAGGTTTGGTTGACCTCCCCCTACGCTACTGCCTTCCTTTGACAGTATAAGCACTTTGGCTAAGTTGAATCTGATGAGAATGCAAACATAACATAATCCTAAAAGTTAGATGATCTGAATTTTACCCAGCAGCCATAAGTTCTGAGGAATATCTATATTTTTAGTTGAATAAATGTCCTTGAATACATATTTTATGTTCTATACTAAAGACACAGGGTTATTTGGTAGAAATTGTATTGTGGCTAAAGGTATATAGGGACTGAGGAGAAATTGCTGTGTTTATTTCAATTCACATGGCAGTTTCTATAGATTTATAAAACATATTTTAAAGCATAATACCTCTTAAAATAATACCTTTTATTTTAATAAAGTATCTACAAACCATTTTTTATAGTTGCTTGTATTTTGAGATTCCTGGTACTCTTCATTCTATCCCCAGTAAGCCAGTGATTTGGGACAAATTGCATCCCAATCTGTAGATTAAAAACTGGATCACCTGTTCCCTAGAGTGGCAGGGAGAAACTAAGTGGATATAAATGAGCTATGAATTTCTCCACATATCTACAAACATTATCATAATCTGGTTCTGTGCAAGCTGACTAGCTTTTGGAGACATTCCAACAACACTGTGGGGGAGCCTTGGCATTAAGTCAGTGAGGGAAACCTTGTCACAGTCCCTCCGAGATTAGACCACTCTCTTTCTGATTATTAGTAGTGAGCAAAGCGCTTTCCAGCTTGCTCTCAGCACTTTGCTTTTGCTATGAGGTCAGAAGAGCAAATTCTACACTATTTAATTCTAAAGGAAACAGATAAAACAGATAACATCCCCTGTGACTATTTGTCTTTCAACAATGCAATAAGCAACTCACTCTTGCTCCTTTCTCAGGAGAGCATGTACAGACTCCACTGCAATCTTGGCTCCCACATGGCTTTCCATAGGACATCTTCTGTCCCTATTAAATAAAAAAGAGATTTTAGTAGAGCATGTGAACCAGGGAAAATCATTACTCCAGGGAAACTAACCTTTAGTCACACTCTACTTAACCAATTGCATACATTGATGTCATTATTTGAAAGGACGACTTATGCTAGCATCCCTTTAGGTAAAGTCTATACTTCATCAAATACCCAGTGTGGTAGATAGTTGAGAAATGGTGATATAGTAGTTACTTCATTAGTAGAAATTCCAGTTTCACAATACAAGAGAATGTGTGTTACATATGGTGCTGGTATGGAAGAAGGTGTCCAAAATTTATGGATTCGTACTTATTGACAGAGCAGTAGTTGTTGCAAACTACCTAGGGGAACATGCTAGAAATATAGAGAAAGATGAAAGTAGCGACCCCGATCACTGTTACCATCTTTTCAAGATCTATTTTCAACACAACATTCAAACGTAGAGTGCTCCTCCTCTACCTCATGAGTCAGCTTCAAAGTGCTCAGGTGGCATCGCATGCACACTATTTTGGGAACTCAACGTCATTCCCCTCTCTACACTGCTTGATGGCGTTGTCAGTGAGATAGCAATGATGACTAATTGATGTTCAAGAGTCCTTCAAATGGCCTGATATGTGAGTATGCTTAGTCTCTTCCTTGCTCATTCAGCTTCCATCACGTGGGCAGACACTCATTCTATTTAAAAAAAAAAAAAAAAAAAAAAAAACCTCCATGGTGAGATGGCTCAGTGGGTAAGAGTACCCGACTGCCAGTGCTCCACAGAGAAACCCTGTCTCCCCATTCTATTTAAAAAAAAAAAAAAAAAAAAAAAACCTCCACATGTGGTCTAGCATAAGTTCCAAGGGGCTAGATTAGTCACTGCAGAATGGGATGCTATAAAACAGTTTTCCCTGGTGTTTTGGCTCCTTCTTCAAGTCAGTTTAGTACCTTCATTCATGTTCTTGAAGTTTCCAGCCAACAGAATCACAGTTTCTGCGACATTATCTGGTAACATGTGACTGAGAATATGCATTTTCATAAAAGATTTTGCAACAGTACAGTGTTTTTGAAAATGCAACCATGCAAAAATTAATTAAAAATCAAACGTGTAATGAGTCTAAAGTGTTTCTGACCACACTCAACAGTGCTGTATCAGTGGGTTCACTGCAGTCTTGGCTCTGAACACACAGCACAGATAATTTGTTTTGTGTATGTTGTCACACTACACAGTGTTAACAAACACTGCTTGAGACACCTCTGCACAGACTTAAGACTATTGTACAGTGTTTTCATAGGACATGGAAAGGTTCCTGCTTTCATAGACATGTGATGACTTAATTACAGAAAACAAAGACTTTCAATGGTTCCCTGCCATCATTCTTTAACATGTATCAGATTAGTGTCTTTGGATTTTATCATGTTAGAATGTTTGATTTTTAAATTTTCTTCTTTAACTTTATTGACATAAGGTTTATAAATACTCACTGAATGAATTTTGACTTAATATTAAGATACAATATCCAACTATTTCTGAATTTGCTCTAAATGTGTGCCTGCCATTTATTTGTACACATTTACACAACCCAGTGGTCTCAGCATTGCCACTTACAAAATCAAAACATTGATCAATTCTGAAAAATATTGAAGATGTATGTCCTGCATTATCAAATATTCAGCCAAGACTTAATGCTTTGTGGAAAAATAAATATGTCTGTCTAGTTACGTATGCAAGTTTGCTTTCATTTTAAAAAATAATATTCTGTCAAAGAAGAATTATTTCAAAATAAATTTTTTTCAAAATTGTATTTCATCTTTTTTTTTCTTTTACAATCCAGATTTTATCCCCTTCCTGGTCCACGCTCTGACTGTTCCCCAACCCACTCCTCCTCCCTACCCCTTGTCTCCACAAGGATGCCACCACCCCATATCCCCCAAGTCCCCCCAGACCTCCCCGTTCTCTGGGGCCTCTGGTCTCTTGAGAGTTAGGTGTATCATCTCTGAATGAACACAGACCTGCAGTCCTCTGCCATGTGTGTGTTGAGGGTGTCATAACAGCTGGTTGTATGCTGCCTGCTTGGTGGTCCAGTGTCTGAGATATCTCGGGGGTAGGGTCCAGGTTAGTTGAGACTGCTGGTCCTTCTACAGTGTCACCCTCCTCCTCAGCTTCTGCCAGCTTTTCCCTAATTCAACCACAGGGGACAGCAGCTTCTGTCCATTGGTTGGGTACAAATATCTGCATCTGACTCAGCTGCTAAATAAAAATTTTAATGACTTGATTTGCTACAGGAACAGTGTCACTTCCTTGAATGTTCTTCCCCAGATGAGTTTTCTTTCTTTATGGCTTCTTTATATAAGCCAGGTCTCATTTTGATGGTTGTTAGGTCACTCCAGAGAACTCACCTTGAGGTGATCCCTAGTTAATTCCTTTGTTAGCTTTTCAGCATCAGGCATCATCTTCGCCTACTAGCACCCAAATTCTAGCTTATTAAGGACATCGTTTGCCTTGGACAACATGGTCACCTCAATGCCTAAAGCAGTAGATGACCATCAAGTCATGATTGATGACTACAGGAATGAAACCAGATTAACTTCAAATACTTGACTTAGTGTTTTCTAAGTCTGATCTCTACCAGATCCTCAATCAAGGACTCCAAATGGAAGAAAACTGACATTCTGAACTTATCAACCTTTGAAAAAGGTTAAATATTAATTGTAACTAATATATGCATCACGAACTTCATCTCTAGGGTGGATTTAGTATCATTCAACTTTAAAAAAATTTAATAACGGACATTTCCCCCAATTGACACACAAAAAAATAAGCTGGTCTCACACTTAATCATTCTTCCCTCTCTCTGTGTAATGTGTGCCTTTTCCTAATTCTCAGAGAAGATTGTGAATTTTTTCAGATGGTCTCTTATCTCTTAAGACATTCCCACAATACTTTATCACCACAACACTTCCATAATAAGGTAGTGATGGCAGAGCTATGACAAAATATTCTATTTTAGATTCCAAACACCTTCCCAGTATGAGATAGTTTATCTCTCTTCTATGCCTTTGACATGCGAAGTGGCACTGTACACTTTCCAGTTTGCCCTCCATTTTACTGTATACACACAGGCATATTTTTCATAAAAGTAAGATCAAGAGATGCTCTGAGAGGAGGCACCTTGAACTAGTGGAGACCAGGAAGAGAATAAAAATAAAACCAAGAGAGAAACTCAGTTATATTACAAGTTTTTATTTTTATTTTTGTAATCCTGTTAAGAAAGTAATAGGTTTGATATACTGATTTTAAATTTCAACTTTGTTATAATGTTTCATATTCCTGGCATTTTGCTGATTTTGTATTTGCTTGCCCATACATTCCTTTATTCCGAATCACTCTTCATGGGATGTTTGTAATTAGTAGGAAGACATGCTATTAAGTAAGGAGAAAGCAACTGAGAGTACTCAACAGGTTTGTTTTGAAGCTATATTCTGTTCCCATAAGGCTTCTGTTTGGTTTCCTGTAAAAAAATTATATCAAACCAGGGGCAGCGGTAAACAAAAGTGAAAAGAAAGATCTTCTATTGGATGGAACACAGGGTCCCCAAAGAAGGAGCTAGAGAAAGTACCCAGGAACTAAAGGGGTCTACAACCCTATAGAAGGATCAACAATATGCACTAACCAGTACCCCCCCATAACTGTGTCTCTAGTTGCATATGTAGCAAAGGATGGCCTAGTTGGCCATCAATGGGAGGAGAGGCCCTTGGTCTTGTGAAGATCATATGCCCCAGTACAGGGGAATGCTGGGGCCAGGAAGTGGGAGTGGGTGGGTAGGGGAGCAGGGTGTGGGGGGGGAGCATAGGGGACTTTCGGGATAGCATTTGAAATGTAAATGAAGAGAATGTCTAATAAAAAAAAGGAAAAAAAAGAAAGATCTGTAATAATCTAAGAACTTCCATGTCTCTTCTATAGAAGTCAGAAAGCTTTAAAAGGTGGTAGAATAACCTGCCAGAGACAGAGGCCAAACAGAAATATAAGAAAAGAAACTAAGGTGTTCTAGGAATTCCCCAGAACAAACTGTCAGACAGAGAGGCATCACTGTTCTCTGTGATTGAGGAAAGTAATCAGAGAAGTCCTACTAGCCATGAGACAATTTTCTGTAATGCCAACCCTGACAGTATCAACAAGAGTCTCCAATTACAGTGAGGTGTAGAGAGTTCTGGGGCAGTGAGCTGTGTATAGACACCCTGGTCCTAGTTGAGCACAGGCCTGGAACCCTAGTGACCCTAAGGAATAGAAGGTGTTTGGCCATGTCTCCTGGGCCCCTGGCTCCTGTTGTAGCTACAACCTCCCACAGTCCCCTGCAGAGAGGTGTGTGGCCATCAGTCACATAGGCAATGCCTCAAGCTTCTGGTATTCTTTCTGGACTCCATCCCCACAATTACCTGGCAACAGTCAGATATGCTCTTCCCTACAGTTACCTGGCAACAGCCAGGCAGCCCCAGCCCACTATAAAAGGAGCTGCTTGCCCCTTTCTCAGTTCTCTTACTCTCTTACCTCTTATTCTCTTGCTCTTACTCTTGTTCCCTTATTCTCCCTCTCTCCACCTTCCTTTTTCTCCTCTCTCCACGTGACCATGACCGCTCTCCACTTCTCTACTATTTCCCTCTCTCTGCCTTTCTACAATAAATGCCTTAAAACCATAGACTGTTTCTTCTCAGCAGAACCTGCCATGCTGGAGCAATGGAACAGGTTTCCCTCTAAAGAGTCTAACCTCCTACAGGGAAGGTTCCCTGCGCTGCAGCCAAGGCCATCACCAACCCAAGACGCCCTCTAAGCAAGCCAGACTCTCTCATCACCATGGTGACCTGCCAGAGCTCTCCTCCTACCCTTTTCCCTTCAGCCCCAGGGCCAGAGTCCGCCCCTGAGGGCTCTCTTCCACAACAGACATGGCATCTGGAATGCCTGAGAGTGAGAACCTGCTGTCCCTGGCCTCTGTGCGACCCAGGGACCCCAGAGCAGGCTCTTCAGCAGTGCCCAACATGGTCTGTGGTGCTGGAGAGTTCCACAGGGACCCCAGACTCCCTCACCACCAGAGTGGGATTCTGCGGCTTCTCACAGTCAGAAGCCTTCTTAGTGGCGGCCTGGGGTCCACACAATCAAACTCCCCACATCCTGCTCGCCCAGCAGCCCTAACCCTGAGCAGACATGGGACCCCATTTTTGTCCCACGAAGAGTAAAGGTACTAAGGAAGCTTATGATACCTCAACTATGAGGATTGTAGTTCAGATAGGTCCACTGAGTTTCTGAAGCAATAAATAACTCATGATACCACTCTGGAAAAGATATAATGCCATGGAAAAATCAGTTCAATATGGAAACTGTATCTATGTTCTGAACTCATATAATTATAGCCAGTTCTCACTTGCATGAATGTAGTATAGGATACAGTATAATCATAGTATACATCTAGCCTTCAAGACCCCAAACTATTAAGTGCCACTTTTGTCAATGTTAAGACAACCAAATATGGTTGACAATTTCCAAAATATCTTCTAAGAGCAAAATTCTTGTATAAGAGTATCTAGTAAAACTGTTTTGGCCTGGGATGTAATGGTAAGGAACATACCTTAACACGATCTTAATGCCATTTCCATCCCATTACTCCATATGTAAAGGCCACATTCAAGTTTTATATCTTCCCTAGTCATGCTAGTGTCAGAAAAAAAGCTATAGCACTTAATGTTCCAGTCATTGAATAAACACATATTGCTATGGGACCAACTTTATTATGGATCTTAGGTTGAGGCCCAACATCTTTTTCCTTAGCTTGGTGGTCACTAGAACTAGACTACTCAGGCCAAAAGACTAGAGAGGAAATAGAAAGCAATGGAAAAAATCCAAAACATATTCATCAGACAAAGATAAACTCCAAAGTTGGCACTGAAATGTATAACCCCAAACACAGATGACTAGAAGCCAGAGTAAGAACACAACAACATCCAGAGCAATATGGCACCACCAGAGCCCAGCTATCCTACTACAGTAAGCCATGGATATTTAAACACAACTGAAGCACAAGAAAACAATATTACATCCAATATTATGAAGATGATAGAGGACCTTAAAGAAAAAATAATTAAATACCTTAAAGAAATCAATGAAAACACAAACAAGCATGTAAAGGAAATGAATAAAACTGTTGAAGACATGAAGATAGAAATAGAAGAAATAAAGAACCCACAAACTGAGTTGGTATACTGAAGATGGAGAACCTAGGCAAGAGAACAGTAACTACAGACATGAGCATTATCAACAGAATACAAGAGATGGAAGAGAATCTTATTGTAGAAGACATAATGGAAGAAATTGGTATAGCAGTCAAATAAAATGTTAACTAAAATGTTCCTGACAGAAAACAATGAGGAGATATGTAACACTATGAAAAGACCATACATAACAATAGTAGGAATAAAAGAATAATAGGAATAGGAGAAGATTCTTAGCTCAAATTAGTCCAGAAAATGTTTTCAACACAGTCATAGAAGAAAAATTTCCTAACCAAAAGAAGGATACCTATAAAGGTACAAGAAGTTTGCAAAACACTAAATAGAGTGGGACAGAAGTAAAAGTTCACTCCACCACATAATAATCAAATTACTAAACTTACGGAACAAAGAAGCAATATTAAAACCTGCAAGGGGAAAAGGCTAAGTAACATAAAAGTAGACCTATTAGAATTACATCCAACTTCTCAATGGAGATGCTAAAAGCCAGAAGGACCTGGATAAATATCTTTCAGACTCTAACAACAGACGCCAGCCCAGATTACTATAGGCTGAAAAACTTTCTATCACACTAGATGAAGAAAATAAGATATTCCATAACAAAGTCAAATTTAAACAGTATCTATCCACTAATGCAGCCCTACAGAAGATACTAGAACGAAAACTCCAACCCAAGGATGTTAACTACACCCAAGAAAACACAGAAAATAATTTTATAACAGCAAATCCAAAAGAACACACACACACACACACACACACACACACACAAAACTAGCAACATCAAAATAATAGGAAATAACAATTACTGGTCATTGGTATCTCTCAACATCAATGGATTCAAATTCCTAGTAAAAGACACAGGCTAACAGAATGGGGGTGAAAACAGAATCCATTATTCTGCTGCATACAAGAAACACACCTCAACCTTAAAGATAGATGTTACCTCAGAGTAAAGGGCTGGAAAAACATCTTCTAAGCAAACAGACGCAAGAAACAAGGTGGAGTACACATTCTATTATCTAGTAAAACAGATGTTTAACCAGAATTAATCAAAAGAAACGAGGAAGAACACTTCATGCTCATCAAAGCAAAAATCCATCAAAATGACTTCTCAATTCTGAATATCTATATTCCAAATGCAAGGACATTCACATTTGTTAAGAAAAAAAGTACTAAAGTTTAAATCACAAATCAAACCTCACATATTGATAGTGATAGACTTTAATACCACACTCTCACCAGTGGACAGTTCATCCAGAAAGAAACTAAACAGAGAAACAATGGAACTGAAACACATCATGACTCAAATGGACCTAACAAATAGCTAAAGAACATTTTACCCAGCTACAAAAGAATACACCATCTTCTCAGTACCTGACAGAATGTTCTCCAAAACTGACACATTTTTGGTCACAAAGCAAGTCTCAATAAATACAAGGAAATTGAAATAACCCCTTGTACCTTACCAGACCAGCACAGATTAAGTAGGATTTCAACAGCAACAGAAAAACCTTCAAACTTATTGAACCTGAGCAACTCTCTACTGAATGACAACTGGGTCAAAGGCAGAAATAAAGAAAGAACTTAAAATCTTCCTAGAATTTAATGAAAATGAAGGCACGACATACCCAAACTTATGGGACATAATGAAGCAGTGCTAAGAGGGAAGTTCATAGCACTAAGTATCTTCATAAAAAATTAGAGAGATCTCATACTAAGAATTTAAAACTGTACATGAAGCTCTACCAAAAATAAGCATACACACCTAAGAGGGATAGATGGCAGGAAATAATCAAAACTTGGGATTAAAATCAATAAATAGAAAGAAAGAGAACAATATAAAAAAATCAAGGAAACAAAGGGTTGTCTATTTGAGAAAAACAAGATAGATAAATCTTTATCCAAACTAATTAAAAGAAAGTGAGAGAACACACAATTTCATAAAATAAGAAATAAAAAGGGGGGTCCTAACAAGAGAAACTGAAGAAATCAAAAGAATCAGCAGGTCATACTTCAAAAACTTGTACTCCACAAAGTTGGAAAACCTAAAAGGACAAATTCTTTTATAAATACCACCAAAGTTAAATCAAGATCATATAAACAATTTAAACACCCCTAAGTAAATAAAAGCACTATTAAACTCTCCCACCTAGGAAAAAAAATTGAGGCTAGGGCCAGATGGTGTTAATGTAGAATTTTACCAGGAGCTGGTTCTTTGAGAAAATCAACAAGATAGATGAACCCTTAGCCAGACTGACTGGAGGGTACAGAGACAGTATCCAAATTAATAAAATCAGAAATGAAAATGAAGATATAACAACAGAAACTGAGGAAAATCATCAGATCCTATTACAAAAGCGTATATTTAACAAAACTGGAAAATCTGAATGAAATAGACAATTTTCTGGACAGATTCCAAATGCCTAAGTTAAATCAGGATCAGATAAACTATCTAAACAGTCCCATAACCTGTAGAGAAATAGAAGCAGTCATTAAAAGTCTCCCAACCAAAATAACCAGGACTAGAGGTGTTTAGTGCAGAATTCTATCAGACCTTCAAAGAAGACCTAATACCAATACTCTTCAAACTATCCCACAAAAATAGAAACAGAAGGAACACTACCCAATTCATTCTATGAAGCCACAGTTAAACTGTGTATTCTCCCTTGGAGATAGAACTGTTTTTGTCTAATCAAGAACCTGTCACAATTTCCTTTCACAGAGGAAAATCTATTCATAAGAAATTCTTTTCCTATTTCTATCATGTCTAATGCTCCAAATAGATTTTAAAAAGTGGTTGAGTGCATAGTACTTTTAGCTTCAGAAGATATCATATATATTTAAGAGACATTTAACTATTATAAATTATTTTGATGACTTAAAAAAGTCAGTATTGAGTTGTATATTTTGAAATAAGTTTTATTAGTTTAATTAAAAAGATGATATAAAAAAAGTTGGTGGCAGAAATTCAAGGCCATACTGGGGTATATAGGAAACCTAAGCTCAGCCTGAGCTGGTGATAATATTAAAAATATTCTTTCGCTACAAAAAAAAAAACAATAAAATGATTCAAAGACATCATTTTCATCATCAAGTAGGCGCCATCCCAGGGATGCAGGGATGATTCAATATAGGAATTTCCACTAATACAACACACCATATAAACAAACTGAAAGAAAAATTAATATGAAAAAATCTTTGACAAAAATGAAATACCCCTTCATGTTAAAATCTTGAGGAGATCAGGGATGCAAGGTCCATAACTAAACACAATAACTACAACATACAGGAAGCCAACATCAAATTAAATGGAGAGAAACTTAAAAAATTCCACTAAAATCAGGGAGAAGACAAGACTGCCCACCCTCTCCATTTCTACTCAATATGGTTTTTACAGTTCTAGTTATAGCAATAAAACAACTAAAGGAAATAAAGAGGATATAAATTCAAAAGGAAGAAATCAAAGTATCACTATTTGCAGATGATAGTACATATATGCGATCCCAAAAATTCTACCATGGAATTTCTACAGCTGATAAATATCTTGAACAAAGTAGTTAGATACAACATTAACTAAAAACTCAGTAGTCCTTCTATATACAAATGATAAACAGCCCGAGAATTATATCAAGGAAACAGCCTCAGTCATAATAGCCACAGCAAATATAAAATATCTTGGTGTAACTCTAACCAAGCAAGTGACAAACCTGTATGACAGAAATCTACAAGTCCTTGAAGAAAAAAAAATGAAGATAATATCAGAAGATAGAAAGGTCTTCCATGCTCATAGATCTGTAGGATTAACATAGTAAAAATGGTCATCTTTCCCAAAGCAATCTACTGATTCTATGTAATCACCACCAAAATTCCAACACAAGTTTTTACATACTTGGAAAGAACAATACTCAACTTCATATGAAAAAAACAACAACAGAAAAACCCCCAGGGCGGCCATAAACAATTCTTTATAATAAAAGAACTTCCAAAGACATCACCATCCCTGACTTCACGTTGTACTATGAAGCATTTATAATAAAAACCACATGGAAATTGACATAAAAATATACAGGTGTATCAATATAATCAAATAGAAGACCTAAACATATATTATCTACATACCTATGAACACCTGATTTTTGACAAACAAGCCAAGATTCTACAATGGAAAAAAACCTTCAACAAATGGTGCTGATCTAACTAGATGTCTGCATGTATAAGAATGGGAATAGATCCTCATCTATCACCAAGCACAAAATGTACAAATGGGTCACAGATCTCAACACAAGACCAGATACACTAAATATGATAGAAGAGAAGATGGGGAATAGCCCAAAGTGAATTGGCACAGGAGACAACTTGCTGCATAGAACACCAATAGGGGAGGCACTAAAATAAACAATTAATAAATGGAACCTCATGAAACTGAAGTTTCTGTAAGGCAAAAGATACTGTCAGTAGATAAATGGCAGCCTACAGACTGGGAAAAAACTTCAACAACCACACATCTGACAGAGGACTAATTTCTAAAATATATAAAGAACTCAAGAAACTAGACACCAACAAACCAAGTAATCCAATTTTAAAAGGTACAAATCTAAACAGAGAGTTCTCAACAGAGGAATCTGAAATAGAAAAACAAACAGAAACAACAGAACACTTAAAGAAAATTTCAACATCCTTAACTGTTAGGGAAATGCAAATCAAAATGACCATGAGATTCCATCTTATACCTTTTAGACTGGCTAAGATCAAAAACACAAGAAACAGCTCATGCAGGCAAAGATATGGAGCAAGGGGGAACACTTCTCCATTGCTGGTGGGGGTGAAAACTTGTGCAGCCACTTTGGAAATCAATATTATGGTTTCTAGGAAATTGGGAATTCCTCTCCTGGGAATACACCCAAAGGATGCTTCGTCAGACCTCAAGGACATTTTCTGAAATAGTCATTGAAGCTTTTATTCATAATAGACAGAAACTTAAAAAAGTCTAGATGTCCTTCAATCCAAGTATGGATAAAGAAAATGTGGTACATTCACACAATGGAGTATTACTTAGCTATTAAAAAAAACATTTTTAGGCAAATGGAACTAGAAAAATAATCATCCTGAGTGAGGTAACCCAGACCCAGAAAGACAAACATGGCATAACTGTAAAATTAAAAAAATAAACATGCTACAATGTAGACCCAGAGAAGCTATGTAATAAAGAGGGCTCAAGGGAGGAACTTGTGAATATCCTTGAGGAGGGGAAATAGAACAGACATCATGGGTATAGGGGGTGGGGTTCGGGAACAGAAAGTATCAGGTAGGGGAGGCTGAATGGAGAGTACTGTGAGGGACAACTGGCATGGGGGGCATCTCAGGGATGAGCTACAAACCTAGTGCAATGGAAACTCCCAGGAATCTATTTCTGGTGACCTTAGTTAAGACTCCTAGCGATAAGGGACTTGGAACCTGACCTGGACATCTGTAACCAGGCGAGACTTCCAGTGGAGAGATTTGGATACCATCCTAGCCACAAAACCTTCAACAACAATTTGTCCTGCCTACAAGTTGTGCTGTGGTAAAAGTGGTGCAGAAATTGGAGTATCCAACCAATGACTGGCATAACCTAAGACCCATGCCATGAAAGGGGAGCACCCCCGACACTGCCTGGAGGGCTGGGACCCAGGGCTGAATACCTCAGAGAGCTAGGATAGAACCAAAAACAACTGACAATTTAAAAAAGTAAATGAAATGATTCCTAATGATATTCTGCTATACTCATAAATTGGTTTCTAGCCCAATTGTCATCAGAGAGGCTTCACCCAGCAACGAGTGGAAACAGATGCAGAGACCCACAGCCAAACATTAGTCGGAGTTCAGAGAATCCTGTGGAAGAGAGAAGGAAGGATGATAGGAGCCAGAGGAGTCAATGACACCACAAGGAAACCCACAGAATCAACTCACTAGGTTCACAGGGGGTCACAGAAACTGAAACCAAAACCAGGAATCCTATATGGGTCTGACCTAGGTACTCTTCATGTATGTTATGGTTGTGTAGTTTGATTGTCTTGTGGGACTCCTAATAGTACAAGCAGTGGCTGTCTTTGACTCTTTTGGGGTGTGGGAATACCTAGTCTTACTACTACTTGATATGGCATGTTTGTTTGATTTTCATCAGAGGCCTGTCCTTTTCTGAATAGAAATTGAGGAGGAATGGATTGGGAGGGGGCAGAGGGAAGGTGGAGGGATTCAGAGGGAAGGAAGGGGAGAAACTGTGATTGAGATGTAAGAACATAATAAAACATTTTTAATTACAAAAGAAGTGCTCACTTAATGATCAATTCTCTTTAAATGTGAGGAAATGGAGGCTCAGCTATTATATGACATCTTCCACAGAGGAAGTCAAATACCAGAGTTGGGACAAGAAACCAGGTATTTCTATCAATAGTCTCTCCTTTCCTCTTGGATTTATTGACACTAGCTTAAAGATTAGTTTGAAAATAAACACCCAAAAAACCAATTCATCAAAAGCATTACATTAGCTACTTCATACTATTACATAGTTGCTGCATATTCTAGAAAAACCTTCATATATGAGTTTTGTGAGTACTTTTGGAATGAAAACATTTCTATTTGACCATTTTCTAGATTAAAAAACAACACTAACACTTATGAATTTCAGAGATGGTGTCATTTGCCATTTAGGTGACAAAGTTGTGAGGCTAGTTCTTTTTTTTTTTCTTTTCAGTGCACAGCGTATTACAAGACAGGAAGATACTCTTATAATGTTCATTCTCTGATGATCAGTTAGGAATCAAGAGATGCTTCTTTGAGAGCATTAGACATATTCTTGGATCCATATTCACCAGCATTTCTAGCATGAACACGTGTAATGAAGTAAGCTAAATAGTTCATGGGGTTTTTTTTTGTTGTTGTTGTTTTGTTTTTTTTTATAGAACGGTGGGACAGATACTGTTACTATCATATTTCACAGAAGAGAAACTTGAGGTTTGGGGGTGGGGTTAAACTGACATCTTTCCAAGGCCACAAGGTTTCAATCCCAAGTTTGGTTCCAAATCTCAGAGCTTTTCCTCTAAATCAGATCGCCTTTGACAGCCTCCTACAGCTTCTCAGCATTGTAGAAAGGACAAGGAATCCAATATGACTTTGAACACTTCTAAAGCAAAATCTGTTCAATGAAACAGAAACAAACATACATGTTAAAGCACACTGAGTTCTGTCCCACGTTGAATGTGTATTTCCCTTTGAAGAAAAGCTCCCCATGATTTTATGAATGAAAGGCTGAGGAGAAAAGGAAGGGAGCTGCGGGAGCTGGCTCCCCACCAGAGGGACTTGTCAACCACATTTGATCTTAAAGAAAGAGCTGACACCAGACACTGCTGAGCAGTTCTGAAAGGCACTCCTTTCTAACATCTGCTCAAGTGTATTCACATCACATCATAATCATAATAGATAGGTTCAGGGAGTTGTAGAGAAATGAGCATTCTGGAGAGCATAGTAGAAGCTCTACATATCAAGAATGAAGAAGGACCTGGAGAGATGTAGTACTGTTTGGGTAGAACTTAAAATGGCCTAGCAAATACTTAACAACGCAATGTAAATGGTGACCAGAATTTTCTTTAAATAGATGGTACTTTTCACTGAGAGTCTATGAAATACAGTATTTTGCTAAGCCCAATTACTGGGCACAACTGAGGGATATTCAGGTTGTTAGGGATTGGAAGAAACTGAAAGAGGCAGAAAATTTCACAGTTTGCAGACACAGTAGATAGATTTAGTAAATAAAAATACAGACTGCAAAGAACATTTTAGTTTCCAAATTGTAAGTATGTTCAATGTAATATCAAAGATGTACTTACACTAAAAGTCTTCTTATTTATTTATAATTCAAATGTAACTAACTTCCCATATTTTCCTGGAAACCTTACAGGTAAGTATATCATGGCATTTGTGTGCCAAGTTCACTTGTGGTATGTGTCAAAAGTAACGTTTAATAAGAAACTTAAAGGATAAAATGTAACATTCATTTGGTAAAATTTAGGGAGGGCTCAATTTTATTTCTGCAATGGAGTCACTTTTTATTTATGTTCTTATGTAGCAGTTCTGAACCTGTGGTTGGGACCCTTTCACAGGGGTTTCCTAAGACTATCTGTATATCAGATACTTACATTATGGTTTATAATAGTAGCAAAATTACAGTTATGGAGTAGAAATGTAAATAATTTTATGGTTGGGTATTATGACAACATGAGAAACTGCATTAAAGGAAGTCAGCATTAGGGAGGTCGAGAAACACTGGTCTAATGTATTATGACTACTAGGAAGGAAAAGGTGGAGTTATGACTATTATTGCAATAGGGTCCACTCTTTCTGGAGATGAAGGATGGGGTCCATTGGTAGCATAAAGGTACTTTCTAGAATGCAAGAATGTGTTCCATGTTTTATTTGGAGTGGTATTTTATAACACACACCTCCAAGTAAATTTGTATAAATATATTTGCTGTACATTTATAATATGTATGTGTTATTATTTGTAGAATATATAATGCAAACAATAAATATATTCCCTGCCATCATGGAATTTATATTTTTTAATGGAATAAACTTATATAAACCCTTAAAGTATAAGAACAGTGCCAAGAGTAATGGGAAGAAAATTAAGATGCTATGAATGTTTAAAAATCTAAAACACGAGGGCATCAGAATTATTCCCTCATTAGAAAAATATTTGTTGGTGAGGTAGGGGGATAGATCAGTCAGTACGTGTTAGCTGTACAAGCATGAGTACATACATAGGAATCGCTAGCACCAGTAGGCAAAGCCATGGAGAGCAGCACAGGCCTGTAATCCTAAGGAAAGTGGAGAGACAAGCAGACACTCTGAGTTGTTTCAAAAATGGGGCAAAGCACAATTGATTAGGATACTCTTTGGCTTCCATATGCATGTACCTTGACATGTGTGCACACACGCTCACACAAACACGTACACACACATACATGAACCAACGATCATACATACAGGAGCTTACACTTGACACTGAATAAATAAAAAAAAAATTACTCTTTTAAAGATATGGGAACACCCAACTAGAGTGTCTGAACTCAGTTGTGAGACAGGAGAGGTGTTATTTAAAGAGTGTGGTGTGAAGAGTGAAGAACTAGGTCAAAGGAGGAGGCAAGGCAAAAATCCCTTCAGGAAAAAAAATATCACATGTGATGCTCTTGAGTGACAGAGAACCCAGCATGCAGTAAAGCCAGAGGTTAGAGTGACTGAATGGAGTGGTGTCTCTAACTGTATATGTAGCAGAAGATGGCCTAGTCAGTCATCAATGGGAAGAGAGGCCCTAGGTCCTATGAAGGCTCTATACCCCAGTGTAGGGGAATGCCAGGGCCAGGAAGTGGGAATGGGTGGGTGGGTTGGGGAGCAGGCAGAGGGGGGAGGGGATAGAGGATTTGGGGAGGGGACAATAGGAAAGGGGATAACATTTGAAATGTAAAGAAAGAAAATACCTAATAAAAAAAGAAAGGAAAGGATGACAAGAAGCTACATGGTATAGGAAGGCACAGACAATCTTATGCTTGATATGAGCGGGAGGAACTCACTAGTTTTGATCACAGAGTAACATGGTCAGATTGAATTTTTATAAAAGAAAAAAACATGTTTCTGGCAGTAGTATGGAAAGTAGACAGGAGAAGGAGGGAAGGCTAATCAGCAATTCACATGCAAGAGCATGGCAGCCTGAGCAAGGTTTATATGGAGGTTGGCTAAAGACAAAAAAATGGATCTAGGAAATCTTTAAATAGGAAGGATGCAAGTG
Organism: Mus pahari; assembly: GCF_900095145.1. NCBI lineage: Eukaryota > Metazoa > Chordata > Mammalia > Rodentia > Muridae > Mus > Mus pahari. Next base: position 119,991,638 of record NC_034613.1, read on the forward strand.
GAAGCTGAGCAAGGTAGAACCTCTCACACCAAGATCACTTTACTGCTTTGAAGCTTTAGGGCACATTTCTGGAATACAAAGTCACTATATTGAGCTTTACTGGAAAAGTACAATTATTTTAAAAATACATTCTTAGGGCTGGAGACTAGGTCCCGGGCAAGTTTGATGCCCCAGAGTAGGGGGAATGCTGGAGTGGTGGGGTTGGAAAGTGTGGATGGGTGGGGAGCACTCTCATATAGGCAAAAGGGAGGGGAAGGGCAGATGTGGGATGGGGTGGTGGTGGAGGGGTAACCTGGAAGTGGGATATAATTTGAGATGTAAGTGAATGGAATGATTAATGATAATAAAAGAAAACTCCCCCAAAAGAATACTGGCTGCTGTTCCATAGTACCTGAGTTCAACCACATGGCACCTCACAACTGTCTGTAACTCCAGTTCCAGGGAATACGACATCTTCATACAGACATGCATGCAAGCAAAACATCAATGCACGCAAAATAAAAATAAATCATTAAAGAATAAATATATTCCCCCGAGGAACTATAATCCTGATAAAGAAGCTAATTATCATGAAAATATTGTGAGATGGCATCGCTGCGATCATGTTTCTTCTCTCAAAAACATTTGATGAATACTCATTTCCTCCCAAGTTTGAAGACATCTAAATCAGGTTTAACTTACTATTGCAGGTTCATCTCTGATCTACTATGTTCTGGTCATAGAGGTCTGTGGAGGTTCGATTGAGGAATGTCCCCATAGGCTTATGGATTTTCAATATTAAATTCCAAGTTGGTGATGCTGTTTGGGAAGGTGTAGGAGGGGTATCATTGATGGAGAAAGTACATCACTGGGAATGGGACTGGAGAGAATATATTCTTGCCCCACTTCTACTTTATTATTGCTTTGCCTTTGTGATTAAAGACACTATATCTCTTAGCTTCCTGCTCTACCTGCCTGCATGCCTCATACATCATTAGGGATTTGCTCTCTGAACTGTGAGCTAAAAGAAACCCTTCCTTCTTTATATTACCTAGGTTATGTCATTTTATCATTGCAACAAAAAAGTAACAAAATGTCAATTAATCATCAATTAATTTTCCTAGAATAGTTTTTATATCCCATCCACTGCTTGGGAAATCTTCTAATAAAACTATTGCCAAAAACTGAAAAGGGTCTTCAACTTTACTAAGATATAACTCATACATAATGCTTCACACACTCTTAAATGTTACTTATTTCCCAAGGACTCTCAGTAATTAATTAAAACGTCCATCACCTTCACTAATAGCCTACCTTTTGACTACTTCAGAGAAACTGTGCTGAGTATTTTCCAGATAAAACATACAAAATTATTTCAGGTGGTTGGACTGAGTTGTTTCCTCAGCTGTGCAATGTGTGGAATGGCTGTGCATGCTCTTCTACACTCTTCGAGCTTATCTTGCTACTGATAGACTTTATTTACATGGTAAATTTCATTTGCTTTAGTGGCTTGGCCCAGAGCATTACTGCTCATTTATTATATGGTGCCCCTAGAAAAACCTGTGACTAGTTGAAAAGAAAATCCTTTAGTGTTTCTAGGTGGGAACTTATGTTATCACAGAAGACTTCACTATCTCTCCACGAGTTAAAAAAATATCCTACAGGAACAGGGAATACTGGCATTTCAGTACAGACTGCTTCCTCTGTTATTAAGTCTAAATGGCCAAGGACACTGCCTTTTCTGTCTTTTGTATCAGAAGGAAAGAATCTAATGAATGTCTAGTTGAGAGAGACAGGGTGCAGTAGCAGGAGACTGACTGGGAAACAAACTAGGTTATTTCCATGAAGATCCTGAGCTTACAATGAGATAATTTGTAAATGCCGTAAGTGTAGAGAAAGCTAAAAGAACTTCAGCATGCTCAGAAATGGGGAAAGATGACATTGAAAAGGGATGCTGATAGACAAAAACACTATGGCTCATAGGAAATCCACCCCTGAACCTTATAAACTATTGGTAGTGATATAAATTACTTCACTCATTACAGAAATCAGTATGAGACTTCCAAAAAAAGTGCAATAGGACATATAATGGTCTGGAGTGTATGTACCTAGAGGAAAGGAGGCTACCTAAGTCACAATAGAGACAGCTGTACATGTCATGATAATATGGCATTATTCACAATAACAAGTTATGGAAGCAGTCTAAATGCTCTCAATAGGCAAATGGATAAAGGAAATGTGATATATATACAGAACAGAGAATTACTCAGACATATAAGAATGAAATTGTATCAATTACAAGAAAATGTAACTCGAGGTCATCATATGAGACAAAAGAAGCCAGACTAGGAAATAAAGGAAGACATGTGTTTTTTTCTCATACATATAACCTAGGTTTATTTTTTATTAGATATTTTCTTTTTTTATATTTCAAATGTTATACCCTTTCCAGGTTTCCCCCTGAAAATTCCCTATCCCCTCTCCCTCCCCCTGATTCAACCCACCCACTCCTATTCCTGCCCCTGGCATTCCCCTATACTGGGTCATAGAACCTTCACAGGACCTAGGGCCTCTCTTTCCATTGATGACCAACTAGGCCATCCTCTGCTACATATGCAGCTAGAGCCACTAGTCACTCTTTGTGTTTTCTTTGATTGGTGGTTTAGTCCCAAGGAGCTCTGGGGGTACTGGTTAGTTAATATTAATGTTTTTCTTAGGGGGCTGCAAAACCCTTCATCTCCTTGAGTCCTTTCTCTAGTTCCTCCATTGGGAACCCTGTGTTCAGTCCAATGGATGACTGTGAGCATCCACTTCTGTATTAGTCAGGAACTGGCAGAGCCTCTCAGGAGACAGCTATATCAGGCTCCTGTTAGCAAGCTTTTGTTGGCATCTGTCATAGTGTCTGGGTTTGGTGGTTGTTTATGGGATGGATTCCAAGTGGGGTAGTCTCTGGATGGCCTTTCCTTCAGTCTCTGCTCCGAACTTTATCTCTGTAATTCTGTCCATGGGTATTTTGTTCCCCCTTGTAAGAATGATTCTTAGCTTCTGGGCTAATATCCACTTATCAGTGAGTGCATATCATGTGTGTTCTTTTGTGATTGGGTTACCTCACTCAACTAGTAATAAGGACACAAGCTCCACTATTTTCATAGCAGCCTTATTTATAATAGTCAGAAGCTGGAAAGATCCCAGATGTTCCCCAACAGAGGAATGTATACAGAAAATGTGGTACATTTACACAATGGAATACTACGCAGCTATTAAAAGCAATGAGTTTATGAAATTCTAGGTTTATTTTTAAGATATATGGTCAAGGTGAAGATTTTATGGTAAAGGCGAGGTGAATATGGCAAAAGTTTATTCTGTATGTGATAAATTTGTATAATTTATATACCACGATAGTGATTGTGATGGTGATGGAAACCAAATCAATCTCTTATGAATTTGAGGGTATAAAGAAAGTTTTTTAAAAAAATATAACAGAAGGCCTGAAGAGATGGCTCAGTGTTTAAGAGCACTGGCTGCTCTTCCAGAGGTCCTGAGTTCAATTCCCAGCAACCACATGGTGACCATCTATTAAAGAGATCTGATGCTATTATAGTATTCAGATTTACATGCAGCAGAGCACTCATATAATAAATAAATAAATAAATAAATCAGTAAATAAATAAACTTTTAAAAATCATTCAAATAGGATAGTCAAAACAATCCTGAAAAATAAAAGAAATATTGAAGGTGTCACCATCCCTGATTTCAAGTTTTACTACAAAGCAATAGTAAAAAACAAAAACAAACAAAAAAACCACCCACATAATATTGACATAAAAACAGACATGCAGATCAGTGCAACTGAATTTAAGCCCCAGACATTAATAAAACACATATGGGAACCTGCTTTTTTTTTTAAATAAAGAAGCAAAAAATATACACTGGGACAAGGACAGCATATTCAACAAATGGTGCTGGTCAAACTAGATTTACAAGAATGCAAATAGAGCCATATATATAGCCATGCACAAAACTCAAGTCCAAGTGGATCAAAGACCTCAATATAAAACCAGACACACTAAATCTAATAGAAGATAAAGTGGGGAATAGCCTTGAATGCAGTTGTGCAGGAGATAACTTTCTGAACAGAGCACCAATAGTTCAGGTACTAAGATCAACAATTAATTCATGGGACCTCAGGAAACTGAAAAGATTCTGTAAGGCAAAGGACACTGTCAATCAGAAAAAGTGGCAGTCTACAGAATGGAAAAGGCTTTTTTACTAACTTCACATCCACTAGAGGACTAATATCCAAAATATATAAAGAATGTAAAAACTAGATATCAAAAACAATCAAGCAAACAAATAAACAAACAAAACACCAAACAAACAAAACAATTCAGTTAAAAATGCGAACAGATCTAAACAGAATTCTCAATAGAGGAAACTTAAATGGACGAGAAACAATAAATATTCAACATACTTAGTCATCAAGAAAATTCAAATTAAAATAATTCTGAGCTTCCACCTTATACCCATTATAATGGCTAAGATCAAAAACTCAGGTGACAGCAGATCCTGGTGAGGATGTGGAGCAAAGGGAACACTCCTCCTTTGCTGGTGGGAGTGCAAATTTGTACAATCACTTTGAAAATTTGATGGTTCCTTTGAAGATTGGGAATTGATTTAACTTAAAATCCTGCTATGCCACTACCAAACAACACTCCATCTTATGATGCTTGCTCAATTATGTTCATTGAAGCTTTATTTATAAGAAAGAAACTGCAAACAACCTAGATGGTCCTCAACAGAAGAATGAATAAAGAAAAAGTGGTGCATTTATCCAACAAAGTATTAGTCAGTTGTTAAAAAAAAATGACAAGATGAAATTTTCAGGAGGTAACTCAGATTCAGAAATACAAATATGATGTGTACTTACTTATAAATGGATATTAGCCAATAAGTAAATGATAACCAAGTAACTATCCATAGATCCAGAGAGGTTAGGTAAAGAAGAGGGATTTAAGGAGACAGACACATGGGTATCCCTGGAAGGGATAGAATATAGTTTACAGGTGAATTAGAGGTATTTGGGGACTGGCATGGGGAAATCAGGTATGGGGGGGGGGAGATGTGCTGGAGGGAGACAGTGTGGGAAGAGATGGTTGAATTAGGGGGCATTTGGGAGGTGGTGTAGAAACCTAGTACATTGGAAACATCCTGAAATGTATGGTGGTGACCTTAGTGAGAACTCCTAGTAATGGGTGATATAATCTCAACTAGTCATCTCTTGATTCTAGGAGTGACTAGGTTACATTCCATTGAGTTCTTGACCAAGGGCATCCCATGAAAAATCCCCAAACTACTCAGGTTGTTGCTAAGATGAAATGCTGCTCTCTGTAAAATGAGCGGGGCCTTGTTGAACATGGAAAAGTTGAGCTGATGCTTACATGGCCCTATGTCCTAGTTTTTTTTTAACTACAGGAAGGCACTCTGCAGGTTACCAAAAGAGAAATGTAAACAATAACCAGCCATGAAACCCTTGTCCTACAATCTGCCCTCCCTGAGAAATACACTAGGGCAATGGTGGCACAGAATCTTTGGGAGTAGTCAACCAATTTCTGATTTGAATTAAAGCCCACTCCACCAGAAGGAACCCATACTTTATACTGCTTATGTAACCACGAACCAGAGACTAGATAGTCAAGATTAGCCAGTCATCATCAGAGAGACTTCCTTTGGCAGTGGTGGGAGCAAATACTGATAGCCACAGCCAGACATTATATAGATGGGGGTGGGGAGAGAGAGAGAG
>NC_034613.1:119999654-120002294 GCF_900095145.1 Mus pahari
CTCTCTCTCTCTCTCTCTCTCTCTCTCTCTCTCTCTCTCACACACACACACACACACACACACACACACACACCTCACACACAAATCTTAACAAAAGTGAAGTTTGATCTTCATGTCAAATATTTTGGAATTAGCCAACCCCACATAAAGAAGTGGTCCAGTATTTCTGTTCTCATTCTGTGTCGTGACTTTAAAACTCATCTACTTTTCTCTCTATTTCTGGGCAAAGTAACACAAAAATTTGATTTTAGAAAGCATGTGTGTGGTAAAGCCCTAATTACATCTTTTCTTACTTTTTCACAAAACACAAAATACCAAATCTCATTCAAGAAAAAAAAAAGTAGATAATGTGGAAAGTTCTTTACCTATTAAGGAAACTGAGAGTTAAAAATATCCCCATAATGGAAACTTCTGGGCAATATGACCTTGGTGTTTATTTCTATCAAGTTTCTAGGGAAAAATTACCAGCCCTGCACAAATTCTGCCACAAACTTGACTTAAAGATTGCCCTATCTTATTGATTCAAGTATCACTAATGCAGAGTAGTATTTTTAAACTAATTCAAGTTTTATCCTAAATGCAGTGCCAAATGGTTTCATGTTGGTATGGAGAGTGAGTCTCTCTCTATTCTTAAAAGATCATTTTCACATGCCTAACTGTGTGGAGAATAGCTACCATTTTGATTTGTTTAACTTGGTTTCCATTCCTGTTTCTTCTGAGCATTTTCATCCTGTGATTCTTGGATGGGCATGTTACATATGTGTGGTTGTGCCTACTTTATTTTTTAACATATATAGGTAAAATGTTCACACAAACTTAGGTTTTAAATTTAATAATGTGTAAAAGTGAGTGATGGACCTTCAGGAAAAATGCAATTTATTTCATGCATTATAGGTTGGTTTAACAATTTAGAAAAAATAATCAATCCATGTAATTAATCATACTTACAATTAGAGAAAAAAGACAGACAGAAAGAACTACACGTGACTGGCTAGAATCTATGTAGGTGCAAAAAGTAAATTTGAAGAAAGATATTTATTGTCTGTTTTTAGGTTTAAAAAAGCAAAGCAAAGCAAGAAATAGAAGGAATTATCTTTACCCTGTTAAACCCATGTACTGAAATGAATTATAGTTAACTGTTCATGGAAAATTTCAGATTCAAACCATAATAACAGTACCAGTATGAAGACTGGCATATATGTCAGTGGAACAGAACAGAGTCTAGGAACACGTCTACATATACATTGGCAATTGGTTTTTATTGAGATACAAAGGTAATTCAGAAACAAAAAGAGTCAACAAATGCTGTTAGAATAGTGGATATCACATACAAAATAAACAAGTAATGACTTTTGACCTGTACCTTATGCTATGCATGAAATCAATCCAAATTAGATTGTGAGCATAAAAATATAACCAGTTAGCTTTAAAACTTTTAGTAGAAAAATTAGGAAAAACATCTTGGTTTTCTTATATTAGGTAACAATGTTTTATATAATACTTAAAATGATATATGAGACAATCTGAGAAATTGGACAACATTTTTTTTTAAAGTTAGTTGTGCAAGATCTGATCATTAATCTTTGTTATCAACTTGACTGAGCTTAGAATCACTGTGGAAACAGACACCTGGGCACATCTACAAGGGTATTTCTAGAAAGGCTTAATGGAGGGAAAAATATACCTCAAGTATGGATACCACCATCCCATAGGCTGTGCTGGTTAGCTTTTTTTCCACTTTGCACAAATAAATTCAGATGGGAAGAGGAGACCTCATTTGCAGAATTCTATCAGCTGGCCTATGGGCATGTCTATGGGGCATTTTCTCCATTCCTGAGCATGAACTGGTGGTCCTGGGTTGCATAAGAAAGCAAGCTGACCAAGGGCCTCTCCTCCCATTGATGGTTGACTAGGCCATCCTCTGCTACATATGCAGCTAGAGACATAAGCTCTGTGGGGTACTGGCTAGTTCATATTGTTGTTCCACCTACAGAGTTGCAGACACCTTGGTCTTGTGAAGATTATATGCCCCAGTACAGGGGAATGCCAGGGCCAGGAAGCTGGGGTGGGTGGGTTGGGGAGCAGGGTGGGGGGAGGGTACTGGGGACTTTCGGGATAGCATTTGAAATATAAATGAAGAAAATACCTAATAAAAAATGTTTTTGAAAATAAAAGAAAAAAAAAAGCAAGCTGAGGAAGACAGTAAGCAGCACCCCTCCATGGCCTCTGCATCAGCTCCTGCCTCCAGGTTCCTGCCCTGTCTGAGTTCCTGCCCTGACTTCTCTCAGTGATAGGAGGTTAAAATAAACCCCTTTCTCCCAAAGTTGCTTTTGGTAATGGTATTTATCATAGCAACAGAAAAGCAAACTAAAATAGCTGGGTCTTGAAGTTAGTGGAAGGGAGAAAGCAAGCTAAGAAACACTGCTCACATCCATTTTTTTTTCTGACTGTAGCCACAGTGTGACCAGCTAGCACATGTCTCTCTACCATACCATGACCTCCCTGTCATGGTAGACTATACCTTTAAACTGTGAGCCTGCCAGGCGTGGTGGCGCATGCCTTTAATCCCAGCACTTGGGAGGCAGAGGCAGGCAGATTTCTGAGTTCGAGGCCAGCCTGGTCTACAAAGTGAGTTCCAGG
>NC_034613.1:120002314-120011530 GCF_900095145.1 Mus pahari
AAAAAAAAAACAAAAACAAAAACAAAAACAAAAACAAAACAAAACAAAAAAACCCAAATAAACTGTGAGCCAAAAGTAACCCTACCTGCTCCCTTAAGTTGCTTCCTTTCAAGCATTTGGTCACAACAACAAGAAGAAACTAATAAGCATTGGAATATAAAACTCAGGAGAATAGCAACCATAAGTAGAGTACAGGCTGCATAAGGGTCAAAATAATTTTACTGAGCAAAAGAAGTTGGAAAAGAAAGCATATGCATTTTGAATTTCCACACATTTGATTCTAAAACATCAAAAAAGAAATTTTTTTTTATTATCCCAGGATTGAGGGAAGTGTAGAGGTTTGAGAGGAGGATCAACAAGAAATGTTGGGAGTGTGAAAGATAAGTCCGTTTCCTATGATGATTCATTCATGGTTGTGCACATGGGTCTAAATTTGGGAAATGCATTTTATGAAGAGTATACTGTAACTCAGCAGCACTGTACAAACACAACAATGTATGTGGGTCACTGAAAGGGAAGCAAAAACTGAGCTGGTCAAACAGTGATAATGTGAACATTCATAATGATATCTGTGGGGAATGAAATGATTACAATATTAAGGACTCCATAAGTTTATGATGATGCGCGCTCTCTCTCCACACACACACACAAGTGCACATGCACACACACACACACACACACACACACACACACACACACACATGCACACGCATACCAGCACACAAGGTGATTCGCATCCCAGTCATTTTTGGTCAATGGTATAAAATATTCTTAAATGGTCTTTTAAAAGGTAATGGAATCAAGCATTTCTCCTGATTTGGCTCATTGAACTATAACTCAAGGTAAATCATAAAAATTAATGAAGAGAGATTTCTATAAAATGAAGTTTTCAACTATGACTAAGAGGAGACAGAATTATAGAAGCAACGTGAACAAAGTAATGGAATAAGGCAATATATATCAACAGATGCTAACATTACTGCAAGGGGAAAAGTAGATATCACAAATATTTTGTTCATTGATAATGACGATAGTATACAGAATTAATTCATGTATGCGATCATCTCATGGAGAGAGCGGAGTCTGATTATGTCTTTTTGTTTTTCCTTTTTGAAATGCAGAGTATTACAGGTAACCCCAAACTTCCAATTTCTTTTTGATGTTTTATTACAACTTACTCCATGTATTCATGTTATACGTATGAGTATGTGTGTGAAGGTGCCGATGAAGGACAAAGGCCATCCTGCCAAAGTTGGCTCTCTCTTTCCACCATGTTGGACGCAGGGTATTAGGGAATTCAACTCAGGTTCTTGGACTTGTCTTTAAGAGGTAAATCATCTCACTGGCACTTATTTTTATTTCCAATAATTATCTTACAAAGTAATAAGTTTTCATATAGCATCTTGACACATATTGCATTTTGATTGATTCTCACCCATCATCTTGCCTTATCTCCTTATCCCCGTTTTTCCACTGTAACCTTTCATGCCCCGCTATTCCACTTTCTACTTACTTACACTGTCTTTGACACTCCACTGCCACAGCATCCTTTTTGGGTTCTTGAACTTTATGTACATTTGCTCACCTAGATAGACATATATAACAACCACTATGCTCTGCATTTGAGAAGGAACATATGCCCTTTGTGTCTGAGCTACCTCAATTCTTTGCAGGTATCTCATCCATTCCCTTGCACATTTTATAATTCCATTTTTCCTCATAACTGAATGTAATTCAATTGTATATTTATATTTTACTATTCATTCATTTTGCTGGTGGACATTTATGGTGGTCTCATCTATAAGTTATTATGTTTGGATAAAGCAACCATAAACATCCATGGGAAAATATCTCTGTAGTGTGAAGTAGAGTCAGTCATACACAAATGTGTTCAGAACTGACAGTTGTGGTTTGGATCTTTTGAGAAGCTTCCACATAGATTTCTATGGTGTCTGTACGAGTTTACAACACTACAATGGTATATAAAGATTCTTTCCAATGCGGTGCTGGGGAATTCATGTGGAGGTCAGAAAGACAGCAGGTGTGAGTGGAAGCAACAGGAGTCATGGCTGTCAAAGTGTTGGAGTCTATCAGAAAGTTCAGCCTTGTGTTAGCAGTTGCAGAGGCTTGGTGAACTCTGCTTTATGTAATGTGGATGCTTGACACAGAGCTGTCATCTTTGACCGATTACGTGGAGTACAGGACATTGTGGGAGGAGACGGGACTGACTTTCTCATCCCTTGGGTACAGAAGCCAATTATCTTTGACACTTTTGACCACAGAGTGTGCTGGTTGTCACTGGGAACAGCCCTGCAGAATGTCAACATCACACTGCGTATCCTCTTCTGGCTGGTGGCCAGCCAGCTTCCTCATATCTCCACCAACACTGACGAGGACTATGATGAGCGGGTGCTGCCGTCTATCACCACAAGGACTATGATGAGCGGGTGCTGCTGTCTATCACCACAAGGACTATGATGAGCGGGTGCTGCCGTCTATCACCACAAGGACTATGATGAGCGGGTGCTGCCATCTAACACCACAGAGATCCTCAAGTTGGTGGTGGCTCAATTAGATGCTGGAGAGTTGGTTAACCAGCGAGAACTGGACTCCAGGCAGATGAATGATGACCTCACAGAGCGAGCAGCAACATTTGGGCTCATCCTGGATGATGCATCCCCTGACACATCTGACCTTCAGGAAGGAGCTCACAGACACAGTAGAAGTCAAACAGGTGGCTCAGCAGAAAGCAGAGAGAGCCAGATTTGTGGTGGAAAAGGCTGAGCAGCAGCAGAAGGCAGCCATCATCTCTGTTGAGGGTGACTCCAAGGAAGCTGAGCTGATTGTCAACTCGCTGGCCACAGCAGGTGCTGCGAAAGCTGGAAGCTGCTGAGGACATTGCATACCAGCTCTCCCGCTCTCGGAACATCACCTACCTGCCATCAGGGCAGTCTGTGCTCCTCCACCTTCCCCAGTGAGGCCAACCCGGCCATGACCTCCATCACTCTGAATGCCGCCTTCCTTCTGCCCCATCCCAGAAATCACTGTGAAATTCAATGTCTGGCTTAAAGTGAAGGACATAGAAGTAAAATCACTTCAGATCTCTTAAAAAAGAAAGATTCTTCTTTCCCCATGTCCACTGTAGCAAACTATTTTTTTTTGGGGGGGGGTGATAAAAACTGATGGACAGAGAGTGAATTTTAACCCAGTTTGAATTTATATTTCTCTGAAGCTATTGATAGTGAATGCTTTTGACTCTTCAAAGATGTAGCCTGTTGCTATTTCTCTTGCTGACCAGCAAAAGTGAGTTAAGTCCCTATTGCTGTAAACATCATGCACTTCACACAGTCCAGAGTTTCCTGGCATGGTACCAACCTGAAATGGCTTCTTCCTGAAGATTAGCTTTCATGGTACCAGAAGGCGCCATGCAAACTTACAAAGGACAACCAGCAGCCTAATCTAACCATGAAGCTATGAACCACACCAATGACCAGCATGGCATGATAGCCCTAAGGGTATAATAGTGCCACTCTGACCTTAGTGATAACCAACAGCTCTCTAAATTGGATTTAAGACCCTATTAAAAATGGGGCACAGAGCTAAACAAAGAATTCTCAACTGTGGAATATCAAATGGCCAAGAATCACCCAAAGAAATGCTCAATATTCTTAATCATCAGGGAAATGTAAATCAGAACAACTCTGAGATTCTACTTCACACCAGTCAGAATGGCTAAGATCAAAAATTCAGGTAACAGCAGATGCTGGTGAGGATGTGGGGAAAGAGGGACACTCCTCCATTGTTGGTGGGATTGCAAGCTTGTACAACCACTCTGGAAATCAGTCTGGCGGTTCCTCAGAAAATTGGACATAGGACTTGAGGACCCAGCTATATACCACTCCTGGGGATATACCCAAAAGATGCTCCAACATATAACAAGGACACATGCTCCACTACGTTCATAGCAGTCTTATTTATAATAGCCAGAAGCTGTAAAGAACCCAGATGTCTTTCAACAGAAGAACGGATACAGAAAATGTGGTACATTTACACAATGGAGTACTACTCAGCTATTAAAAACAATGATTTCATAAAATTCTCAGGCAAATGGATGGAACTAGAAAATATCATCCTGAGTGAGTTAACCCAATCACAAAAGAACACACATTGTATGCACTCACTGATAAGTGAATATTAGCCCAAAATATCTGAATACCCAAGATACAATTCAGAGACCACATGAAGCTCTAGAAGAAGGAAGACCAAAGTGTTGATGCCTTAGCTCTTCTTATAAGGGGGAACAAAATTCTCATGAGAGGAAATATGGAGACAAAGTATGGAGCAGAGACTTAAGGAAAGGCCATCCAGAGACTGCCCCACCTGGGGATCCAACCCATATACAGCCACCAAACACTATTGTGGATTCCAGAAAGTGCTTACTGAAAGGAGCCTGATATAGCTGTCTCCTGAGAAGCTCTGCCAGAACCTGACAAATACAGAGGTGGATCCTCTCAGCCAACCACTGGACTGAGCACAGGGTCCCCAATGAAGGAGCTAGAGGAAGTACCCAAGGAGTTGAAGGGTTTTGCAGCCCCATAGGAGGAACAACAATATGAATTTACCAGACCCCTCCCCACAGAGCTGCCAGGGACTAAACCATCAACCAAAGAGTACACATGGAGAGACCCATTGCTCCAGCCACATATGTAGCAGAGGATGGCCTTGATAGGCATCAATGAAAGGAGAGGCTCTGGGTCCTATGAAGGCTTGATGTCCCAGTATAGGGGAATGCCAGGGAGGGGAGGTAGGAGTGAGTGTGTGTGTGTGTGTGTGTGTGTGTGTGCCCTCATAGAAGCAGGAGTAGGGGTGGGATAGGGCATTTCTGGAGGGGAAACCTGGAAAGGGGATAATATTTGAAATATAAATAAAGAAAAATATCCAATAAAAGAAAGGAAAAACTATTAGGCTTGTGTGGGTTACATGACAGGTGCATGTGTGTTTTGGCATACATGTTAGAGGTCAGAGAGCAATTTTGGGAGTCAGTTCTCTCCTTCCACCTTGTTGAGGCTGTGTCACTTTTGTTTCTACAGATGGGCTGTAAACTCTAGGCTAAAGGGCCCATGAGCTTCGAGACTATTCTCCTGTTTAGGCCTCCTGTCTTCCTTTAGGAGTAGTAGATTATAGATGCTTTCCACTGAGCCCTGCTTGTTAAACCTGGGTTCAGGTCACCAGGCTTGTACAGCAAGCATTTTTACTCACGGAGTATTCTCTCACTGGTCCCCCAACCATATTTTGGAAGCAAATTTTCTTTTTCAGGAAATTCTTCAAGCATTGAATGTGTGTTCTCTCACAACAGGGAGTAGTGTGCTTTAGTCAAATCTCCAAATTCAAATGTTCGCTCTTCTGAAGAATCAATCTCTTGACAGGAACATCTAGATGGCTATTTGACTAAGCATTTGTGAACCAAAGACTACTCAAGTGAACACATAAAACTACCCACCACCGTGGTTAATATCCATTAATATGCTAGAACAGAAACCACCTGTGGACTGCCTATGTCTGCCTGTCTTCTCTGAGTAAACTCAAGGGCTCAAGGTGGGGGCGGGGGGCAAGATTTAAAGTAAGGCCAGATGGAAGGAATTGAGGTATGGAAGGAAGTTATTTTCAGATTTTCCCTGATCTTTTAATCATCTTTAAAATCAACAAACCACTGTCCATTCAGAGGAAATAAAGATGAGCTGGCATTCCTTGACTAGTCCCTGATTTATTATCAACGGTCTGAGTAACTACAGGCAACTGGCTTTGCATTTATTGATTTCTGCATTAGCAATAGCAAAAGAAAGTGTCTGGAATTCTTTACGACAAGTGTGGTCTAAAAGATTGAAATGATCTCAGTTCAAATTCTGCTTCTGACATAGACCAGTTCTGAGAAAGTTCCTACAGCTCCAAAGTCCTCGCAATGGGACTGTTCCAAAAATCACATAAGAGAAGTTGTGTGCACAGAGTACCACAGATGTTAACACTAGGGAAACATCTGTACAGACGGAAAGTTAATCGCTCTTAGAAAAACATAACTTCCAACAGAGACTAATCATACACAGGAAACTGAAAAGATCCATTTGAGAGTCTTGTACTGCTTTTGTTATGGTGGAATTTCATTTCATTTGGAGAGAATATTTATGATCATTTGATATTCTTTCAGGTCTAGATGAAGTCCCTTGGCCCTTTAATTCCCCTGAGGCACTGATGGCTTGTAGTATGTGGGAAACAAGTTCAGTCCAAGTCATGGGAATTTCTGCAGCATCAGAGAGAGGGTGACACTTTTGCTATGTGAATACCAGGAAGATGTGGTTATCTTATTAAAGCTTCACAAGTAAATTAGCACAGAGAGGTATTGAAAGTCATGATTTATATTTGCAAGAAAAGAAACCGAGACACAAAGGACGGGTGAGCTAAACTGTCTAGGAATATGTAGTTCCTAAACCCCGAGGTAGATTTCACTTGTATGTCTGTTTAGAACATGTGATGTCCACCAGCAATCTGCATAACCTCTTCTTGAACAGTAAGTGTATTCCTTTCTCTTCGAAAATAGCCACATGGGCGTTTGAGCTGTTAAAGGATTTTGTCTTTGGAAAAATATTGTGTATGTGTTATATGTGTGCATACATATAAGTGTACACACACACACACACACACACACACACAGTGAGTCCAATAATTTAAAAAAATTAAATTAAGGGGTTGGGCTGGTTATTGGTTGACCATCCCCTAGTCTCTGCTTCATCCCCTGTCCTTACATTTCTTTTAGACAGGATAAATTTGGGGTAGAAGAGTTTGTGGATGGGTTGTTGTCCCTATAGCTCCCCTGGGATTCTTGCCTGGCTACAGGAGGTGGCCTCTTCAGGTTCCATATCCCCAATGCTTTGAGTCACAGCTAAGGTCACCACAATTGATTCTTGGGTGCCTTCCTTACCCCAGGTCTCTGTCATGTCCTGGAGATGCTCCCAACCTGCCCATCCTGGTCAGTTGCAGATTTCTATTCATTCTCATGGTCATCTGGCAATCTTTTCTGTCCCTCCCCACACCTGACCCTGAACTTCCCCACTCACTTTGCCATCTCCTCTCACACAAATTCCCTCCCTCCGTCTGCCTCTTATGACTATTTTATTGCCCCTTCTAAGTCAGATTCAAACATCCTCACTTGTGCCTTTCTTCTTGTTTAACTTCTTTGGGTCTGTGGAGTGTGACATATATTTTATGTAATATAATATATAAGTGAGTACATGCATTTCCTTCCCCATGGGCAAGCACCAATCCATGACACTATTAATGATACTCTGTTATGCTTGCAGACAGGAATATAGCATGGCTGTCCTCTGAGAGGCTCCACCCACTAGCTGACTCACACAGATGCAGACACCCACAGCAAAACAGTGGGTTGATTGAGTTTAGAGATTCTTATGGAAGAATAGGAAGAAGGATTGCATCCCAAAGGGGACAGGAATTCCACAGGAAGACCAACAGAGTCAACTAACCTGGACCCTTGGGGCTCTCAGAGACCTAACCATCAACCAAAGAACATACATGGGCTGTACCTAGATCTCCCTGCAGATATATAGCAGATGAGCAACTTGGTCGTCATGTGGGTCCTGAATAACAGAAATGGGGGCTATGTCAAAAGCCATAGCCTGTCTGTGGAATATGTTCTTCTAGCTGGGCTGCCTTGTGGGCCTCAGTGGAAGAGGACATGCCTAGCTTCTCAGTTACTTAAAAAAAAATTCAAAGTACCTTCTGAGTTCTGGGATGGGTTGGGGCAAGGATAAGTAGAAAAATCACTAAGACAGCTATAGCTCTACTTAACTGGACTCCTCGACTACATATAGTATTTTAGATGAGGCAATTTTGTGTCCCTCTAGGCATGGAACCAAATAATACCCCAAATGAGAAGGCCGAGAGGTCATAACCCTTCCTTCCTTCTTTCCTTCCTTCCTTCCTTCCTTCCTTCCTTCCTTCCTTCCTTCCTTCCTTCCTTCCTTCCTTCCTACTTTTTAAAACATCAATTTACTTTCTCTCCATTTCCTATACCTTGGTTTGAACATACAGTTTTCCCACCAGGGTTCAACTCAAAGCTCTTGTTTCCAAGCAACTGAGAGTGCGTTCTGAGAAGTGTGGCAGTTCTCCAGCAAACTACTCATAGAATGATGATGCAATCCAGCAATTCCACTGCTAAGTGCATGTGCCCAAAGAACTGGAAACAAGTGTCTAGGCAAAATGTTATAAAGACAAAACTCACAGAAATTTTATTCATGAGAACTCCAAGGTGGAAACAGCCCAACTGCCTTTCAATTGCTGGATGAAATCTTTTAATGTGCCATAACTTCAATAAAATAGTACTCATCCATAAAAAGAATGGTATGTGTTATAACATGGAAGAACTATGAAGCCATTATATTAAATGAAAGGAGCCTGACATAATAGCCATGGGATCTACTGTGTAATTTTTTGGGGCAACCTTACACAAACTTGAATCATGGTAGAGGAAGGACCCTCAATTGAGAAAATGCCTACATAAGATTAGCCTGTAGGCAAGTCTGTGAAGCATTTCTTTGATTAATGATTAACAATTAATGGGGAGGGTCAAGCCCCAGCCCATTGCTGGTGGTACAATCTCTAGGCAGGCAGTCCTGGGAGGTATAAGAAAAGCAGCTGAATGCAGCATTTCTGTGTTTCAGTTCCTGACTCCAGGATCCTGCCTTGTGTTCCTGTCCTGGAACATGTAAGCCAAACAAACTATTACTTTTACTCTTTAATAATATCAATATTACTATTATTGTTACTTTGGTCATGGCCTTTACCACAGCAGTAGAAAGCAAATGAGGATATACAGCTGAGTGAATTATTCAGTATTGATGAATTCATAAAGACATTTGATCATAAGTTGATGGGTCAAGGAAGGAGAGGTAATGAGAAGTGGTTGTTTAATGGCTTCCTATTTTGGAAGATAAAAAGTTCTAGAATTATATAATGGAAATATATGGAAATAGTGTAACTATTCTTAATCTAGTGAATTATACCCTGATATAGTGGCCTCTTGTGAGGCTATGCCATATGCCTGGCAAATACAGAAGTGGATGCTCACAGTCATTTATTGGATGGAACACAGGGCCCCCAATGAAGGAGCTAGAGAAAGTACCCAAGGAGCTGTAGGGGGCTGCA
>NC_034613.1:120012045-120022928 GCF_900095145.1 Mus pahari
CATCCAATAGCTGGCTGTGAGCATCCACTTCTGTGTTTGCCAGGCACTGGCATAGCCTCACAAGAGACAGCTATATCAGGGTCCTTTCAGCAAAATTTTGCTGGCGTATGCAATAGGGTTTCAAAAGGCTCATGCCATTTCAGGTTAATTCTCTCTGCCTACTGCTTAGATTATAAAATGTAAGCCTGCGTTTGTTTCTGTTATCATGCCTACGATCATGAACTCTAACCCTCTGAAACTGCAATCCTGATTAAACACCTTTGGTTTTATATATATATATATATAAAATTGCTCAAATGGTATTTTTATCATAATAGAACTAAATCAAGAAAGTAATTAATTAAGTCATTAGTCTCTGATTTTTCCCTATGCCTAATGGTTAAAACTTTACAAGTGTCTCTTCTTGGCTGATTCATAAAGACTTTCAGTTCCTTTTGTTCTTTCTGTCTTGATCTATGGTTCCTTCCCTATTTTTCCTTAGACCAAGAGTTTGTGATTCCTGAATATCACCATCCTTCACAGTCTACCTTGCCTATCCAGACTGCACTGATTGTTTCTTGAATCAACAGATCTAAGGCCAGATATGATGGAACAAGTCTATAATCTCATCACTTGGAAAGCTAAGAGGATCATTAGTTTGAGACAAAAAAGAAATCCAGAACAATGAAAGTCAGGCTCACATTGACTGTATCTTTTACTGTAGCATCTTAGTCTCCTATAGCACTTAGGAGATGTTTGATAAGTTGACACGTGCATTTGTCTCACACACACACACACACACACACACACACACACACACACACATACACATGGGTAGATGAGAGAAAGTTTTATTTGCTCTGCTGGGTCACACAATAATTCTATGCTTAGTTTATTGAGGAACTGTTGTGTTTTCCCTTTCGTTACGGAAAGGGGTTCATTAGCCTTATTTCTTTGGTTACATATTCTGCAATGGCATTTCCTGTTTATTTTATTTCTTTCAATATTCTCTCCATGTGATGGCACATATTATATTCCTAATAAATATGTTTGGTAAAAGGTCTACAAATTAACATAATGGGCCCCCATTCTATTGCATACATGTAAAATACAACTGTACGGTAAAGTACTTCATCAGAAAAGAAATATGCTAGTATGTCTTCAGTTTCCAATCAGTTAACATCAGGTGATCTCCTGCTAGTGCAGCTAGGAGCAAACAGGCATTTTCTTAGAGGAGGCAAAAGTCTATATTTTGAATCAAAACAGATATAGGAGTAAACTTCAATTCAGGGTTTACAAGCTATGTAATCTTGGGCAAGTTACCCTCACTCTCTGGAATTTAATTCGCTTGGGAACATCAGGCTATGACTGATAGTGCTAGTGCTCATTGCTTTCTCTTGAGTATTTACAGTTTAGAAATTTTTCTCTTGAGTTATGAACAATGCTATGAAGACACAATGATGTACATCTTAACAATATAAATTACAAGAAAATGCAGGCCGATGCTGTAACGTTGTAATTATGACCTTATATCTCCAATTAGTTGTGCCAACCAGATTCCTTTTAGAATGCTTCTGGCATTCGTACCCCTAAGAACAAAAGCGGGACTTGAAAGAAGGGTTAGTTTGCATCCTGGCAGATGAACAAGGGATCTTCTGGTGGCTTTCCAGCTGATAATAGAAAAATCAGTGCACAGGAATGAGATGGTATTCCCAGTGCTTAACCATGAGAAAAAGCCTTTTAATTCTCTAAGCCCCGTGGATCTCTTGGACGCATGGTTAGTCATCAATTGACTTTGGACATTTGATTGCTCATGCATGCCAAGAGAGTTGTCCACATTTCAGTAGACTGACTCATGACTGGGCCGTGGCATTGGAGGCTGAAGAGTACAGTTCCATGAGGTCGGGAGAATAAGGGGAGTCAGAACATGAAACAGCCTTGGGAATCAAGATCTGTGATTTTTGTAAAGAAGTAACAGTGTACACATGTAGTAGGAATCTAAGCTTCTTGTCACTGTATCTGAAGAGGTTAGAGTAGCATTGGGAGAGAGTCTTACATGAGGGCCAAAGGCACTGTTGGCACACAACTGACTGCTCTAGTAATGTCCAGACTCTACTTGTAGGATTATATTTTTTAAGGTGTGATAGAATGGGTTGTCTACTATGTTGGGCAGACTATCTTTAGCTCTAACTACTATATACTGTGATTTAGAAATCCATGGTTCAAAATGAGATTGCACTATAGTAAACAGCCTTTAGAACAGTTTTACTGGTTCTAGTTCTTAAAATTTGTTTTAAAGATGGAGACCAATATGAACACTGTGTATGAAAACAGCCAAAAGTATAGATGAATTTTATGTATCTAAAAGATATATATTTTTATTAGATGTTTTATTTATTTACATTTCAAATGCTATCCCGAAAGTTTCCTATACCCTTCCCCCACCCTGCTCCCCTACACCCCCACTCCCACTTCTTGGCCCTGGTGTTCCCCTGTACTGGGGCATATAAAGTTTGCAAGACCTAGGGGCCTCTCTTCCCATTGATGGCCGACTAGACCATCTTCTGCTACATATGCAACTAGAGACACGAGCTCTGGGGGTACTGGTTAGTTCATATTGTTGTTCCAACTATAGGGTTGCAGACCCCTCCAGCTCCTTGGGTAATTTCTCTAGCTCCTCCATTGGGGACCCTGTGTTCCATCCAATAGCTGACTGTGAGCATCCACTTCTGTGTTTGCCAGGCACTGGCATAGCCTCACAAGAGGCTGCTATATCAGGGTCCCTTCAGCAGAATCTTTCTGGCATGTGCAATAGTGTCTGGGTTTGGTGGGATGATGATGGGATGGATCCCTGGGTGGGTTAGTCTCTGGATAGTCTATCCTTTTGTCTTAGATCCAAACTTTGTCTCTGTAACTCCTTTCATGGGTAGTTTGTTCCCTATTCTAAGGAGGAATGAAGTATCCACAAGTTGTTCTTCCTTCTTGGTTTTCTTGTGTTTTGCAAATTGTATCTTGAGTTAAAATATATTTTTTAAAAAAGGTAATGAAGAGAGGATTTTATTGCCAGGCTGAACATTATAAGAAAGGAGAGTCAACAGCAACCAGTGTGCTTCATTCATTGGTTTGAAAATGGGGACCTCTAATATTCTGTTTACCTTCAGTTTCCCCTTGTGGCCAAACACCTGACCCTTCCCCACCAAAAAAATGCTGGGAACCAGATTTATAAATTGCTACTTCTGACTGAGAGTGTGTACATTTGTAGATAAGAGCTAAAAAGGGTTTCAGGAAAACTAGGAGTGGACAACAGCATATTCTAGAAAATGGCAGGAGCCTGGAGCATCCACTCTCTGTAGTTTCTGACTAAATTAGTCCCACTAATTTCAGAATTCTATAAACACTCCTGCTAAAATCCCATTATGTATAACAACCACCATCACGACCTCTTAAAATTTCCCTGGTAATATATTCCCTCTGTGACTGACCTTCGCCCTTTTTATCGTTTCATTTCTTTGCCCTTCGATAGGTTATTCTTTTATAACACCCGCTCTCTCTCTGGTATTTGACTCTTCCCAGAGTCATCACTCCCAGAAATTCAGTTTTTAGGCCAGTTAAAGGCCCAGCCTTTCAGAATTTGAAAACAACCTGTAGTAGGAGCCAAATCCCGTTCTTCCACATACTTACAGATTACTCTCTAAGCAAACTGTCCAGTATAAATGTATACGCTTCTCTTCTTTAGAGAGTAAGCGAGATAACTAGGAAATGAATAGATGTTGATCTCAGGAATGAAAGATCGTCCAGCCCTTAAATTCTGGAGCCTAGGATTCAGATGTCATCACGTACTCCAATGCCTCTGTCCTCAACTGCTCCTTCTGACCTGCTTTCTACCCTCTTGGCCTTCTTTCAATCATTTGCCTTCTGACCCCAATACTTACTTTCCCTGCTCGGTACTGCTGTGGATTTGATTATTGTTACTGCTTCTCTGTTTCTGAGATATCTGATTTCCTCCTCAGTAATTATCCCAACTCTTTCTCTTGCTATGATACAGTTCATGGCCCCATACCAAAACCCTACTCAACTTTCCAAACTTATGCACAAGACCCTGGTTTCTGCTTAAATTGCATCTCTAAATGGTATAGTGATTATAACTGGAATTCTTTTTATATTTTTCAAATAGTCTTATAATGCTATACTTCCAAACTAATTTATCCATCCATCCATTCATTTATCCCACAGTAAAAGATTTTTATAGTCATTTATATACAAAGATTATACATATAATGCTATTATCTAGAGTGGCAATGGGAGAGTTCAATAGAACCTCCTGTGCTGATAGAAATGCACTGTAAGTATGATGTTCAATTAGCTAGCTAATCACTACCACTTCTGGTCATTAAACACCTGAAATGTGACTTTGCAACTGGGAGATTATATTTACAGTTTAAGTATTTTGGTGGTACTGGGAATTAAATCCAAGTCTTTGTGAATGCCAAGCAAGTATTCTATCATTTAGCTACATCTCTAACTCTCTATATTGTTAATTTTGAATTGATTTTTGTGCAGGGCAAGGGTAATCTGTTTTCATTTTTCTACATGTATGCATCCAGTTTCCCTAGTTGAATAGGCTGACTTTATTTTTTTCTATCTTTTTGTTATCACTGTCTAAAGTCAGGTGGCTGTGGTTATATGCGCTATTTAGGAGTCCTCCATCTCGTTATACTTGCTTTTGTGTCAAACCATGGTGGTTTTGTTGTTATGGGTATGTAGTTTGATATCAGGTACAATGATTACTCTAGCATTGTACCTTTTGATCAAGATTGCTTTGGATATTCAATACTGTGACTTCACAAGAATTTCAGGATAATCTTGTGCTATTAATTCTTTTTTCAGTAGATGTTTATTCATTGTACATAGTACCTAGCTCCATAAGGATATTTAAAACACACATATAATATATTTTGAGAACATTCTTCTTTACTTACTAACACTTTCTTTTTCTTTTTTTTTCTTTTTTTCTTTTTTTTTCTTTCTTTTTTTTGTTTGTTTTTTGAGACAGGGTTTCTCTGTGTAGCCCTGGCTGTCCTGGAACTCACTTTGTAGACCAGGCTGGACTTGAACTCAGAAATCCGCCTGCCTCTGCCTCCCGAGTGCTGGGATTAAAGGCGTGCGCCACCACAACTGGAGTGTCTTTTTCTAACCATCATTAATCTCCTTCAAATTTCTATTATGTAACCCCATCCCTTCCTATAACTTTAATCTCCTGTTTCCCCTTATCCATATATATAATATTTAATGGTATATTATTTATATCATTATATATATATATATATATATATATATATATATATATATATATATGGAAAAATATATACAAAGCATTTTACACAACAGCTTTCCAATCCTTTGTATCCCTGTAACTTTGGTTCTTGATAAGTTAGCTATTGAGAATAGTGCTATGATAAACATTGATGTTTATGTATGTCTGTGGTATGGTGAATTGGAGTCTTTTGAGAATATGCCAAGGAGTCATATAGCTAGCTAAAATTATAGATATATTTTTAGTTGTTTTTTTTTTTTTTTTGAGGAAACTCCATAATGATTTCCGTGGTGGTTCAAATAGTCTACATTCTAACTAGCAGGGTTTTACACCTATGCAAGCATTTATTTAATGACTATCATTCTAACTTGGAAAAGATGGAATGTCAATGCAATTTTAAATTAATTTTCTCTGGTGATTAGTGAAGTTGAACATTTTCTCATATGTGGACTGGTAATTTGAAATTTATCTTTTGAGAACTCTTCATTTCATTAAGCCATTAATTGATGAAGTTATTTGAGTTCTTGTTATAAAGGTATATTAAGCTGGTGTCAGATGTGTGGAGTTAGAAGACACTGTACTCTCTATGGATTGTCTTTTCACCTGATAATTAAGTGTTTCCTTTGTTGTGCAGTTTTTATATTTTCATGAAATTCCACTTGTCTGTCATTGGTACTATTTCCTCGGATAGTGAAGTCTTTACAAAGTGCTTACCTGTGCCTGGCTCTTTCACTTTTTTCTTCTTTATTTTTTAACAATATCAGAGTATCTGGTGTAATACTAATACATTATATTGATACAATTGGAGTTGAGTTTCTACAGGGGAATGATTGGGATCTGGTTTCCTTCTTCTACACAGAGAACATAGCTAGCAACTTTTGCTAGCACCACTCTTAAAGGTTTTGCCTTTTCAAAAATGTATATTTTTGACATCTTCATAAAATCAGATCATGTACCTATAGCTTCATGGGTTTATATCCTGGTCCTCCACTCTATTCTATTGATTTATCTGTCTGCTTATGTGTAGATATCAGGCTGTTTTCACTACTTTGCTCCTATAGTATAACTTGAACTAGGTGTGGTAGTACCTCTAGGATTGTGCTTTGAACATACAGAGCCTTTTGTACTTCCACATACATATTAAGATATCTTTCTATTTCTATGAAGAATAGGATTGGCATTTTGATGGGGAGTACATAAAAGCTGTAGTGTAATTCTTCAAACACATGAGATGGATTAGAATTAAAAGAATTAGAATCCTATCTCCAAGCATCATCATCAATTATTTCAGAGTTCTTAAGCTTTAATTGTAGAAACCTTTTAATCTCTTGGCTAGGTTTATTCCAAGGTAATTTTGTTGTTGTTAAAACTATTGCAAATTGTAGTGAATTGCAAATCAAGTGAATTCTTGATTTCATTCTCAACATGGCCATTATTGATATATAGGAAAGATACCAATTTTTGCATTATTTCTATATCCTATTTTGATGAAAAGATGTGTTAAGCCTAAGAGTTTTCTGCTAGAACATTAGAGCTAGGCTCTTTTAAATATAGGGCAATACTATTTGCAAATATGGATGGTTGGACTCCTTTCTTTTCTATTTGTAGCTTCTTTCCCTTGGCTTTCTGCTCTGGCTAAGAATGATTACACAACATTGAATCAGCAGAGAGACTTGCAAGTCTTGTCTTATTCCAAATTTTATAACATTCTTTTAATTAATTAGTGTGTTTGTTGATGTAAGGTGTGTGACAAGTGCAGGTACGTGCATACCACTGCACATGTGTAGAGGTCTGAGGACAATTTTGTGGAGTTTGTTCCCTCATTCCATAGTAGTATCTGGGGACTGAACTCAGGTTGTGAAGGTTGCTTGGCAAGTACTCTTACCCACTGAGCCACCTTGCCAGAGTTTAGTACAGATTTTACAGGAAGTGCTCTCAGTTTCCCTCCAGTTAGTAAATTTTGGCTACGTACCCATCACATATAGCTATTATTATGTTATAATATGTTCTTTTCATTACTAATTCCTTTAGTGCTGTTATCATGAAGGGATATTGGACCTTGTCAAAGGCATCTTCTGTATATACTGAAATGATCACATGATTATGTCCTTGAGTTTATGTAGTAAATTACATTTATTGATTTTTCACATGTTGAGCCATGTTTGTGTTTCTGAATGAACAAAGTTTGTTGAGGATAAACTGTGTAAACAGGGTTTTCTTCTGTAGCTCAGTCTGATAGTCTAGCTTGGACTTCAACTTGTGATTCTTCTGACTCAACTCCTGTGTGCTGGCATTACAGATGTGTGTCACCATGCCAAGGCTGAAATTTACACTGTATTTAAATTCTATACAAGAAAAGAAACAGTTAGTTATCAGCCAATGAAATGGAAGGACATGATGTGTTGGGAGTGGAAGATAACTGGGGGTGGGGGTGAGAGGTGCTCATCCTTCTCAGAGGAGAAGGGGAGGGGCAATGGGGAGGAGCTATGAAAGTGAGATCAGGAGGAGGGGGCTGATATTGGGATGTAAAGTAAATTAATAAATAATTGAAAAATAAGAAATAGGAGGATACTATTTGCTAACCATACATATCTCACACCACTGATACACAGAATAAGGAATGCAAGAACCTTTATAACAAGAAATCAAATAAATGTGCTACAATATTGTACAGCTCATATCTGTTGTTTAAATCTAGTTGGAGACTTGCTTAAATTGAAAAAAAAACATCAAAATTATCAACATTAGATTTTGTAAGATGTGTTCTAAAATGCTTGTCTCCATAACACCCAATATGGAAAATAACTTATTCAATAAAGGCCAACAGTGACTACTGACATAAAGTAAAACACTATGAGCTTATAGAGGAATGGCTATCCTATTTGCATACTTAAAAGAGATTTTTGACAATTTGTGGATCAAAGATTGGCTTGTGATTCATACAGAATAACTAGCACTTTCAGTGTCCTTGTATGTGTAAGCCCGACTGAGTCAGGCAATCGATGATGCATCTCAACCTTCTGATTTAGGACTTTTCTAATGTCCCCTTGGGCTAAGTTTTATTAGTCCTGGCACAAGACAGTGCCTTACAGACCCTCAGTAAAATTGATACAAGTTGTTCTTACTATTTGGGAATTACCATAGTCTCTGCACTACAGCTCAGTGTTCTAATTTGAGAGTGAACTCTAATGCCATCCCCTTTGGAAAATTTTGCTGAGTTCCACAAGTCAAAATTAATTGCTCCTGCCATGGAATAATTTCCACTTGAAAACATTTCAATGACCCTTGCTCAGAAATGTATTGTTTTTTCCTTCCTTTGATAATTATACTTGATTATATAAAAGATCCCAGAGGGCCTAACAATGCACCCACTAAAGTCTTGAGAATTTGATGAATGAAATTACAACATACGAAGTAGATAAGATTTGGAGATGTAAAGTTACCTTTGAAGAGACAGCAGAGGGTCTAGGCTTATAGCCAATTGTGACAGTAACCCAATGTATGTTCTTATCACAGGCTTAGAAAGAAAGGATAACCCCCTGGGTATGCCCCAACCCCAGCACATCATGCCCTCCCATTTCCTAGGCTGATGATTAACTATTTCCTTTCTAGTATGGAATTTAAATGTGATGTAAATTTCAGCGTTCTTTCAACAGGGAGGAATAAAATGACTTGGAAATACTGAAAGACAGGAAGTTCAAAAGGAGCTCAGTGGCGATACAGCTTTGCTAAGGCTAGGAAGAACCTCTGGCTCAAGAAAACTACTTTCTGTTCTCTGAGGTCAGCACATCCTAAGGGTGAGTAGATCATCCCATTTGGCTTGGTTGCCAGAAAATATTAGCATTATACAACCGACTGTTCTTGCAGTGATGCCAAGTACACCAAGAGTCCTCTTTGTTATGCTCTGGCTTCCCCCCATGGATTTTCCTACAGGCAGAAGACTTGTTCATATAACCATCTGTTTCTCAGCTGTTCTGATGTTGATCTAAATCTAAAATCAACCAGTCAGTATTCTAGTGCCAATGTCTGCCTCTTGTGGGTAGTGTGAGATCTATTTTAAAATATTATTGTTTTAAATTTGAAGTTTTAATTTTTTGAGAATTTTATACATAAGTACTCAATTTAAATTGTTCCTCTTCTTTCCTCTTTAACTCCTCCTGTGTTGCTTTCCACTCCTCTCAAATTTATAACTTCTTATTGTTGTTTCATACACAAAATATATATAAATGCCTATATTTTCACACATAAATAACCATTTATTATTGCATGTGTGTGTGTGCTTGACATTGACCAGCTGGGATTAGATAACATAATAATCAGGGAGCTCCTTCCCAGAGAAAACTGATTCACCTTCTCTCAGCAGCCATTCCTTGCTCTTTACCTGGGTGAGGGACCTTGTGAAAATCGCCCCATTCACATTGTTATGTTGACTTGTGTTGCCATCATCTTGTTTAGGCAACCTTACTGTTGTGATTTCATGTGTGCTGCATCTCTCTGTCGTGGCTAGAACACACTCTCTCAGGGTACTCTGGTTCTTAGAATCATTCCATCCACGCTCTTCTTGTAAATTTTCCTCAGCCTTGGATGTAGGGATTGTGTTGTGAATGTACCAATTGGGACTGGATACACTATGATCATTTAGTCTCTGCATCTTGGTTTATCTTATTAATAGTGTTTTTACTTTATGTGTATGGGTGTTTTGGCTGCATGTATGCATGTGGAGTATTGGATTTCCTGAAATTGGTGTTAAGGATTTTTGTGAACCATCATATGGATCCTGGGAATTGAACCTGGATCCTTTGGAAGAACAGCCTATGTTCTTAATCACTGATCCATCTCTCTGGCCTCCTATTCTCTGGATCTTAACATTCATGAGTCTCTGTAATACTGTCTACCTGTTTTTTTTAAAAAAACAACAACATTAAGAACAACAACAACAACAACAACAGACTTCCTTCATGAGGGGTAAACTATAATACATTCACTCCTCCCTTTGGACTGACAAAATTGTTTTCCGGTATACTAGTGTCAGACAAAGAAATGTAGAGAACTTGATAAGGGTACAAAATCTAGGGCTACAAAACTGTTTTCTGGAAAGATTTCTAATCTATCATCTCTTTGAACCAAAGCTATATGGTATAAAGAACTATATGGTATTTAGTGGGTGGAAATAGTCACAGCACATTTTATGAATAACTTTTAGTGGAAATCTTGCTGTACAGATGTGTTATTCATGCTTATTTAGGAAACTTTTCAAAGACAGGTATGTTTTGCTAAATTCTTTTTGCCTGCAAAAGAGCTAAGTATGGAACTTAGCTATGTAGACTGTCAGTAGACCTCGATGAGTCTACCTCCTCTTAAAATGGTTGAACAGGAGAGCGATATGGGACTGGCTTAAGATGAAGAGACTTCACTCAATTTTTCAAGCATTTATTTTGCAGATCCTTACATTAGAGATACTGTGCATTAGAGATAATATGTTCTCTCCCTCTCTCTCTCTCTCTCATTCTCTCTCTCTTTCTCTCTCTCCCTTTTCCTTCCTCTCTCTCTCTGTCTCTCTCTGTCTCTCTCTGTCTCCCCCTTTCCCTTC
>NC_034613.1:120023162-120057247 GCF_900095145.1 Mus pahari
TCTCTCTCTCTCTCTCTCTCTCTCTCTCTCTCTCTCTCTCTCTCTCTCTCTCATCCATACACAAAACACACACAAAGTATTCAAGGTAGACTAGAAAACAGGCATGGTACTTGGCCTTATGATATTTACATGACCCAAAGACCTATTCAAAGAAACAAGTATAAAGAAGGCCATTAAGTAGTATTTTTGCACATATACAGATAGGCACTATTTTTTCTTTTCTTTTTTTTTCTGTTTTTCAGTCAGTTTAGATTTTTATTACTTCATATTTGAAATCTATAAAATCTAACATCTTCTAGATTTTTATAATGTTGACATATCATATGTAATTTATAGTACTGTTATGATCTTTTAGTTCTGTGATATCTATTATATATCCTGTTCAATGTTTTTTTTAATTTGAGAAACATCTTTTATTTATTTATTTATTTATTTATATTAGATATTTTCTTTATTTACATTTCAAATGCTATCCCGAAAGTTACCTGTACCCTGCCCCTGCCTTGATCCCTTACCCACCGACTCCCACTACTTGGCCCAGGCATTCCCCTGTGCTGGGTCATATAAAGTTTGCAAGACCAAGGGGCCTCTCTTCCCAATGATGGCCGACCAGGCGATGTAAAATGTTAGGCATTGATTTAATTAATGTGAGAGAATGAGAAAGGAGTGCAAGGGAAAAGCTTAAGCTAAAGGTGTATTCAGGGGTGGTCAGTCTCACTCACTAAGTTATTCAAGCTAAGATTCAAAGCATTAATTCATCTTAGAAACTAGTGGGGAGAAAAACATTATAGGAGAAGGCAGTTATCAATATGTCATGCTTTGAGTAAGAGTTTGATGCAGTTGAGGACATAAAAATGATTTGACCATACTAAGCAAGGGAAAGAAGAGGTTGTGTGGGTTAAGACTTAAGAAGCAAAGCCCGATATTGTAGGTTATCCTGAGAATTGTAGGGGCTAGGGAACAAGCAAGGGTTTTGAGTTGTGGCATACACTTGAGCAGATTTGTGTTTTGTAAAGGTCATTTTAAGTACTCTGTGTGAGATGCACTAGGGCACACAGAGCTACCAAGTTACAGTAGCTTAAACTAATTATTGTAATAAACTCTTGTTTTCTCAACATTTATGGCCCTCCTCCACCATACTATGACTGTGCCCAATCCACCAAAGGCTACCAATTTTATTTTATTCAGAAGAAGGGCTAAAATATTTACAATGAACTTTAAAACCCTTTGCCCACTCATACCTTTACATGTCTAGTCTGCAACTCTGCCTCTCATTCATTTCAGTGTTGCCACACTGGCCTCGTTGCTAAAATATATCCAACTCTTCAAAAGTAGCATGGTGGCAGTAGTTGTTGCTTGAAGCTTTCTTCCTCTCGGTAGCCTGTTTTCATATTCCATTTCAATCTTGGCTTTATTGTTACCTTATACAGACAAGGTATTGTGTATTTGGGGCTATCCTCAAAATTGCTTTGGAGGTAGGTATGAACTTGAACTTTTGATCTTCCTGCCTCCACCTCTTGGTTGCTGATGTTACAGGATGTATACCACTATGTCTGTTTTTTTTTTTTTTTTTGATGTTCTGGGGATCAAATCTAGGCCATTTAAGCATGTGAAGCACAAGCTTTCCCAACTGAACTACAACCCTAACCACAAGAAGCATACTTTGAATATCATACTCAATATTTCAAATCACATCTCATCACACTTTACTTCTAAATATTAAGTTATCTTTGGTATTTCATGACAATTTCTAAGACCCTCTTGAACACTGTATAGTTAACATATATTTTGTCTGTTTATTTCTTTTCTCTATCTCTCTTTTTTTTTTGTTTTTCGAGACAGGGTTTCTCTGTGTAGCCCTGGCTGTCCTGGAACTCACTTTATAGTCCAGGCTGGCCTTGAACTCACAAATCTGCCTGCCTCTGCCTCCCAAGTGTTGGGATTAAAGGCGTGTGCCACCACGCCTGGCTTGTCTGTTTATTTCTATAATACCAGTGAAATAAAAGTTGTTCCTCTATTTTGATTAAAGATAGAATCTAAGTACTTAGAAAAAAAGTTAAGTATACACCAGGCACTTGATAAGTAGTTGTTGAATGCCCATTCAGCCTGGATTGCAAAACAAAGATCTGGAAAAGGAATATAAATTTGCTTTTAATGCATACCACCTCAGTGAAGCACTACTTACATTTGATTATATAAACAAATACTTGTATTTGACTAGGGAAACAAAGAATGAACAAGAGAGGTATAGAGCCAAGCCCATGGGGATGTGGATCATTTGGAGGTCAGAGGAAGCTAAGTCATGACGATAGCTTTTGTGAAGCATTCAGGAGTGCAGGAAGAGAGTGGGCTGCTGAAAGTTATTATAATAAAGTCCAGAACAATGGGCTCAGTACAGTGTAGGCTCCTCATCTCTTACCTCAATCTATGTGGTTGATTTAAAATAATGCTCTACTTCCTTCTGTCCCTTATCCTTTATAGCCTGTATATCAAAAGCAGGTGGATATTTCTACAAATGACCACTTTCAGTATTTACTGAGAGACGATATGTTAAGAAAAAAAGAATGATAACAAAAGAAGAATTGCCAACTGACAGTAATGTATTCTCAGACAAGTCCCAAACAAACAAACCCTAGCCTCATTGCATTTCATCCATTTTAAAAATGGGTATAAAAAGCACCATTGTGGACTAACAAGATGGCTTCATGGGATAAAGACACTTGCCAATAAGCCCAGTGTTTGATTCCCAGGACCCACAAGTTAGGAGAGAACGGACTCCTGTGAGTTGTCCTTTTACCTCTACATGCACTGTTGGTGTGCAAGTCCAAACACACAGGTACACATACAATAATTAAATGTAACAAATAGGTTTTGAAAAAAGAATCAGTGTGGTCTCATAGGATTATGATGAAGAGCCAGGAAAATGAATGCGTAACAAGTATATGAGTCCTGTTACCCAAGCAGCAACTTCTCAGTTTAAGGGGCAGTCATGAAATAATATATGCATAATACACACACACACACACACACACACACACACACACATCCAGTACTGTAAGTCAAGTTGACTAGGGCAGAAGTGGAGATTTGGAAGGGATGAAGGAATGAAGTTATGAGAAATAGGGCAGAATGCAGAGGGGCTTTGCCTCTCGGTGAATTGCAGCTGCCCTTGGCCTTTTACAGGTTCACTAGCACGTTCTCAAACTTAGAATTATGATTTGCTAATCCTTCCTCATTCCTCCACAGAGAAATCTAGAGTGCCACAGCCTCCTCTGGGGGACTATTTGCCTCTTTCCACATTGATACTTTCTGTAACTTCGACCTTGGGGTATACATCTATATCAACACTGAAGTTAACATACATATATTAGACACTATTGCATAACTGTGACCCTGAAGCCGGAGAGATTAGGGTAGAAAGGATTTGTTTTCAGAGGGTGTAGTCTATAATCTTTGGTTTCATGTTTCTCAGCCTGTGATGAGACAGCAGCATACCATGGTGTTGGAGGTATATGACAAAATTGTTCCTCTCGTTATGGCAAGGAAGCAGAAAGAAAGAGATTGGGGAGCAATAAATATAGCACTCGAGGGAAATCTCCCAGTATCTTACTTTTGCCAGCTAGACCACACCATCTGTACTTTCCATCACCTTGCAAAACAGTGCCCTACTTGGGGCCCCATGAACCTGTTTGAAGCATTTTTCTGTAAACCATTATGATACATGATACTGCCACTGACTGACTTAGATGGTCAAAATTCATTTGCCTACAAAAGTCATACCTCTAAGAAGAGTAAAACCTACAAACCCTCACACAACGCATATTTGTTGTGCACCTACTGTGTACTCAGCACCATTCTGCTTGTTGAAAACTGAATAGTGAACAAAACAAAGGCACATAGCTTGTATTAGTCAGGGAAAGATTACTGCCACACATCTTAGAAGACAGAATGACATCTCAACTGCCATCAACAAAGTACAAAGATAATTCTGTGCATTCAATTAGCTGTAACAGGAGGAAGAATAGCCTGGTGAAGTGGACTGAACATGTTTTGGAGCTGAGCTATGTCCAAGCTATGTTCTTATTATGTTACTTCAGTGCAGTGGTTCTCAACATTCCTAATGCTGCAACTCTTCAATACAGTTCCTCATGTTGTAATGATCCCCAACCATGAAATTATTTTCCTTGCTACTTCATAATTGGAATTTTGCTACTGTTATGAAATGTAATGGAAACAGCTGATGTGCAGGATATCTGGTATGCTCACCCCATAGGGGTCATGACCTACAGGTTGAGAACAACTGCTTTAGTGTTATCTGCCTTGGATAAGCGACTCAACTTTGCTGAGCTCAGTCTTCGAAATGAGGACAAAGGATATGGACTTCTTAGGGCTTTGGTGAGAAGATATGTTGACTCATGCACAACTCTTTATACACTCCATACCACTAACTCTACTATCTTATTCCCTTAGAATTTTCACATATTTGAACTAAGGGTTTGAAAAATAGGGAAAATACTTAACATTTTTGAATTTCAATTTGTTTATCTGTATACTAGGGATCATAGAAATTATCAATAAGTTGTCATTTTGTTTATTTATTCTTTTTATTTTGCCCAGATCATCAACATACTCATATTCAGTGTTCAAAAGTCACTTAGGGGCTGGAGAGATACCTCTTCCATAGGATGTAGGATAGGTTCAGCCCCTTATATCAGGTGGCTTCCAGTCATGAATAATTCCAGTTCATGTGATCCTTTGCCATCTTCTGATTCACTTAGGTGTCTGAAAATATGTGGTGCACATGAAAATATGTAGACATACAAATACCCATACATTTTAAAAAATACAAGATCGCTTAGAAAACTCTATTATCAGGAATCGTTTATATAAAAATCTAGTTGGCCTGGATATTTGGAGAGTTAAAGGAAATGGGACATACATGTTCCTACTCTGCTGCCCACATATAAACAAAAAGTTCATTTTCCCTATCCCGAAGTGTTAATCTCTCTAGGGGTGGTAGGTCCTGGGAGAATGGAGCTGATAAATGAGGCAGACTCAAGTCTCATTCAATAGACAACTTAATTCAGTTTGTACTCTGGGTGTTAAGACTAGTCACTTGAGTAAAGTGTCCAATCACAAGGGCAAGTTGCCAGTGGCAAAACCACGTTTTTCTATAGAGGCATATGAACAAATAGTAATACCCTGTTAATCTGAATAATCTGAGTTAAAAATTACTTCTATCCAACAAAATACTCATGAAAGGATATAGGTACAGAGTCAAAATTTAGAGCTAAGATGAAAGGATGGACTATCCAGAGACTACCCTATTCGGGTGTCCATCCCATCATCAGCCACCAAACCTAGATACTAATGCTCATGCCAGCAAGATTCTGCTGAAGGGACCCTGATATTGCGGACTCTTGTGAGGCTATGCCAGTGCCTGGCAAACACAGAAGTGGATGCTCACAGCCAGCTATTGGATGAAACACAGGGTCCCCAATGGAGGAGCTAGAGAAAGTACCCAAGGACCTGAAGGGGGCTACAACCCTGTAGGTGGAACAACAATATGAACTCACCAGTACCCCCTGAGTTTGTGTCTCTAGCTGCATATGTAGCAGAAGATGACCTAATCGGCCATCACTGGGAAGAAAGGCCACTTGGTCTTGCAAACTATATGACGCAGCACAAGGCAAGGCCTGGGCCAAGTAGTGGGTGTGGGTGGGTAGGGGAGCAGAGGTGGGGGGAGGGGTATAGGAAACTTACGGGATAGCATTTGAAATGTAAATAAAGAAAATAAAAAAAAATTACTCCTATCCAATATACCTGGGAGGAGCACAAAAACACATTCCAAGAACAATTACTTGTTTTGAACAAACTGAAGTCACAAGACGCTTGTCTTGTTTTCCTTGAGTTTCCTCCCAATCAGAATTCTCCTTGTATGATTCCATTCTTGGACCATGTTCCAACACTGAAAAAAAAAATCTAATTAATTTTTTTTCTAAGGCCACTGCTTGGAAAATCTTGTACAGTTTAAGTATGGGAACCCTAAGATCAGCAAAGCAAAGAAAGAAAGGATAGGTACACACACACAGGTAAAGGAAGGCTGGGTTGGGGAAACTGGCTTCTCTGATGCAGAAGCTGAAACTCCTCCCCGTCAGAAGCTCTGTGTGTTTATTATATTCAGCTGAGCAGGGAAGCTGTCTGACTACATCCAGCAGAACAATGGGGGCGGGGCTTATGTTATACCCCTGGATCAAGAAGACAGGTTCACCTAATTTTGGTAGGAGCACTGTCTGGAGGTGATAAATGTGAGAGAAAACAAAACAAAACAAAACAAAAGCTACCACGTACATGTCCCGAATGCACTGTCTGTGTTTGAACTCACATCCTAGGAAGCTTTGCCACTCCCCTGGGTTTGAGGCATTCTTCCTCAGACCACGGCCTTGCTTATATCAAACAATGTACATTCTCACAGGACTTAATTCACCACTTACAACCTTACAATGAATGATTCAGAAGGCCTGGTTATATTCAACTAAAAGCTACAAGAGGCAGGAGCAAAGTACCTAAAAGGTGGAGGCTGGAAACTTTGGGTCACAGTTTTAAACTCTCTAACATTCATACTACAGTTGAATGATGTTGGAGATTGAATACAAGTCCTTAGGTATGTTAGGTAAATGATCTACCATTGAGCAGCATCACTGGCTTGGTCACATCTAACTTTTAAAATAAATACTCGTGTTTTAGGTTCTACAGTTGTGATACTAGTAGTGAGACTATATCAAAACCAAATATTCCCTACCATGTAGAGATAAAGTATTTCTGACTGAAATGCTAAAGAATTATAAGAAAACTTGACTTAAAGTTTTATTGTTTGACAATTTTCATATGCATATATAATAGCTTTTAGTCATTTTGTCTTCACTTTTAATCGCCCACTACTCTACTTCCTGATTTTGATTGTTATTAAAGTTTTAAACTTGGAAATGCTTTGATAGTATTCTACTTTTTAGCAAAACATGCCAGGCCCAATCATTGTATCTCAAAAACCACAAATTTATTTACAAGGTTATGTTTTAGCCAAGTTCCTTCTGCAATCCTGACCTTATTCCAACCCAAACACTCGCTATTGCTACAGTCCGTCAGGGTCTAACTGAGCACCAAACTTTATACTCATGCAATAGTTTGGTTTTGATATTGTACTTAGAAGCAACAAGTAGACGCAATTCAATTTAAACAATCTGCCATGTAAGTTGAAAAACAATCCTGTAGGAAAGTCCAAATTGTAGATGATGATGTCAGCTCTGCCTTAGTGTGGATTAGAGTCAAATTCTACAACAAAACTTAGTACTTATAAAATAGCCCCTCTTTCAAGAAGAACTATAACTAAATAATTAACAAAAGTGAAGTCTGTTAGGACCAGAAGGCCCCATGCAAGCTACCAAAGAAAGAAAGCAACCCTGTCCTACCCAACTATGATGCCCATGAACCATAACGAAGACCACCAACACGGTAAGATACCCATCTGGGTGCAATAGGAGAATGCATTCCTTGACAGTAACCAACAGTCTATAACTGGTCTTAGTGCCCTCACAATAAGAGGGAAACCATGCCTAGTATTGAAAAGCTAGCCAACTATCCAAGGCTAGGGAAGTTGTGGATCTTTAGAGGAAAATGTAAAGTCTCCTATACTTTACTTACCCAGCATCATCCCAAGTTACATTCTAAATATTTTTCCTATACACACAGATAAGTGTAGTCCTCACTCCTCAGCAAGGACACTGCTCTTTGCAATAGAGCTAATCATAGAAAAGCACAACAGAAAAGATGCACAGAACGAGTGATCCTGTGGTGCTAAGTTGCAGATGATACATCTACCACACAATTGCTGCATATGAGGCTCGGGGATCATTGTAGAAGAGTGGGTAGGAAGATTGTCAGAGCCAGAGAATTTGGACATTTGCTGTGAGATTGTGTCTATTCCTTGAAATGTGAGAGAAGCTACACCCACAGTCTCATCAACATGGTTTCCTAAGCAGGACCTGAACAATGAAGTCACCAATGAACATAATAACAAGAAATGG
The DNA here is from genome assembly GCF_900095145.1 of Mus pahari. Taxonomy (NCBI): domain Eukaryota; kingdom Metazoa; phylum Chordata; class Mammalia; order Rodentia; family Muridae; genus Mus; species Mus pahari. The sequence goes on from NC_034613.1 coordinate 120,031,247, forward strand.
GGAAAGCTTAAGGGACCTCATCACTAGACAGAGAACTATGGGTAACTGGGGAATACTGAGATTGACAAAAATGGTTTTCTTAGAGAAGCTCCCTCCCCTCATTTATCCAATACCAACTTTGAGTTGGTCAGCTCTAAGATCACATACATACAAGTAACATTATAAGGATTACACAGGTTGTATTTATGTATTATATATGATATTATTTACATAAGAAAAATTAAACACGAAGAGGCTAAGAATCTGAGAGAAAGCAATGGCAAGTGAGTGTGGGAGGGATTGGAAGGAAGAAAAAAATGGGAGGAAGTGATTATAATTTCAAAAACAAAAGAAATTAATAGAAATAATAAATTCTTCATAAAAATGCTCCAAGGATAAAATAAGAGAAAAACACGTAAAACATTTTTTCACATTGCCTGATATAGAGTAAATATAATCCTCACTGAATACTGCCTTTTAACTCCAAGAGGCACCTGGCACCTGGGTGTATGGTTATCTGTAAAGGAATCACCTGATCTTCCAGCTAAATGTGTCCTCAGGCCTCCTGGTTTTCTTTATTGTAGTAATCTCATTTTGGATTTGAGTTTCTTAATCTTGACTGCACATTGAAATTAGAGACAGTGGATTTACGACCCCACTTCCAAAGCATTTGAATTAACTCATCTACTGTAGGACCTGGGCTGGGCAATAGGACTTTTCAAACCCTCTCCATGTGATTCTAATGTGCAGCCTGAGTTGATGATCCATTGATTTCAGACAGATGCTGCACATCTGTGCAAAGATGATGAATATCTAAACTATACTATTGAAGTAGGCTGAATACCAGTGCAGCATCCTTGATCCTGGATTGCTCCCAAATCTCTCAACTCAGGGTAAGGATTATGAATCCATGAAATTTATGTTGGTCCCCACCTGTAGTTAACAAATATCACCCATCCATACTGTGCACTTCTCCAGTAAATATATTCAGCTGATGCTAAAGGGGGGATTAAAAAGCTTATAGCTGGTCTTATAATGAGGTTGAGTAATGTACTAAGGTAGTCTAAGAGTTAATCTCATTAATGCTGATCTCCTATGCTTGGGCTCTTCACTGTTGCTCAGCCTTTATTAATTTAGGCTTCAACATGTATCTGCCTTGTCCATGATTCCAGATGGTGCTATAACTCATGCCCTTCTGTCAGTTCCAGGAGATGACTACATGTGTTTTATTTAGATAAACTGTAATTATGCAGACTTTCAGCTGTTTGGGTAATTTTCGTCCATTTGTGGGTGATAAGTGGTAAAATCCTCTCTTCATTATTACATAGTGAAAATCATCTGAAAACAGATTGGTTTTCATTAATGAAGTCTCATGGGATGGGGGTTGGGTAGGAAAGGGAATCCAGTACGTTAGAGTTTAATAAGCATAAATTAAAAAAAAAATACTTCTTTTTTGTTTTCTTTTTGAGTCAGGGTTTAATTGTGTAGTCCTAGTAGTCTTGGAACTCACTCTATAGGTCATGCTGGCCTTGAACTTACAGAGATCCACCTGCCACTGCTGGGCCTAATGGCGTGTATCACCACTGCCTGGTTAAGTAACACAACTTTTACTTGCATAGCAGGCCCAAAACTAGGGAAGAAAACCCTACCTGAAGAGGGTAGCAGTTATGAATATGTCTCTAACCTGTATGCCTATGGGGTGTTCAGGATTAGCTGAAACACTTCATCCTGTCAAGGATCTATTAGTAATGCAGGAACATTAACTTGAAGTTGAATTTGTCTAGAGAACAACCCTAACTTGGAGTTGATTTCAATACAAAATGGATTTATAAATCATAGCCACTCGAATACTTGCATTTCTCCCTATATTATTTCCTTTGAAGGTCTTATAGCATTGCTCTGCCAATACTTACTACTTCTTTAAGACCACTGACATAAAACCCGGGCATACTGGTCCACATCCTTGGGAGGCAGAGGTAGGTGGATCTCTGTGAGTTGAAGCCGGCCTTATCTACAGAGTGAGGACAGCTAGAGCTATATAATGAGGCCCTGTCTCTAACAACAACAACAACAACAACAACAATGAAAATAAATAAAATATACAAAATAATAATTCACTTTGCTCTTGACAGAGGAAAATAAATATGACTTTTAAATGAGGATAGTGTTTGGACAAGTGGCTTAATGCCCAAAAATCTAGTTGCAAATAAATTAATCAATTTGATATTAAAGGAACTAGAATCAGAAATAAACGATGGTTTTTCATAAAATATATAAATTTAAAACATCCTTTTCTGTTGAGAGGCAGAGAGAGGTATGTATCTATGAGTTCTATGCTAGCCTATTCTGTATAGGGAATTCTGAGCTAGCCAAGACTACATAATGAAATCCTGTGTCAAAAATAACAACAACAACAACAATGATGACGAGGACAATGACAACAACGAATCTTTTCTCTGAACTGTTCATTAGAAATAAATTATTGGTAATATTTCTTATAATGTGAGACTTTATTTGCTCAAAAAAGGGTGTCCTTTTGAAATGTCAAAAACACAAAGCCTCCTGGAAGGGCCCTAACTGCTGAGCCTCTGCAAAATTGAAGTTTTATCTCAGTCACAAATCTTCTATGTTCCAAAATCTTCCCCCAAACTCTGAGATTCTGCCAAGTAGGATGAAGAAAGCAGAAGGGGAGAATAGTTGAGGTTTAATTTGTTTGTAAAGCTGTTCTTCCTTTCTTGTTTATTCCTGGTGGCCGGGAGAGATGTCCTGGGTTGCTTTGCTCTTTGGCTGGGATCATTGCCTTACCATCTGAAGGGCTTTTGAAAGGTTTATTCAGCTTCCTTGAAGCAAAAGGCAAAAGCAAATTCTGCCTTTAAGCACATTCTCAGAGGAAACTAATGTTCTGGAGGATCTTAGGGACTGGCTTTAGGCACTAGAAGCTTGTCTTGGTATTTTGAATGCACTTATGATCCCTCAAGAAACATTTCTTTTGATAGTGAGGTTGCTTTTATTCTTGGGGTTTGAGGAAATAGATAGTGCTAGTACTTACTAACTATATTCAGAAAAGATTAGGCCTTTACAGAGAGAACATCCATAAAAAAGAAAACATCAAAAACCTCCGCCATTGTACTTTTCCCTGTCATTTAATGATAGATGGCAGAGGCTTTCCAATCAATTTGAGTGTTGTTGCTCTTCTGTGTTGCTTTATTGGTATGCTTTTGGTTTGTTGAGTATATGTCTTTAAATTGAAATCAACATACTTTTCCCCAGCTCTTTTTTCCCCTTTGTCTTTCTTGTCTATATTTTTACAAGAAAATGTTTGTCTTTGAAGCCAGAAATAACTGGCAAACTATATTCATGGTCATCCTAATTTGGGAGAGGAAGACACAAGGATAGCATTCTTCTTGGATTGTCAGTCTCCAGGAGCATCCACTGAGTGTCTGAGTAGTAAAAACTATTTACCATTTCAACCAAGAGTTAATTCATCAACAAAGGCCAATTTGAAATTTAAGGTCCCTTCCAATCCCCCAGTCCTGTTCATTTCTTATCCTGAACCTAAATTTAGGGACACTTACTATTTTTAAACAGTACAGGATAAAATTTTTTATTAATTCTCTATAGTTTCTATTTTTGAAAAAATAATACATCATTTTCCTTTCCCTCTCCTCCCCTTAACTTAAATACAACCTTTTCAGTCCATATAATGCTACTTGTATGTACATGATCTCAGGTCTGAGCACTTGGTATTGGATGAATATTTAGAATGTAGTTATGGATTAAGCTGATTTAGTAAAAGGGCACCTGTAGGTCTATCTCCAAGATCCATGACTTCACCAGCCTCAGAGTGTTGGCTAGATTTCCATTATCAGACATCATTTCTCTGGGTTGAGCTGGTCTTAAGGCCAATTAGAGTATTATTGGTGGTTACTGCCAAGGTATGTGGGCCACTATTAAACACTTAGGGATATCAGACCAGGTTGTGGTTATAGGCACCTGTGGTATTTGGAAAGAGAATGTGTATCTCCCATGCTCATCTGTTGTAATACTTGGTTTCCAATTGGTAGAACTCTTTACAAAGGATTAGGAAGCATGGCCTTGTTGGAGGAGGTAAGTTACTGGAGTTGGGCTTTGAGGTTCCAAAAAGCCCATGCCATTTCAAATTAGCTCTGTCTACCTTGTGCATATGTCTCGAGGTGTAAGCTCTCAGCTACTACTCTAGGGCCATGCTTGCCTAGTTTCTGCCATACTCCCTTATAAGCTGCCAATAAACTCTTTTATTAAGTGACCTTGGTCATAGTGTTTTGTTATAGTAATAGAAGATTAACTGGATAAAACTGTTGGTTGATTCCTTTCTTTGGTAGCTTGCATGGGGCCTTCTGGTAGCATAAAAGCTAGTCCTGAGCGTAGAGGCTTTCGGGTTAGATTCAGTTCAGATTCTCTGGGTATTGTGTCTCAAGTGTAAGATGTCGTCGTCAACAATAAGGACTTACTTTCTACCTCTGCAGGGCTCCTGAGGGCAATAACAAGAACTTAGAAGGGATTTTGGTTAGATGGCCTGTGACTCTAGTGGAAGTGGAATATGGTCAGCCCAGACGGGAAACATTCATTTAAGCTAATTTTCAAATGTTTAACCTAATTGTGTATGCTCATGCTTGTGCATGCATGTGCCATGGCATGTTTGTGGAGGTCAGAGGATCACTTGTGAGAGTCAGTCCATAGTGTGTGCCTCAGTGATCAAACTCAGGTAATCAGGCTTAGAACTAAGCTGCCTTTACATGCCTGGCTGCCTGACTGACCTCATGTTGTTGGTTTGTTTTTACTGAGGAGGAAACTGAAATAAGGGCAGAGGAGATGACTTGCAAGGACTGAGTCCTCCTGCAAAGCAACAAAATCAACAGCGCAAGCATGAACAAAGGAATAAACAAACCAACCCTATCTCTTATGCACTGTCCAGAGGCCCATGTTCTCTTTTGTTACATTTTTTTTTTTCTCAATCAAGAAAGTTTCTGTTTTCTGGAGGGAACCTGATGATCCACTCTTACCAAAACAAAAAAACAACACTCTAGCAAAAAATATCAGTGGCAATGGACTAAACACTACTGGTGTATGCATACATAATTTACTGTAATTTTAAGAAAGTCTTTATCAAGAATCCCACTTTTTCACACATGCGGTTATCTATCTTTGAGATTTGGCCTCCAAGGAAGGAATAGAACTCTGGAAACTTGTCAGGCATATGAGTTGTCAAGGAAGTGCACACTAGAGAGTCAACAAAAATTCCAGAGGAGTCTGTCTGCTTACCATAGCTTTGGCCACTATTCTCAGGTTCAGAAGGAATGTCTTGTTCAAAAAGAAACATTAATTTCCCAGAGTCAGCCATCATGCATTGTACTATGACTGCCACATTTTTCCTCTGGTATTGTTCCACTAAAATCCAGAGCGAGTAGAGGGAATGAAGAAATTCCATTTCTCCCAGTTTCCCACTGGGCTGGACATGTATGAAGGATGGATGGCCCCAGGATGCCAGATCAGGCCTTGTAGGGTGAGGTAATCCCAAGCAGGGAGGGCAAAGAAAACTCATTAAAGTAGCTCTGAAGCTCCCCTTCAAACAAAAGGCCAGGCTGCAGGCAGCAGGGAAAGAGACAGCAGGCAGGCCTGCCCAGAGCAATAAGGGAATGCAGGAGGTGGTTGTTTTCTGAGCTCTGGGGTGACCTCCGGGCTTCGAAGCAGAGTCTCAATCAGCTACCCTATCAGTACAGCAGCAACGGTAACTCAAAATCAGACTCTATGTATAGTGGTCTATGGAGTGGAAAGGGCTGAGACTGCCTCCCTGGTCTTTTTTGCCCCATCTGTACTCATAGATAACAATCCCCATTAGTGGTATTATCTTCAAATGCGTGTAGACCATCAGCATAAATATAGCTAAGCTACCATTTCCGTGAATACAAATACAGTGGCAGGACCTGTACAGAGAGGATAATAATCTGTGATAGCTTTTCATTTTGAAAATGTATTTCCTTCACAGACAGCTATTTTTCAAAAGAAGATATCTGCATAGAGGAAGAAAAAAATATGAGAGGACCATATAGTCAAATGTCAGCCATGTTTGTCTCTAGATCTTGAAAGAATAAGTGTCCTTAAAATCTATTTCCTTTCTATTTTTCTGTTTTGCCAGTGTTTCTTAGTTTCCTACAAATTTCTTTTTTAGAAATAAATACATCTTCCTTGGGAAAGTTTAGAGGGTTTTTTTTTGTTTTGTTTTCTATTTTATGTTGCCAAAACAAAAACACACTTTAGGAGTGAGTTCATCTGTGGCCAAAGAAATCATTTCACAGAAGAGATTAGCATTTCTAAAGATAGATCATGACACAACCTATTCATGTACCCATTGAGGGGGCAAAGATTCTGTAAATAAGATCTAAGAGGCTCTTGGCAGGGCTGAATATCATTAATAGAGCCGGTGCTAAATGCTAAAAGAAAAGTTGTCCATTGTAGTGATTGTCCTGACAGTCATAATCTTGGTGTCTTATACATTCATTTTTCCCTCTCTGTCAGAATGTTACTTTGGAGCAGCATTCTCAATAAGGACTCGAGCAGTAGAGATTCTCAGGCTAGCTCCAAGTCAGCATCCCGTGTGCTCACATGGAGAGCTCACAGTCAGTCTAGGCTGGAGTATTTATACCATGCTAATCAGGGAAGGCTATAAAGCAAGGCTTTCCTTCCTCCTACAGAGAGCTGCTAGTTAAATATACAAGGATTGACCATCCCCACTGCTTATAGTCAGCAGAACCATTGTCTGATCCCTGAAAGAGGGAGTGAAAAGTTCTATTTGTACCAAAGCAAAGTTAGATTGCTGTAAAAACTGAAGAGGTTGGATCTAACCCAAGTTTAGCTTTTGGCTTTGCCATTTTTTTTGAGCCAGGGAATGTCACTCCCAGGCTTTCATCTCTACTTATGAGAGAACAGGGACAAATTATTCTTAACTGGAGAGGAAAGTGTTGTTAGGAGCTTAAATCGTGGAGAAAAGACAGCCTTTGCTTCCAAGCTTGGCTCAGTATTTATGAGCATCTGTGTGACCTCAGGCTAGTTACCTAACCTCTCTGGGCCTCCATTCACTCATCTGTAAAATAATAGTAATAATACCTTCATTATAGGGCTGTCATTAGGATTAGATGAGCTCATTCTTGGTAATCATGGTGCCAGACATCAATAAATGTTTGTTATAATTATTAAACCTGTTCCTGCTTGTTCATGACATATAATGTCATAGAACCATGAGGTGAAACTCTGTTTGCTACGATATCTATCTGTAAGGCACTGCCTAGGATCTGCTAGGGAGACGTTTAAAGCTAATACAGGTAAACCAGCACTGGACACAATGACCAGCGTCTCATGCAACATAAATACAGACTATAAGGAGCTGGGTGAAGCCTAAGAAATCCAGTCTCCTATGCCAGGCCTTTTATTCACTTCTTATTTTGTCTAATGCTCACACTCCTTGGATGGATTGCATTTGCCTTGTTTTTCTTTTCTTTCACAGATGTAGACATCAGGGTTCTGAGATATTAGATAACTTGTTCAAAGACCTGCAGCTGTTAATTTGTGGAGCCAAAAGTCCTTTCCAAGAGACCAGCTAGATACCACTAAGGGGATTAGGAAATGATATTTTTTCAGAAGATCAACGTGTTAAAAATTCAGATTTACTTGATTAAACAAAAGGTGGGAAGCTGGGTTTGGTGTAACACACACACACACACACACACACACACACACACACACACAGCGCAATCCTGAGACAAGTGGACTGCTGAAATTTTGAGTACTGACTGGCCTACAGAGGGAATAGGACTACAATAGGGCTACAGAGCAAGACTGAGTATTGCAAAAACAAACAAACAAACAAAGAAGCCAAAACAAAAACCACAACCACCACCACCACCACCACCACCACCACCACCACAAAACCCCAAAAGTAAAACCAAACCCATCCTACCATCCAATTAAACAAACAAACCACTCACCTGTGGGTCAGACTATGTCTCAGTCTTTGCTTTTCATGTCCTAGGTGACCATAGTAGAACAGAAACCAACAAAGCAAGCAAACAGCCAGATGTGAAGGCCCACAGCTGCAATCCCAGCATTCTACTGGCTAAGAAAAGGGTATCGTAAATTCGAGACCAGCCTGGCTACATGTTAAAAGCCTTCTGCGTAACAAAAATGTAAAAAGCAAGCAGAAAATCAATAGGTGAAAATAAACCCTGGATCAAAAAAATAGTATCGTGGATGCAAAATCAAACCTACAATAGGCACAAAGTAGTGGTTGCTCTTGAAAAATCTGGTACTTCCCTATAAACGTTTTCATAAATCGGTTCGAAGTTTGTTGAAATGCCTTACAGTAGGGAGTAGAAAGATAGGGCATCAAGTAAAGGGATGGGGTTGCCATCCCACAGTCATATATCTGACCCATAATTGTTCCTGTCTGAAAGAATTACGGGGATGGAAATGGAGAGGAGCCTGAGGAAAAGAAGGTCCAGTGACAGGCCCAAAGTGGGATTCAGCTCAAGTGGCATCCCAAGGCCTGACACTATTACTGAGGCTATGGAGTGCTTGCAAAAAGGGACCTAGCATGACTGCCCTCTGAAAGACCCAACAAGCAGCTAAAAGAGTCAGATGCAGATATTTACACCCAACCAATGGATAGAAGCTGCTGACTTCTGTGGTTGAATTAGGGAAAAGCTGGAAGAAGCTGAGGAGAAGGGCGACCCTGTAGGAGGACCAGCAGTCACAATTAATCTGGATTCCTGAGATCTCTTAGACACTGGACCACCAAACAGACAGAAAACACCAGCTGACATGAGGCCCCAAACACACATACCGTAGAGGATTTCCAGGTGTGGGTTCAATCAGAGAAGCTGCACCTAACCCTCAAGAGACTGGAGGCCACAGGAAGTAGGGAGATAGGTGGGGAGGGTTGGGGACATCCTCTTAGAGACTGGGGTTGGGGTGGAGAGGAGGAGGAGCAGGTATAGGATGGGGAACAGGGAAGAAGATAAAGTTAGGACTGTTTAAAAAATAAGATTAAAGAATAAAAAAAATGTTTTAAAAAATTCAGTTCATTTTCCCTAAACCTTTAGGATTGGCTCTCATCTTTCCTAGATAGTCTTGTAGAAACCTGATGCCCAAGTAGCAACATCACCATAACTGAGGATCTTGGAAGAAATTCAAATTCACAAACCCCAAACCCCAGACCTACTGTATCAGAAAGCTGGTTAGCAGAACTGCACCCCTTGGAACTCCAGCCTGGCAGGGGCTACTGGGGTACATTCCCATGTGAGAAGTTGAGTTGTAGATGGAAAAAATGAAAGTCCAATTCTATTCAGATAGCTACACAGAATGCTCTATGTAAATGCTTTGTAAACATGCCTTGACATGTTCATGGGTGGTGACAATATAACTGAATATACTTCAAGGAAGACTTAACTCAGCAACCTTCCATAACTAATAACTACATTTTACAAAAGATCAGCCTTCATGTTTCTTTACCAGGCAGGCACCTATAATTGGAAAATGGTAAGTGATCTTTGAAGGACCTTACTTAGTATGGACTATGGACACCCTTTCTTCAGAGCCAGAACTCAGGTTTAGCCAGCAATAAGCAGGGGCAGTTTTGCTTGTGCTACCGAGTCTGGGCAAAGACAGGTAATCCTTATAAAATGGCTTCTGTCCTGGCATTTAATTCTGTGTTCTTTCCATAGTGAATTCTGCCTGAGCCAGGCTGAACCTCAGAGATTCTCAGTCAGATCTCAGGTATGTAGGCAGGAATCTTGAATGCTTTGCTTCATTTCAAGTCACATCACTGCCGTCCCCCAAAGAACTGTGCCCTACCAACAATTTCCTTTTCATTACCGAAGGGAAATTAAATGAATTTATGCTCTGCAAAGATAGACATGTTGGCGGTGGCTATTTCCACGGAGTGAGATGCTCTTTGTTCCTCTTCATAATTACTTGCGTCTTCTGATTTTAAAATGAATTAGTTTAGCAATAGGTAAGATGTTTTCATGTTTAATTTGGAAGATTTGGGTTATGAGCAGAAAGCACGGCCAAGGGTGTTTGTCTGTTAAAAGGATAGATTGGAGAGAACCTCACAGGCATAAATTCAGCAAATAAAACCCTGTTGCTGTAACCTACTGGCTGGCTGGCCTCTGTGAAAGCTCAGAAGTGGAAACAGCCTCAAAACCTTGGACCTTGACTTTAAAGTCAGAATCAACAGAAAGCTTTGCTCATAGAAGGGCAGAACAAAAGAGAGTAAGCCAGGAATTACAGAATAAGAAGTAATTTCCATCTAGGGATGGTGATACTACGGGCAAAGCAAGACCATTGAAGCTGTATGGTCAAGGCAGCAAGAAACAAGTACACCATTGCACCTGGATAGAAAGGGAGGGACATCTCTAATGCACAAGATGAAGTTCAAGAACTATGTTTAATGTGACTACAACCTAGCAGTACCCTCTGTGCCAACAGCAAAGTGCTCACCTCAAAAATAGGCATACATCTTGCCAGGAAGTAAGGAGCCAATGTGCTTGGTGAAGAATGTCCTCTGAGGAGGAATTATCCACCAAGAGTCAGGCCTATCCATGCTTCATAGACTACTTCCTTTCAACTTTACCACCTGTTGAAGGTACAACTTGGACATGCAGTGACGGTCCCAAGTTGTCCTTGAAAGCCATAGAATAAGCTTTTGAAGCATCAACTGGAGCAAAAATATGACTTTAAATATTCCAGCAAATACAATTATATTTGGGAGAGGATTATGAAATAATGTATTAATTTCTGCTAATTAATGTAATAATTTAATAATAATGTAATAATTTGGGCTCATTGATGGTGGGTGCCTTTGGCTACCATACTGAGTTTCTTCAAGGGTTGCATGCTTACAGCAATGCAGTTTTTTTTAGCAAGTTAGGCAATTTTGCTTGTTGCTTGTTACCATATAAGACTTGCTAGAACTTCAGGGTTCTGTGAAGCATGATCTTTCTCTCTCTGTTTTCTCTCTCTGTGTTTTCTCTCTCTCTGTTCTCTCTCTCTCTCTCTCTCTCTCTCTCTCTCTCTCTCTCTCTCTCTCTCTCTCGTGCAAAAGATTCCTGAGTACAACACAAGCTCAGGAATCACTTCCCCACATGTTGGCAATCCAGGTGTGTGTCACATCTGGCTTGGAGATGTCTTAGGTAAGGCCATAGATATTTTCTAATTTTTATCATATTGTCAAACCCCTACCAGTTGAACTCCCATTACAAAAATAAAAGTGATTGGTTAGGAGTTCATGAAGTGGCAGAGAAAAGCTTTTGGCAATAGTTGTTCAGTTACACGGGGTTGTGGTGGAAAGAGGAAAGGCGAGGCAAGGTCCCAGTCCTTGGTGTTTCCAGGTTGCCATACTCTTCATTCTAGGGCCTAGTAGACTTGATGGCTCAATGTAACATCCCAATTTGTACTCAAATAACCCTTCCTCATTTTGCCTAACAATAATACAACAGGCTTCATCATACAGATTACTTCTTGGCCAGCCTTAAAAGATGGCCAGAAGTCCTGTGTTTGTAGTTTACAAATAAATGTAAATCAAGCAACAGTTTAGTTTTTTTTTTTTTTTTAGGTTTTCCCATTTTCAGTATCTTTTCAGAAGCTTCGTGTTAATCCTCAAAAGGATAAAAGAGTAAGGGGAAAAGCTCAAGGATTTACCAACACCAAGAGATCATTTTCCATTGAGATAGCATTTGAATGAGCCTTAATAGAGGGTAAGCATATCGATAGCAAAAGATTATAGGATGACAAAGAGGCATCAGGAGAGAAGGAAGCAAATATTCAGTGAAGAAGGAGGTGGTGGGAAAGAGCTAAGGGAAGCAGCACTGGGTATATACAAGAAACACAGAGTAAGCCCTCTAGGATGTATAAGATTACACTCCAAGTTGGAAGTGTCGAGAAAAGGATCAAGGAATTGAGAGAAACCTTGTGGATGAGACAGATTAAGGCAAGATGTGGTCACTGTCTTCATAGAACTCATACTAAGATCAATCAGCATCATGAAACTTTCCTATGCTCTTCAGTCTGGTTCTGCAAGTATTCTACTATATGATTCACACTATACAACTATACAATTCATGAGCATGTCCCCCACTCTCATGTGCTCTTTTCTCTGGCCATAGCCAATATAGGCAAGTTGCGGTCCTGAATTTTGAACACCATGACAAGGAATCTTTCCTAGTTTTCTTGGATTAATAACTCCCCACTCACCCTCTGACTCACGAGAGGGCATAAGAAAGAACTCAAAATCAGCCTTTCTTTTAGAATGGTCTTTAAGGTCTCTTTCCTCGATTGGCAGCCCAGGCCGTTACAGCACAGCAAATCTTGAAGCTGATAGAGCCAACTCCTCTACTCTCAATTCACCTGTGCTAATTTGCCGAACAGACTTCTGAGAGTACAAGTAAATATCATTTAGAAAGAAAAACATGCTATCTCCATGGCAACGTGGATGTCTGAGAAGGAGCCCACCTTGAAATCACCAAACAATAGTCTCTTTGAGAAATTTCTAGGGGTGAAGTTAAACAATCTCTTATTAAGAGGGCTGGCTGCTTTTAACGTATCCACTTTTCAAACCTACAAATATAGGCCCTGCCTCTTAACATTCCTATGCAGGCGGTCACTTTCCTCTTCAGAATGCACCAGAAAATATTGTGATGCTAAAAGACTCAGGCTTATCCAAAGACTGAGCAATTATTGAGTAGCTACTTTATGCACATTGCTGTGCTAAGTAATCTACAGATAGCATAAAAATGGCAAAAATACAAGATACCCTTTCCCTGGGGAAGACTATTTTTTGGACAGAGGGTCCAGAGACCTCAAGCTAGATATGACTTGAAAGCACACTTCCTGAGAACTAGCTTTCAGGTCCCAGAAGGTGCTATAAAGATTTATAAAAGAAGAAATGCCGTGGGTTTTAAATTCAGAAAATTGAATTCTTTGTTTGTTTGTTTGTTTGTTTGTTTTTTGAGACAGGGTTTCTCTGTATAGCCCTGGATATCCTGGAACTCACTTTGTAGACCAGGCTGGCCTCGAACTCAGAAATACGCCTGCCTCTGCCTCCCGAGTGCTGGGATTAAAGGCGTGNGCCACCATGCCCGGCTCAATTGAATTCATTTATTTTTCATTTATTTGTTATTCACTCAACCCAATAACATGTACACATGCTATCCATGTAGTGAGCAAGAGGAGGTCTTATGGAGCTTATAATTTGATGACTTACACACACACACACACACACACACACACACACACACACTTTCATCCCCAGTCAGAAGAAGGAGAATGAGGAGGAAGAGGAAGACAAAATGAAGGAGGAGGATGACAGAAGAAGCAGAAGAAGCAGAAGGAGAAGAAGAAGAACAAGAAGCCACTTCAGCTTCCACTGCCACCAGATGTGGAGCTATACACCTGTTTAATTTCAGCACCTGAGAAGCAGAAGCAGGCAGAGATATTATGAGATTGAGAACAGCCAGAATTCCATGATGAGATCCTGTCTCAATACTCCCCTCCTAAATAGCTGGAAATTATCTAATGCAGTGAAAAATTTTTATAAAATAGTCCAGAATCCAGCCTGATGTTGCAAACTTGATAGTCTAGTAACTTGGGAGGCTGAAGGAGGAGGATCACAAATTCAAGAACTTCCTGGGCTACAAAGTGAGTTCAAAGCTTGCTTTGTCAACTTAGTGAGAATATACCACTACACAAAAAATAAAACAAAGGATTTGGAAGGCTAATGTGGCACCGGCAGGCTGAGGGAAGATATGTGAAGGCGTATAAGTATATATGAAAATGGCATAAGTAACCCTCTTATTCTGTACATAAAGGGCTCAGTGACAGACTACTTGCCTCGATTGTTCTAGGTCCTAGATTCAATTTCTAGTGTTGTAAGAATGAACAACAGAACAACGCACAGACAGACACACACATAGGGAGAGAGAGACACACACACAGAGACAGAGAGAGACTGAGACAGTGAGATAAAGAGAGAGACACAAAGACAGAGTCAGAGACCGAGACAGAGAGAGACAGAGAAAGAGAGAAATAAGAGATATATAGGAAGTTGTGGACCTAGCTAATCCCTTCACTGTGTTCACTGTACACAAGGAGGTCTGAGCAGTGAAATAACTCATTTCATATTGGATCAAATTTGAAACAGAAATGTGATCCCTGGAGTCATCTCAGAGTTCCTAGATGTAAACTTTTCTATAACACTTAGAAGTGTCATAACGAATCAGGAAATGCCAGCGTGTAGAAATAGTAGCTCTTTATAAACAATAATCACAAACCCAAGTTTCTATTACCTATTGAAAACCTCTCCAAGAAAGGCAGTCAGATTAAACAAGATAAGGGTTAAGATGCTGGCAACTTGTCACCAATACAGACAGTCAGTTGAGCAATGTAATCAGCTTTTCCTTCCCTGGAATTATTCATGTACAATACTTATCCATTAAGAGAAGAAGACCTCAGAGCCTGCTTTATCTGAAAACACAAAAGCTCAAAATACCTGCAAACGTTAACTCATTACTATTACAATATAACAACAGAGACCTTTTGTATTAATTTCAAAGTGAAAAAGAAGGGTTTATAATTCCAAACACATATTCTTAACAGCACTCCTTTCTGGACTATCTTCCACTCCTTTAGTTATTTGACTTCTTAGCATTATCTCCCTGACACACATCTATACACACACACACACACACACACACACACACACACACACACATGAATGTAGATAATCCATGTAGTTCCATGTATTACATACTTACAATGATAGGTTGAGTATTATGAACACTAGTAATGACTCCATGCAAGATCCCCACACCAGCACCTGAGATGAGCAGCCTCTTCTACAGTTGCATCACAGTCCCAAACCCAAAGCTGTGTGGCCTACCAATACAAATACGATGAAGTGACTTAACTCAGGCCTGGCCTTCAAATGACATTTCAGATTTCAGTTTCCCTACCTGATCACCACTGAGATAGAATAAGGACAAAAAAGTAACTGGTCACTCTGATAACGTTTCTTGTCTGGTTTCTTGTGTCCTTAGAAGAAGTCCACCATGTCTTGTTACTGTGACAAATTATATACTAAACTTCACTTTCACTCTTACACCTTCCTATAGTGATTTCAATCGTGTCTCCCCTCCCCCCAGTCTCCATTCTCCAACTTTCAGCTTTTCCTTGAGGCGTTGGGGAAATAATTACTGCAGTTAAGTACATGATACTCCAGGCTAGTATTTAATAGGACCAGGAAAACCAGCAAACAAAGTACTTTTATCATCTTATAACTCTAACATTACATAGACCTGTTAAAGTCACCTACAGGCTATATGCAACTAAATTATCACAAATATTTATTAATATACTAAAGTTTGCAAATGGATGAAACAGAATTAAGGTCATCTCTATATATTAATAACACACAGTTTGCTTTAAAAGTCTGGCCTGATAGATCTACCAGTATTTGCTGATGTCTTGGATCCTCACAGTATACCTGCTGTAGCTTTCAGAACTCTGCATTAAAGTCATCAGCTTTCTTAATCTCCCTTTCTAAGATATGAGCTTCTTCAGGGAAAGAAGAAATAGTATTTTTTTCTGTATTTCTAGTGCTAAGCACACCTCATGATGGACATTTGTTTAATAGGAACATGAGCAGTGACAGCTAAAATTACCAAGCAAAGAAAATTCCTTTAAGGGCTAATGTGGCTTCACCTGGTTTTACCTACGATATCTAAGCAGACCTAAATTCAGTGGATAATGACTTTCCATAACTTTTTCTCACCTGACTCTGTTGGTTGTGGTATTCATCAATATGCTTTTTGACTTGGACAGCAGATATAGAAAAGCAAAAGACCTTGATTCAAATTTTCTTCATGAACTGGCACTATAGAAGTAGCAAGACATGGTAGAATAAGGCAGGTGAAATGGAAAATAGAGTTCTGATAGTTTCCAGAGGTGGGGATTTGAGATGAAGCATGGGGAGAAGGCATACACTAAACAAGTTTTCAGAATGCTAGGGACAGATCACCACTAGAAATGATTGGCTTCATCATGGTTCAAAAGAGAGAAAACTGCTAACTGTGGGAGCAAATTATGCCCCCTAAGCTTGTGCAAACAAGTTCTTGCCTTTTTCTGAATCCTCGCCTTTTTGTTCTCCAATGGCACCTTATACACCCCGTAAAATGTACAAGCCCCAGCATTATTTCCTCTGACCTTTAAATTAAAGCTACAAATTTGGCAACGTCACTATATTAATTTTAGAAATGGGAAGGCTAGGACCAGAGCATGAAATATATTTATGCTAAGTCACACAGGTACCCATGGACCAGAGCTGTTGACTCTAGTCCAGATCTGTATGATGCCAAATTCCTTGCTTTTAACCACTCTGCTCGAGCTACCTCCTTATCTAACTCAAGCAAGCTGCGATTTCTTCTTATCTTGTCTTGCCACAGTAACTGAGGGTAGTCGTGCAGGGTCACACCTTCCATGCAACCCCTTTCTTAGTGCCAGGAGACACATGATGATGCTCAGCACCACTCATTTCTTCTTCAAATTAAACACAGATGACTTAGCATTTAGACTCTATTTAGCAGAACTTTAATTAAATCAGCCCTACTTAGAAAAACTTATTAAGCCCCTACTATGTGCCCCTTCTGTTTTTTTTTTTTCTGGGCTTAATTTGAGTTCATGACTTGAAGTGGAAACAGTATATAAGTGGAGAAGATGAGGGTGGGAGCAGGTGGACAAATGAATTCTATTTAATGTAAGTGGTTGTGTGGCATGAAAAGCTAAAAGATAGAAGTGGTCATTATTTGCCTTTTTGGACGTACAGGTCAGGCCAATACCACAGGCACAACATATTTGGAGTTGAGAAAATAAAGAAGTCCCATGTATGTATCTTTCTTGTGTAGAATCAACAGATGTGATCCAGAAAGACTATATTCAGAGCAGCTGCGGGAAGACTGGACACAGCTGTGCAGAAGTCATTAACTTCAGAAGAGAAGTATCTCTCCTCATACCACCAGCTGTGTCATTCATATTTGGATGTAACCAGATGTTTTGTGTCTGGGTGATAGCTAGGATTCACTGCCCTTGCACAATTGCTAAAGAAATCTCAAACCCTAGAGGTCTATTTCATTTTCTTTCATTCCAATTTCTAAGAACCCCTCATCTTTTAACTTATATCAGTATCCAACTGCATGCCTCATGTTTCCATTTTTACTCAACTATAATTCTCTTCAAATGTACAGTTGTCGGTGAACCAATTAATCCAACACCTACTACGAAATTATATATTTAGGAGTACTAGCACATATCATTCCAGGCTGTAGTGGGCTCTGTCTTTTATGAGCTTTCAAACTGATAATACTTGGTAGATAAGAATAACTCATATTAGAAGCTTACTGGAATTTCTTGCCCTACCTGTGACATGGAAAATGAAAATGGGACAAAAAAAATCTGGATTTCAAAGGGAAATGGGCAGCAGAGAGATGTCTTGAAGTTAGCATAGTCAAAGCAGTACTAAGAAGAGATTTCCACTTGTCCTCTTGAAGGAGGAGTCTTTGTAAATAAGGAGGAAAAGAATGGTTTATTGGCAAGGGAAGGATAGGATGGATCTGGAAAATGAGGCTGGGGATAGATCGGAGAGGACTTACGTTCTCAGTGAAGAAAGATTCTGTTGTCTTATAGGAGCCTGAAATCAAGAACTATCCTGATGATAGCCTACAGGATATTGCAAACATTGATTTACCATTTTTAATTTTGAGGAAACCAGTCCCCATGACCCTTCCATACAATATTTAATTATTCTGCTGCTATCACTTTTAATTCTGTTTCCAAGGATTTTCCCCCCTTGGTTGATTAAAATAATATATTTATGGTACAAACCCCCAGCTCTCAGGCCTCTATCCCTTAGCAGTCACAACCTGAAAAGTCACTAAGCCCTATCACACTGTACTCAGCTTAATTAACTGCACAAATAGATTGTTTCTTTAACACAAAAATTATCTGGAGAATGAAATAAAAGCTAGGAAGAGAAGCTACAAGAAGCAGAAGCGAGAGGACAAATTTATCTCACTCAGGAAGCCATAGTGGTTATCATAACAATAACAAATATTTATAGAGGGCTTTCATCCTGAAGAATCCCAGAGCCCCAGAGCAATGAACACTTGTGGTAAATAGATTAAAGGAGCTATGCAGCCCTCCAAGAGAGGAAACTCTCTCCCTCAGGCCCAATGCACTAAGTCATCCCTGGGACAGCATTCGATTATAGCCAAGGGATTTTAAAGGGATCTGGATGCAACTTCCAAGTTATAAAATGTAGACAGCATGTATAAAGAATCTTTTCACAGGAGAGAGCCTGGGAATGTCAGCTATAGCCACATTCATTTAAGCCTCTTGCATTAAGATCACAGCAGCATCTTGAGGCCAGTAAAATGTCATTGACTTGAGATCAAAGAAGTCATACTATGGGATAGTGTTTTATAACGTAACAACATACTTCTAAATAAAGTAATTGAATAATTAGTGAATATATAGAGAATGATTTACATTCTCTTCAGAAAGTCAAGACGTAATTGGAATAATGAAACTTAGGTTGTTCTAGGAGAATGGGTCTTAATTTCTTCATTTCAGTTGTTTGTTGTGCTGTATGTGTGCAAGCATGCATGGATGTGTGGAAAGAGAGATAGGGAAAGGGAAAGGTAGAGACAGAGACAGAGAGAGTCTCGGAGAGAAGAATATGTACAATATTTCTTTTTCTTATTGGCAGGATTAGTCAAAGGTCATTTGACTCAAGTACCAAATGGAGACCTACATTGCATAGATCTTCCCAGCAATAATAAAGCATCATGAAGAAGAACTGGTTGAAAGAAGGCAGAACTTGGACACATGGGATAAACTTGATTATAAAGATCACTTAATCTAGTAGTTTGTACATGATTCTATATAGTCTTACAGTTTCCTGGGAGCAAAGAGTAAAGAAATGAAGAGGTATTGGGCTTTGATGAAAAATGTGAAACCCACTCAGTCTATGCTAGAAGGACTATACTTACAGGGGACACTGTGTCTTTGCAAAGCAGCCTACTTCTCATTGGATAACTCAGATTGTTTGACAGCTTTTTCTCATACTGAGCTGAAATTATATTTCCTATAGGTTTAACCTATTGATCAAACTTCTGGTGCTATAGCACAATAGAACAGGTTTATCCTTTACTTCCACAGCAGCCTTCAAATATGTAATGACAAGTATTTAACCAGAAGACTCTTGAATAGTACCAACAGCCTCATTTTCTTCACTTGTACCCTACAGATTTTAAGCCATTGTCTTTAGAACACAACTCAATTGCTTTCCTTATGTGCTAAACCACATGGTTTTGAGCTGTGATGAAATCTTAAGTGTAGAATAATGCATGGTCTTTCCTTCAGTCTTTGCTCCACACTTTGTCTCCATTTTGTTCTCATGAGTATTTTGTTACCATTTCTATGAAGGACCAAAGCACCCACACTTTGGTATTCCTTCTTCTTGATCTTCATGTGGTCTGTGAATTGTATCTTGGGTATTCCTAGACTGCCTCACCTGGTGATCCATTCCATATACAGTCACCAAACCCAAACACTATTGTGGATTCCAAGAAGTGCATGCTAACAGGATCCTGATATAGCTGTCTCCTCAGAGGTCCTGCCATATCCTTACAAATACAGAGGCGGATGCTTGCAGCCAACAATTGAACTGATCACAGGGTCTCCAATGAAAGGGTTAGAGAAAGGACTGAAGGAGCTGAAGAGGTTTGCATCCCCATAGGAAGAACAACAATATCAACTAACCAGAGCTCCCAGGGTCTAAACCACTAGTCAAAGAGTACACTTGGAGGGACTATGGTCCCAGCTGCATAAATAGCAGAGGATAGCCTTGTTGGTCATCAATGGAAGGAGGGGCCCTTAGTCCCATGAAGGATGGATGCCTCAGTGTAGGGGAATGTGAGGGTGTGGAGGTGGTGGGGGGCATACCCTCATAGAAGCAGGAGAAGGAGGGATGGGATGGGGCTTTCTGTTGGGGGGGGATCGGGAAAGGGGATAACATTTGAAATGTAAATAATTAAAATATCCAATAAAAAGAATCAATAAGATTATTGATTTAAAATGTACTTAGATTGAAATCTAGGGATCCTGGATTTGCTTCAAGTGTCATTTCTTGTGCTTTCTTTGGACTCCAGCTTCAGCTCTTTCTGGAATATACTAAGTTATAGGAATCCCTGAGTGAATGAAGTTCCAAATGAATGCATGCTGTTAACAAAAAAGAAGAAAGAAGAGGAGGAGGGGGCGGGGGAGACGAAGAAAATGAAGAAGACGAAGATGAAGATGAAGAAGAAGAAGAGGAAGAAGAAGAAGAAGAAGAAGAAGAAGAAGAAGAAGAAGAAGAAGAAGAAGAAGAAGAAGAAGAAGAAGAAGAAGACGACGACAATCAAACATTCAGTGGCAGTGGGTCTATTTATTGTTTCNGAAGAAGAAGAAGAAGAAGAAGAAGAAGAAGAAGAAGAAGAAGAAGAAGAAGAAGAAGAAGAAGAAGAAGAAGAAGAAGAAGAAGAAGAAGGATGCATGGCAATCAAGTTAACTGGAATTGAAATTATGCTATATTCACCCAAATTTATGTGATCTGAGGTTAGTGTGGCTAACAACAATGAATCATCTGAGACCCATTTAGAATGGCTGTCAAGAACTGAGTAAGCTACATACAAAATGGACTGTGTATATGTGGCTAGAGGTACACTGTCCTGTGAGAAAGGCACAATCAAAGAACAAGATTATTATTTGTAGAAATCTCATGGAGGGAGTTGCTAAGGTAAAAGTTGCCTTTTTGAACCTTATAAATTAATGATCCTAACAGACAACATCCAATAATCACTCAGGCATCTCTGTATCTGGACGATTAGAGACTCTTTACAAGATCTTTTGTCTTATTTATGGTACAACCTCCGTGATAAGCACCATGACCAAAAGCAATTTGAGGAGGTGAGGGTTAATTTTGTTGAAGTTTCCAAGTCAGTGCTTATCACTGAAGGAAGTCAGGGAAGGAACTCAATCAAACAGGACCGGAACCTGGAGGCAGGAGCTGATGCAGAAACCATGAAGAAGAGCTACTTACAGGTTCCCCCTAATAGATTGCTTAGTTAGTGTACTTTCATATAGAATGAGCTGGCCCCTCCCTCATTATCATTAATTAAGAATGCTTAAAATGCATTATCATTAATTAAGAGCACCATACAGGCTTGCCTACAGCAGATTTAAAATTTTTGACATTGTAATTTGATTGCAACATTTCTCTCTCCTTTTCTCCCTCCAAAGTCTTCTAATATACTCGTATCCACTCTCCTTTGAATTCATGGCCTCTTTTTTGTTAGTAATTGCATGCATATATGTATATACATATACATTCCTAAATAATGCTCGCTGTATTTATGTTTTCAGTGCTGATCCTTTGACACTAGACAACCTATTGTTGGGCTCTCCCCTAAGTAGTACAACTTCTCCTGTTCACAGTTTTCATCAGTTGCCTATAATTTTTGTATAGGGTTGAGGACTCATGGGATTTTTCTCCATCTAGATTGACATGTTCATTGGTCTCATCCTTGTTCAGCTCATATTGGATAGTCAAGTTTGTGAGACTTTATAGATGCTGCTTCTGATACTACTAGGAGACATGGTCTTACAGCAAACTCTCTGATTCTCTGGCACTTACAATCTTTCCATATACCCAGGCTTTGATGCAAGAGTGTTCTGTAGATGTACCCATTAGGACTGGGCTTCACAACTCTCCATTTTGATTGGTTGTGGCTTTCTGTCATGGTCCTTGTCTGTTGCAAAGAGAAGCTCCTTGATGAGAAGTGAAGACTAAACTTATCTGTGGCCATAAGTACAGATGCTTATCAGCAAGATCTTGCTGGCATATGCAATAGTGTCTGCGTTTGGTGGCTGATGATGGGATGGATCTCCAGGTAGGGCAGTCTCTGGATGGTCAATCCTTTTGTCTTAGCTCCAAACTTTGTCTCTACCACTTCTTTCGTGGGTATTTTATTCCCTATTTTAGGGAGGAATGAAGTATCCACGTGTTGGTCTTCCTTATACTTGATTTTCTTGTGTGTTGTAGATTGTATCTTGGATATTCTAGGTTTCTGGTCTAATACCCACTTATCAGTGAGTGCAAATCTAGTGACTTCTTTTGTGACTGGGTTACCTCACTCAGGATGTATCCAGATATATCCATTTGCCTAAGAATTTCATAAATTCATTGTTTTTAATAGCTGAGTAGTACTCCATTGTGTAAATGTACCACATTTTCTGTATCCATTCCTCTGTTGAGGGACATCTGGGTTCTTTCCAGGTTCTGGCTATTATAAATAGGGCAGCTATGAACATAGTGGAGAATGTGTCATTATTACCAGTTGGAACATCTTCTGGGTATATACCTAGAAGAGGTATTGCTGGATCTGCCGGTATTACTATGTCCAGTTTTCTGACAAAAACCCACCATAATGATTTCCAGAGTGGTTGTACAAGCTTGCAATCCCACCAGCAATGGAAGAGTGTTCCTCTTTCTCCACACCCTTGCCAGCATCTACTGTCCCCTGAATTTTTGATCTTAGCCATTTTGACTGGTGTGAAGTGAAATCTCAGGGTTGTATTGATTTGCATTTCCCTGATGATAAAGGATGTTGAACATTTTTTCAAGTGCTTCTCAGCCTCAGTTGAGAATTCTTTGTTTAGCTCTATACCCCATTTTTTAATGGGGTTATTTGAATTTTTGGAGTTCAGCTTCTTGAGCTCTTTGTATATATTGGATATTAGTCCCCTATCAGATTCTCTGTGAGGCTATGCCAATACCTGGCAAATATAGAAGTGGATGCCCACAGTCATCTATAGTATAGAACACAAAGACCCAAATGGAGGAGCTAGAGAAATTACCCAAGGAACTGAAGGGGTCTACAACCCTATAGGTGAAACAACAATATGAACTAAACAGTACCCACAGAGCTCGTGTCTCTAGCTGCATATATAGCAGAAGATGGCCTAGTCAGACATCATTGGGAAGAGAGGCCCCTTGGTCTTGCAAACTTTATATGCCCCATACAGTGGAATGCCAGGGCCAAGAATTGGGAGTGGGTGGGCAGGGAGTAGGGTAGGGGGTATAAAGGACATTCAGGATAGCATTTGAAATGTAAATGAAGAAAATATCTAATAAAATAAGTATTAAAAAGAACAGATGCTTATAAGTTGTTGATAGGAATCATGCTGGTTTATTAAATTAGTGGTTATATATCTCTAATAATAATGACTACACTAGCACTGAGGGGCTAACTCAGCCAGTATGAGGCTTGGTCTACCTGTTATTGAGTGGGCTTTAAGTCCACCAAGGCTAGTCTGTAATTACTGCATTTTTAGGATTATTGTGTCATGCTGATATTTGATGTGGTTCATAGGCACCAGAACTGAATAAGACTGTTGTTTGCCTTAATCTTTTGGAAGCATACATGGCACCTTCTCATTCCATGAAAGCTAGGCAGGGAGGTAGCGTTCAGGGCTCTCTAGGGCCTGTTTCTAAAGTACATGATGTCTTCAGCAATAGGGACTTATCTTCCACCTCTGAGTGGTAACCATGGGCAACAGCAATAAGCTGTATGTTTTGAGTCTTTTGGACAATCCTGCCTAAAAAATATAAAGATGGTTTCAAATTTGTGTGGCAGTTTGGGTTTTGTTAGGTGATATTTGGTTGGCTCTTGGAGGGAGCACTGTCAGCCCAGATGTAAACAGTTCATTAAAACTATATTTGTATGTCGTTATGTGCATTAAAGTTTTTAAGTAGTTCATAGTAGGATTCCATGTGGCTTATTGTTATTACCTACCTGTGAGAGGATTTTTTAGATTCATTTTCTCCTTTGTGGTTCCCTTCTCTCGGACAACTCTAGCTTGTATTCAGTGGGCATAAAAACTAAATCCTCAAAAGCTGCTTAGTGAAATGCAGTCACAGGAGTTATCTAGTTGGAGTTTAAAGCTGCAGCCACTGTAGTGTTTTCATCCAAGTAGGGAATCATGATAAAAATCAAAAGATGTATTGCTGTTAGCTCCCATGCACAGGCAGCTCTGATGCACACCACTAGTAAGTAGAAGAGGTGTAGAAACTCACTGCCCCATCCCTTATCTCAAAGCCAAACACATTTCCAAACACCTGCACACCTGCTATCTATGTAGGGACCTTTGGTCAATGTTCATTCATATCAGATGATCTGTCTAGGTTTGTAAAGCACAATAGTTTGTGTTGAAGTTTGGCAGATTTGTTGCCAGCTCTTTAAAGTTGTGCTGTGATTAGGAGCCAGATAGGGCTGTTTCTTCAATCAGGTATATTTCACTCCTAGATCACAGTAGCCATTCTCACTGAGATTTTGGAACCCAGAGCAAATTAAAGGATACTTTGCTTCCATTCTTAAGAGGGCTTTATTTTATTCCAAATCAATTCAAGAAGGTTTTACTAGATACGTTCTGAGTTAATATTATCAGATAACCATGGAGAACCTTCAGTTGTCTACTGAAAGTAAGGAAAAATTTTCACATGATACATGTTATATATGTTAAGATGACTCCCATAGTAGTTTGAGCCCCAAAGCATGCACTCATATATATCTTCATGACATTCTTACAGCTTAAGACTTGATGTCTCCTAAACAAAACCATGTACTTAGTATATATGTACTCATGCTAGCCGTTCTGTGGGAGATCTCTGTCTACTTCCACTTCCACTTCCACTTCCACTTCCACTTCAACTACTTTCTGTAACCTTTTCTGTGCACCCCGACCCTTACCAATTAGACAAGCTCTGAATACACACCCAATCTGATGGTAGTACAGCATTACCAAATTGTTTATTGAGGCTACTTTTTAAATGTTCAAATATATTTCCATAGGTTCAAAAGTGAGAGATATCATCACAGGTGGGGTTTCATTTTCTCAACAACTATTCAAGTGTCTGGGGCAAAATAATGTTTTGGAAATAATGAACAATGGATAGAAGGAAGTGAGCAAGTAATTTCTACCTACTAGCCCTTGAGTCGCTTTGGGGGGTAGGTTTTACATATTACTCACTATTTTGAGTGGCTTATAGCCTGCATACTCATAATAAACACATGTGGAAATAAAGATAGTAAATAAAGGTCTTATAACATAAAAAACAAAGACATCTGGGCACCATCCCCACCAGAGCACAGGTGTCCACCCGGGAGCTCTCACTGCCTGAGTTGGTAAAGGAGCCATCTTTGCTCCGGTGTGCCCAGGCTCCAGTCGTTGCTGGGGAGAGGGCAGACTGCAGAAGGGACATAGCTTCTGGGACAGACCCCAGTTCTGGCTCCAGATATCCAGGCACTATCCCTGACAGAGGAGAGGTGTCCACCCAGAAGCACTCTCACTGCCTGAGCTGGTAAGGGAGCCATCTTTGCCCTGGTTCACCCAGGCTCCAGTCTGCACTGGTGAGAGTGTGGACTACAGAAGCTACACAGCTTTGGGACAGACAGAAGCAATCTAGCTTCTGAGACAGAACCTGTTTCAGGCTCCAGAAATCTGGGCACCTACCCCACCAGAGGAAAGGTGACCACCCAGGAGGGCTCTGTCTGCCAGAGCAGGTGAGAGAGACATATTGTGTCCAGGGTCGCTCGGAGTCTAGCCTGTGCAGGTGAGTGTGCAAACTGCAGAGGTGACACATCTTCTGGGATAGGCCCCATTTGGGGCCTACATCTTAACAAGGAGGCAGATCTGAATTCCAGGCCTCTGTGCACTTTCCCTGCAAGAGGAGAGCTTGCCTGCGGAGAGTACTGTGACCACTGAGACTCAGGAGAGAGCTGGACTCCCAGGATTGCTGACAAAGGCTAACAGAATCACAGGAGGAACAAGTTCCAACCAGAG
>NC_034613.1:120057258-120077877 GCF_900095145.1 Mus pahari
TGTGGTACATTTACACAGTGGAGTACTACTCATCTATTAAAAACAATGAATTTATGAAATTCTTGGCCAAATGGATGTATCTGGAGGATATCATCCTTAGTGAGGTAACCCCATCACAAAAGATGTCACTAGATATGCACTCACTGATAAGTGGATATTAGTCCAGAAACCTAGAATACCCAAGATACAATTTGCAAAACACAAGGAAACCAAAAAGAAGGAAGACCAAGGAGGTTCATTCCTCCTTGGAATAGGGAACAAAATACCCATAAAAGGAGTTACAGAGACAATGTTTGGAGCTAAGATGAAAGGATGGACTATCCAGGGTATCTATCCCATCATCAGCCACCAAACCCAGACAGTATTGCACATGCCAGAAGGATTCTGTTGAAGGGATCCTGGTACAGCAGCCTCTTGGGAGGCTATGCCAGTGCCTGACAAACACAGAAGTGTATACTCACAGTCAGATATTGGATGGAACACAGGGCCCCCCATGAAGAAGCTAGAGAAAGTACCCAAGGAGCTTAAGGGGTCTGCAACCCTATAGGTGGAACAACAATATGAACTAACCAGTACCCCCAGAGCTCGTGTCTCTAGTTGCATATGTAGCAGAAGATGGCCTAGTTGGCCATCAATGGGAAGAGAGGCCCCCAGGTTTTGTAAACTTTATATGCCTCAGTACAGGGGAACACCAGGGACAAGAAGTGGGAGTGGGGGTATAGGGGAGCCGGGCGGGGGAAAGTATAGGTAACTTTCAGGATATCATTTGAAATGTAAATGAAGAAAATATCTAATAAAATAAAAAAATCATTGAATGTGTATTTGCTGCCTAAATATCTATGGTTTCAAGGTTGCAAAAGAACAAACTGGGAAGAAATTCAATGGTAAAATTTACAAGCCCAAATCCTCAAGGTGTTCACAGGAAGGAGGATGGAGTGTGGGCTGGAACTGCCTAGGCAAGTTTCTCAAATGGAACTTTGCAGATGAATCATGAGGGTAATTGGTTAGCATGCAAAGCTGATTCAGTAGGTCTGGGAAAGGTCTTCTTTCTTTATAGAGACAATAAATGAGAAGACTTTGCCATTTTTACTTTATAGTCTTGCAAACTGAGGCCCATAGTACTGTAGATTCTTTCTCCAAACCTGAGTCAGAATTAGTACCATCAAAGTAATTTTTCATCACACCACCCTGCAGATTACCACTTTAAACATAGGGGCTTAAGAAGGCCACTTGTGAATTTATCTTCACATTATTCCAATCAACCTGTTTAACTACAGCTCATTCATTCTATGGCTAAGCACAATGTGCCTTTGGAGTTTTAATTCTGTGACCCCCCCCTCAAAGACTGTTAATTTCCTACTCTTTAGCCATTGAGGGTTTCTCCCTGGACTCCATCTGTTCCCATTGTTTGGAGAGGAAGAATGAAGTAATTGGAGTATGAATGTACAGAGGCAATTGCTAACCTATTTCATTTGATGGGAATTTAGTAGGCCAGTTTGACTCTGTCTGACAGCACTGGTGTCTCCTGCCTGAGGCCTTGCTCTTGTTTTACTTGCAGAGCACCATATGCCCCAATGTACAGGAGTATCACTTAGCTCTTAGCTAATGTTTTCACAGAGTTTATCGATCTTCAAATCCCCTTCTTTGGTGATTTCTTTTTTACATATCTGCATGGCTAGGTCGCTGATGATATATATCATCAGGCATCATTTGATATCTATTTGAAAACAATGTGCTTTGTTGCTTCAGAATTAAATGATTTGAAGTCCATACACAGTTGCTCAGGGATGAGAGAATGATTTTTCTAGAATAAGGTGGACTCAATTCAAAACTTGGATCATCAAATATAGGTAATAAAAACCTAAAAGGTTCTTAAGTACCATTTCAGGCTTACCAATTCCTATACTGGGAAGATTGTTTCCACCTCATAGGGTTACTGGGACAGTGAATAGTATTCTGTTTACAAGGCGCTTGGTACACTCTCCTACTCCAATGTAGGCACTCAGTAAGTGGGAAGGCACTTTCCTACTTACATAGTTACTGAAAAGAATGTGAAAGGACACATAAGAAGACTTTCATCTTTAAAAGAAGGAACTAGTGAACACAGCTGTTATTTTGTTTATATATTTTTCTGTATATAGATGCATGGCACGTACATCTGCATATGAGAAGAGAAGATCAGCTAAGTGTGAGATGTCATGTGGGTGCTGGGAACTGAACTCAGGACCTTTGGAAGAGCAGGAAGTGCTCTTACCTGCTATCTCTTCAGCCCCATGATAGGTCCTTTGCATTGTTTTACAGAATAATTATTCTCAGTAATAATACTGGAAAATTTCACTCCATTCTATTTCAGCCTTATCCAGTTGCTTATATTGCATTAGTAAACTAATGCTGGACAAAAGCTATACCTGTGAGTTTTAAACAGGAATTTTTAAACTGTGGTTTGTAGAACACTGAATTATAGGTCCCCAGTCTCCACTTCTATGAATCAAGAAAAGGAACAGTTCTTTACAGAGCTACACAGATTATGGATACTACTCATCTTTTCAATTTTCAACCGAAGTGCTTCCTTAGAAAGCACTTCCTGTCTTCCCCAGAAGAGAACATAATATTTTATTTCATCTAATCACATGATCATTGTCCTTTCGCTTGGATTCCTTACTGGAACTGATAATTTTGGTCTGTGTTTTTTTTTTTTAATGGAATTAGCGCATTTAATTTTATATCTCTAGGCTCTGGTCCAAACAATATTGTATTAGATTTGAAACTTTTCTATGCTGTTCTTTTTCTTTCTTTCTTTTGCTATTAGATACTTCATTTACATTTCAAATGTTATCCCCTTTCCTAGTTTCCCCTCTGAATCCCCTAATCCCTCCCCCTCCCCCCTGATCCCCAACCCACCTATTCCCATTCCTGGCCCTGGCATTTCCCTATACTGGGGCATAGAACCTTCACAGGACCTAGGGTGTCTCCTCCCATTGATGACCAACTAGGCCATCCTCTGCTACATATACAGCTAGAGCCACCAGTCTCACCATGTGTTTTCTTTGATTGATGGTTTAGTCCCAAGGAGCTCTGGGGGTACTGGTTAGTTCATATTGTTGTTCCTCCTATAGGACTGCAGACCCCTTTAGCTCCTTCAGTCCTTTCTCTAGCTCCTTCATTGGGGACCCTGTGCTCTGTCCAATGAATTATTGTGAGCATCCACTTCTGTATTTGCCAGGCACTGGCAGAGCCCCTCAGGAGACAGCTATATCAGGCTCCTGTCAGAAAGCTCTTGTTGGCATCTGTCATAGTGTCTGGGTTTGGTGGTTGTTTATGGGATGGATCCCTGGATGGTTGTTCCTTCAGTCTCTGCTCTGAACTTTGTTACTGTAACTCCTTCCATGGGTATTTTGTTCCCCCTTCTAAAAAGGATTCTGAGCTTCTGGGCTAATATCCACTTATCAGTGAGTGCATATCATGTGTGTTCTTTTGTGATTGGGTTATCTAACTTAGGATTATATCCTCCAGATCCATCAATTTGTCTAATAATTTCATAAATTCATTGTTTTTAATAGCTGTGTAGTACTCCATTGTATAAATGTAGCACATTTTCTGTATCCACTCCTCTGTTGAGGGACATCTGGGTTCTTTCTAGCTTCAGACTGTTATAAATAAGGCTGCTAAAAATATAGAGGAGCATGTGTCCTTATTACATGTTAGAGCATCTTCTGGGTATATGCCCAGGAGTGGTATTGCTGGGTCCTCAGGTAGTACTCTGTCCAGTTTTCTGAGGAAACGCCAAACTGATTTCCAGAGTGACTGTACCAGCTTGCAATCCCACCAGCAATGCAAGAGTACGTAGTATGAATACTTCTGTTCACATGCTCACTTAGGGCCTCACAGTGATGTGTCTGTCCCTGCTGTATCCCTTCACATTCCCTGACCCAGTTATAGCCTCTAGACTGCTGTGTCTGACAGGCTGTCTGTGCTCTCTGGACTACTTCCCACCAATGTCCTCTGCTCCACCAAGCCTCAACTCAAATGTGATATCTCCTCTAACACTTTATTTGTGAGTCTAAGGAGATGGAGTAAGTTCCCCTTACATGCATCTTCCACCTCCCTCCAAGCACTTGGCTCAAACCTTTATGCTTGGATCTAAAAAACCATCTGTTCTCTGGGTTATCATGCTCATTATAAACTCTACCGAGACAGGGCCTGTCTCATTGATTTCCTTTTTAAAATAACATCTATTGTATTTTTTAATACAGAAAAGCATAAAAGAGGAAAAGAATAGCAATTTATCTCCAAGAAACCTCTTGTGGCCTTTAAAGAAAAATTCAATATGTGAGCATGGTAGGAAAATTCAAATTGTCCAGAAACATACAAAATGAAAATTAACTGTCTTTCACTACCTAACCCTCACCCCAGAAGAAATCTTGAACAATAGTTTACCTGTTACAACAGAAAATTGTATACACACGTATTATAAACAATGTATCTATTGTGTCTTACTGGAATTTTTCTATTTTTTAAAACTTAATGTTATATGTCTTAATGTTTCCCATACATATATATATATATATATATGTATATGTATGTGTGTGTGTGTGTGAAAACTTTTTTTTCAAATCAACACACATAGTATAATCTCATCCTTTTAAATAGTTGCATGGGATATAATTTGGATGAATATAAGTTAGTCATTTGGGCTTCTATCTATACATATTAAACTTTTCTAAATCTTACACAACAAATCTGTAGAAGTTTCTCCTAGTGAATGTGAGACAATGTCATATTTCATTGAAACAAAGATGCATCCCAATTTCT
The DNA here is from genome assembly GCF_900095145.1 of Mus pahari. Classification (NCBI taxonomy): domain Eukaryota; kingdom Metazoa; phylum Chordata; class Mammalia; order Rodentia; family Muridae; genus Mus; species Mus pahari. Next base: position 120,062,071 of record NC_034613.1, read on the forward strand.
GAGATATCCAAATACACATACAATGTTCATCTATATAATAAATATGCACAATAAACTAAATTAAATAGTATGTTTGTGAGCCAGTCATCAAGACATAGAGATGATAGGTTAAAGAGAAGTGAATTTTGACATGTGTGATTAAATTTTCTTTTGAAATGGCTACATCAGTTTCTACGCTCATCAGTAGTGTGTGTGTGTGTGAACAACCATTTTCCCACATTCTTGACAATATTTGGCAATTACCTTGGTACTAGCCAACTCTTTAATTGTTAAGGAAAGCAGTGGAACTTACCTTCCATTAATGAAGTACAATTGGAGGCACAATGCTTTCCTACTCTTTCAGGTTCGAGAACTCTGATCTATTGCAGATTTTTTAAAAAAAATTTTTATTAGATATTTTCTTTATTTACATTTCAAATGCTATCCTGAAAGTTCCCTATACCTTCCCCCCGCCCCTGCTCCCCTACCTACTTTTTGGCCCTGGCATTCCCCTGTGATGGGTCTATTGCAGAATTTAAACAACCAACTTAATTCAGCAAAGTAGAAGTTTACAAATACAAATTCATTCAAAAATCAATTTTTCTATTTAGAGCCATAAATATAAAGAACAGTAAGTGTGTGTGTGGGGGAGCAGTAGACATGTGCAATGTTAGATACTGAATCCAGGAAAAACATTGCACTTGTCCCACAAAAGCAGCCGAGGTCACGCAGAATTGAGGCCAGTTCTGCCCTGTTCCCTGACCTTGCTTAGCTGATAGTCTTCTCATGTTTCTGGACTGTTTAAATCATGTATCTTCTACAAAAGGATCTGCCTATTCTCAGAAAGTGTTTTTTCATTGTACCCATTGCTACAAAGCAGCTTTAGAGAACGTTGTTGCACATTCAGTTGTCATAATCATTTTATTTTTTATTTTTGGTTTTTGGTTTTTTTCCAGACAGGGTTTCTCTGTGTAGTCCTGGATGTCCTGGAACTCACTCTGTAAACCAGGCTGGCCTCGAACTCAGAAATTCGTCTGCCTCTGCCTCCCAAGTGCTGTGATTAAAGGCATGCGCCACTACGCCAGGTAGGATGTTGACTTTTTAAACTTTATATGGGTTACACTGTGACCAAAAGTAAGATGGCTGGCTGAAACTGCTTCTGCCTTGGGAGAAATGAGCTCATGAATGTCTTTGACACAGTAACCACTTAATCACGTGCCTCGGTTAACTGCAGATATACATTTAAGAAGCAGGATTATGAGTAAGAGCTTTGAAAAAGTGATGGGATTGAAACAATGTGGAGCATGACAGTTTACTTGCAGGGAGAGACAGGCAAGGAAAACAAGGAAGAAAAATGATGAAGGACTAAGTCAGCTAAGCTGCTGCTGAGATTGGGGAAAACAGGGAAAAACAAAATCTCATTGCTTCTGCCACACAGAATTATACCCTTTACCTGAAATGGGAGTTCATAAAAATAAGGAGATGGTTGAAAAACTTTTAAGTACATGGCAGCATCAAAGAAGTGGATAATTGTTTTTCTCTTGGGAGATTCTATGCTTCATAACATCAAAAGAATGGGCTCTCTTTGCAAAGGGGCATCTTTTCAAAGAAGTACCTAGCTCTCATAATCTCATTATCTTAAATAAATTCACTAGTCTTCTGTTGGAACACAATCCAAGAGTAGAGTTGTGTCAGGAAAACCAAGTACTTTACAGAAAAACCCAAGGGGGAAAAATGGGCAAGAGTTCATTGACCTCAGTTTCTTTGATAACCTGAAATTGTTCTTGGAATGTGTTTTCTTGCCCCTCAGGTATATCAGATAGGATCAAGCTTATTTCAGACTATTCATTACAATGGGCTATTGTTAGTTGTTTATGTGCTTCTATGAAAAAAACCTGTTTTTGCTACATGTGACTTGTCCTTGTGATTGCACACTTATGTGACTCATCTTAACGCCAAGAGTATAAATTGTCTGATGCTCTGAATAAAGCTGGGTATTTCTTGAATCTTTAGTCTGCTTCACTTATCGCCTCCATTCTCCCAGATCTTACCACCTCTAGAGTGATAAACATCTTCTATTCTTTGGAATTCCTATCTAATCAAAACTAAGCATGAGGCAGAGCTTTGCTGAACATATAAAGGAGCTGTAGTTTTAGTATAGTAGGGATTTTTGGGAAGTAGCTGTGAAGAGGGAAACTGACTGTGGAGTCTGGCTTTGGAAAAAGGCTTCCTTAGTGTTCAGTGAAAATCTTATGCTGATAATTAAATTTGATCCAACTATTGGCATCTGAAAAATACTGATACAGCCTTACTCTTTATATTTAGAATGACTGGGGTCAGACAGATCTAGAAAGGGACAAACTGAAATGTGGAGACGCACCAAATTTCAATTTCTGGTCCAAGGGTCAAGAAAGTCTCATATTGTTAGGGAGGAAGCTGTGGAATAAACCAACATTGACGTCCTCTGACTGAAGATGAGAAAAGCTCAGTCTCTAAAGTGGAGCTAAAGCATCCTTTCACATATGCTAACTTATCTAGCAAAACAATCAAGCCAAACTAGGGTTCGGGCAATCTAGACCTATAAATGGCTACCATGTATTAAGTGTTTATTGAAGGTTATGTGAAATGTAGCACATATGGTTCAAAATAAATTAGTCTTCAAAACAACCATCTTAAGGATATATACTTTATATAGGCATACTTTGGGTTTAGTTCCAGACCCTCACGACAAAGTAAGTCATATGAATTTTTCTGTCCATTACATATAATCATCATGTTGAAATTATACTAATCCAGTGGGTATGCAAAACCATTTAAAAACTGTTTATTTTTGTTTACCATGTTATTACTAAAATGATGAAAACTGAGCCTCCAAAAGGTTATAATCTTATTGGTAGTAGAGTGTCTTGCTTTAATGGTGATGAACTGATCAGGGTAGTAGATGTTAAAAGCTTTGATGGCTTATGTAATACCTTCAAATAGGACAACAATGGAGTTCATTGCAACAAATGACACTTCCTTTGATGAAATATATCTCTGTAGCATGAGATACTATTTCCCAGCATTTATACACAAAAGAACTTCTTTCAAAATTGGAGTTGGTTATATAAAAACCTGCTTGTGCGTTGCCAAGGTAGTTTATTTAATAGTCTAAATGCCTTCTTGTCATTTCAATTGTGTACATGGCTTCTTCACCAAGAGCAGATTTCATTACAAGAAGTAACCCTCTTTGTTCATCTACAAGAAGTGAGTCCTTGTCTGTTAACTTTTTATTATGATATTTCAATAGTTCAGTCACAGTTTCTGTCTTGGCTATGATTTGTACCATTATCTTTAGCTACATTTTCCTTCTAAGTCTTAAACCTCTCAATGTCACTTACAAGGCTTGGCAATATTTGTACCATATTCCTGTTGACATTCATTTTGATCCCATCCATGAATTTAAAATGTTCTTGAAGGCATCTATAACAACTATGGCTTTCCTCAAGATTTTTCATTCTACTTTTCACATACCCATCAGTGGGATCTCTTTCTATGTCAGCTGTAGCCTTACAGAATCCATTGGTTCAGGGATGAAACCCCAAAGTCAAAATTATTTCTTGAACCATAGGCTATATTATGAATGTTGTATTGACAGGTACATTAATCTCATTGGACATTCCTATTAAAACTCTCAGGTGGCCAGGGGCATTGCGAATAAACACATTGTGAATAGGTCTCAACTGTGGGCTTTAAATATTAACTAAACCATGTCACAAACAGAACTGTAATCATATAAACATTATTATTCCATTTACTTAAAAAACTGTCAGTGTAAGTCTTAATATTCTAGCATTTTTGCAATGGTAAAAATATGGTGGTTTGAATGTGAATTGTCTCCATAGGGTAATATGCTTGAATGCTTGGTTCCCAGTTCTTGGAACTGTTTGGGAAGGATTAGGAAGTGTGGCCTTGTGAGAGTGTGGCTTTGTTGGAGGAAGTGTGTTGTCACTGGGGGTGAGCTTTGAGGTTTCAAAAGTCCAGTCTTTTCTCTCTCTCTTTCATACATCTCATACACACAAGCACACACATACACATGCATGCAGGCACGTGCGTGTACACACACAATATTAAGTATTTTCTTGATAAGAATTATCTTAGTTATGCTGTCTCTCAAAGTGGAAACTTCTGGTTTCTTGGGAAAGTCAGTTATGTCAAATGATGGTTTGCTGAAGCACACAAGTGAAAGGACATTTTGCTGAAGGAGACACAAGTGAAAGGATGTTTTGTTACAGCACACACATGAATGGATGTGTGGTATTTAGAAGGAATATAAATATGACACCACAGACAATGGGAGCTCTAGCATTGGTTTGCTTTTCTCTGCCTTGTTTTTCTTCCCTAATGACACACATGCACTGTGCTTGCCTTACATTGCATTGCTGAGCCCCACTTGTGGTGATGTTTTAGAGAAAAACTTGTCAAACACCTTCTTGTGAGATTCCTGTTCCTGCTTTCAGCTTCCATGACCTCAGGCTGGTTGGCAAACCTTGCAGTTTCTTCTGGATGGAGCTGCCCTTGCTGGTTTATGTGTAGTGACTACCCAGGGCACTGGACTGCAGCTGCTGGCTCACGTGTGGTGTCAGCTGAGAGGATTGGACTTCAGCTGCTGATTCATATTTGGTGTTTGCTACTGGATTGAACTTCTGATATCCTGACAATGACTATTGTACTTGCCCCAAAAGAACTATTTCTAAACAGGTCTACTCCCGTGCCCTAACAACTTCTCTTTTCCACTACATCTGGTGGGTGGTGGACTAGAATAGAGGTTGAAGTTTTACTAAAGTAGGTTGGGACAAATTTATGCCTACAGTCTGTTCCTAGCAATAGAACAGTAACTAAGAAAATGAGGACTGGTTACCTCTAAAAATCATCTATTATAAATTATTCCTTAACAAGAAAAGCCTCTGGTATTTGGAGGATTTGAAACTCAGCACTGGATTCTTTTCCTCTTTTGCTGTGAAAGTCCTAGGTAGAGTCTTTTACTACAATAAAGCTGTCTCATATACACCGGAAAGTTGTTATTTAGTATGACTATCTGTGTCTAGCATACTAGATCTTCTATATAATGGCTGGATCATCTGCACAATCATATGATGCTTCACCTTGCAGGGACTTAGAATTACTTTCTTACTTAAATCCTCTGAACCAGGACTAGAGAAAGGGCTTGGTGGTTGAGAGCACAAGCTGATTTTTCCAGAGAACCCAGGTTCAATACTTAGCTTCCACATTGCAACACACAAAAATCTGTAACTCTAGTTTCAGTGGATTTGACACCATTTTCTGGCATCTGAGGGCTCCTGGCATGTACATGGTGCACAATTATGCATGCAAAATACCTATATACATAATAAAATTTAAAAGAACATTGTGAACAGACCTTGGTTAGATTTAAATATTTTCTAAGTATCCTTATTTCCTTCAGCCTTCACAGAATTGGGCTGTCTTGTTCTGAATAATGGTTTGTCTTAAGGTAATGTTGTGGCTAGTTTGGTCTCCTACAATGGGTCATTAAAAGGTGTCCATCTATGCAAATGAGGCTGTTACGTTTTCTTATTCTTATGTTCACTGGAATAGCATTTTTATTTCCCTTGAAAACTTCACACTTTGATTATTGGGTAAGATGAAGTCCAGTTTTCAGGCTGTCCCATCTTTCCAGTGCCTTCTTTACTATGCTTATTCTTTCTAGCTTTTCATTTAAAGGGAGAGGATTTAATTCTTCATTGTACTTGAATATTTGAAGGGCATGGCAGAGTTGATAGCCATGATTCAGGAAGAGGGAAGACTGGGAAGCAGCCAGTAGGTGGAGCAGTGAGAACACACAGTATTTGTTGATTAATAATAAAGCTGACATTCTAATAAGGGTGTGCTTTGTGGTACATCAAATCAATTGCACTGATTATCTAGAAAATCAAAGATTACATCCTACCATACTAAATATGAAATATTTTTTTTTAAAAGCTTAAGGCATGAGATACAGAAACATCGTGTTGTTGAGAAGATGTTGTCAACAGACTTGATTGATTCAGGGTTCTCACAACCTTACCCCCTCCACCCTAGTATAAGAAAATGAAGCACAACAAAATAAAGTATGCCTTAGAAAATTCTGGCTCTGAGATGCTAAGGGACTTGCCTGAAATTATAACTAAATGGGTAAATGCGATTTAAACCTTGGCTATTCAATTACTAAAGTTAAGACCTTTCTACCACATGACACAGGTTGAATATATCTTATCAGTAAGTGCTTAGGCCCAGAGGTGCTTGGATTTTTTTTCATTTATTCTCATTTTAGTGTATTTATATACTCCCAATGGAATAACTGACAGAAGTCTAAACATGGGATTCATTATGTTTCATTTATAGTTTATATAAATGTCCTGAAGATAATTGTATATATTTTTAATGTCCTGAAGATAATTGTATATATTTTTAATGTACCTAATGTTTTGAATTTCACTCATCACATGGACTCAAGTGTAGAATTTTCCATTTGTGACATCATGTCAGTACTCAAGACAGTTTGAATTAGGGAGCCTTTTGGGTTTTAGATTTTATGATTATGAATGAAAAACCTGTCCCCTCTCTCCAGGAAGCTATTTAAAACATGACACGGAGTTTTCTGTCTCATATATGTTTTGTCCTGTAAGACCTTTCCTTATTCTCATTCTAGGCCTTTGTGAATTTAAGTTTATTTTCCTTTCCTCTAATCTTTTCTCTTTCTGTTCATTTTTGAGCCTGTTGAAAACTTAAAAGATGGGCAAGCTTAAGATTTAGAATTCATGTCTCTCAAAAAAGTTTTCAAAGTCTCGATTTCCCTGGTTGGAATCTCCTGACTCCTGCACTGGGGATTCCTAAAGTTCATATCGAAGAAGTGACTCGTCTAAGGTCTAAGCTACCAAGTGATGAGGTTTTTTTATCAGGACTAAAGCCAGGTAGCCTTCCCTTGGAGCCTCCCTCTCAGTCTTTCCCACTACCTCCTAAGATTAAACAATACATTGGTCCACCCCAAGTCCATCCTCCACACATCATCTTCTTCATTACTATCCTAAGCAAAGCTTCTACAACTGTCAAGGCTGTCACCTTAAGTCAATGTCACTGTTCATTGCCTCTAGTGACACTCCACACATGTGCATGTTGTTTGTGGTTTACAGATTTTTATGACTAGCTTGTGTACCTCAGGCAAATAAGCTGCTTTGCATTTTTCTTTATATTCTTTTCTTTGCACCAGTGGCCTTCAATTTGTCTAGTAAACACTGGTTAAATTAAAAAGTATCATCTCCTTAAAAAAAAAACCCAATGTTTGCTAAAATAATATGTCTTCCCCTAAATAAAACAAAAAAGGTAAAAAAGACTCCTTATCAGTTTTCATTACAATTTGACCAAGTACACACTAGTTAATTAGCCCTTAACAAAGGCTGACATTAAGACTGATTAACTAATAATGCTAATTAATCACAAGCACTATATAAACCAAAGGCAGAGAACTAGGAAAATATGTTCAGCAACTTTTGTTAAGAGTATACTCACATGAAGACCAAACATATTTTTATACTACATTACATACATGCATATGGTCAAAGAACTACCAAATGATGAAGTTTGTATCAGGACTAAAGCCAGATAGCATGAACCCAGCTCACCACTCTTCCTCAAAGCCTTTCTCTCCTTATTTTCCACTACTGTTTCAGATTAAACTCTCTCCATAAAGCACCTTACAACTCCTTACCTTCCCCCACCAGCCCATCTCACACATATAATTTTCTTCATTACAGTGGCTGCTATAGCAACCGAATAAAACTGAGTGAAAGGTCCAGGAAACTTGGCAAACCATTCTCATAATAACCCACTAAATGTTTAATACTTAATTCTCAAGTCATAAGTTTAATATTGGAAAAAATTGGTACCTCCACTGGAAAACCTGGAAAATAATACTGCCAGGCCAGGTGACATGTGGGTATCTAATGCACAGAGATGTCAAAAGGTTTTCCTATTAATGCTCATAAAGCACTGGTAGAGTTAACCTTCAATACAAGTATGCCTGACAATTTAGTCTTCTAGAATAACTTCAAAAGGGATGTGGGGAAGAGATTGCCTGAAGCTTCATGAGAGACCACTTCCCTAGTCCATATAAGACCCTGTGTTTGATCCCTAATACAACATGAAGGTATAAATCAATTCTTATTTTCAACAGATAAATAATATTCTCAGTAGTGGGCTAATCTTTTGGTAACCAAGTCTCTCAATTATCCATTTGGTAAATAGCCTGCTTCCTTTTTAATCACACAGTCCCTTGACAAGCAGCTTGACCAAGAAAAAGAGCTAGAATCCCCAGGTATAATCGAGGAAGTGCAGTAATTTAGGTTGTTGGGTTTTTTTCTCTCTCTCTCAAAAATGTTAATGACTACTTCATTCATTGTACTGATTAGACTTACTTTAAGGATTAGAGTAAGGCTTGACCTACCATGACACAGAAGGATCTTGGCTATCAGCTTCTGGCAGAATTTCATTCAGCTATTTGAAATGGGGAGAGAGCACACTGATTCATATTTTTTTAAAAAGGTCTGCAGCCTCTTTGATAAAATTTACAAAAGAATTCTCAGAGAATTAAGTGAGTAAACAGAACAGAAAGTGCCACGGAGTTGTCTTTTGCGTTGTCTGTCCCCTGGAAACCATTACCATCCATCTAAGTTAGCTCAAGATCTTAGGATCATTTTAAGTCATCAAGGGGAAGGCTCCAGGCTTTCTAATCTAATTGCTATCTCCAGGGAAGTGCTTTCTTCACTCAGCTAGGTTGAAGGGAAAAACACCTCTTGGGAGTAGGAGGTGATTTGAACTGTAGATTTTTTTCAGTCATTTTGATGGTGCTTGTCACAAGAATTAGGGTGTTCCGTTTTTTTTTTTTTTTCCTTCGAATTTGTTATTTAATGAAAGACCCTGGCCTCTCTGGGTCTGCGTAGTAATCATTTTTATGCTGATAAGCATGCTTCTTAAGATCTCAAGGACTGCAAATTGTGAGTCTCCAGAATCTGTATTGAAACTGTTGGAAGATGAAAGGAAGTGGTAGTATTATGCTAAAAGATTGTTTTTTTTTCTGGCCTGTCTGTGGAAGAGACACTTCATAATCAGAATCAGTGAGAATTTAGAAACTGAACATAGCCTTTGAGAATCTTGGGAAATGTTGTTAGCCTCTTACTTTTAAAATCTTCCTTTGTATTCTGGTACCTTTGCCTATTACAATGCTACCTTCACTCAGGGCATCTGAACATGTGAGTCAGGCCTCTACCTGATTTGTAGCATTTGCAGTCTGCACTTATATGGTTATTTGCTTCCCACCTGCAGCTTCAATCATGCTCTAAGCTCTAGGTTAAAATCTAAACCACAGAGGAGGAAGGGAGCATTTAAAGAACCCCAATTCAACTCTCTATAGTTAATGCCACTTATGAATCACTGCCCTTCCTAGTCTAACTGTATGTCTGTACTCAAGTTCTTATAATTTGAGTACTCCTCTATTCAGTTCAATTCAGAAAGCTCTAACAAGCATCACTTTTGTGCTAGGCACCCGAGTTAGCATGAGGAGATAGTGCAGCTTAGTCATATTTCTGAGATGTAATCATAAATTGTATTCACTTTTGTCCAGACATAAAGTTTGGTCCAGAGTGCTGCTAGTCTAAGAAAGACTTAGTCATCATCTTTTATGTTCACTAAGAATGGATTCCTTGCCCCACTGTGAATTGCTCATATTGCTTGAGTCTCCAAGGACACTTAGCTGAGTACATCAGTATTTGGAGGGTTACATATATAATTTAGAAATATACATATATATTTTTATTAAATATATTTTACTTGTTAAGGCTTATGTAGCATATAACATAGTATACATTGGTAGAAATACCTGTAATCTCAGGTAGTCTGTGAGCCAAGGGGATCACAAGTTTAAGGTTGGCCTTGGAAAAATAGCAACATTCTGTATTGAAAATTTAAAAATCCAATCGGGGGGAAGGGTTGAAAACATAACTCTCTGGTAGAGTATTTTTCTAGCATGTGTGAAATCCAGATACAATTCTCCAAATTAAAACGTGTGTGTGTGTGTGTGTGTGTGTGTGTGTGTGTGTGTGTGTGTTATAGTTTCTTTGAATTAAAGATTTGGAAAAGGCTTATCTTGATGTTTTAGACCTTGGCAGTGGTTAAGGTATTAGCTAGGACTTCAGTTATTTGAATGTTTGCCTAAGGCTCGAGTGTCTAATTGTTTCTTAATTGATACAATAATTGTACACATTTCTAGGCTGCAATGCACTGTTTCAGTATATGTAAACACAGTACAAAGATCAAAGGATAGTAATCCTCATAGAGAGAACTATTTCTAAGGCAGCTGACTCATATAGTGATTGTTATCAGATCTCATCTCTTCTTCCATGAAGGCCTCTATATATGGCTCACAGTCATGCTGAAGTTGCAATGTTTTTCAGACCTTGGCAAATATCACACATGCATTTCTTCCACATTTTATTGGTTATATAAATGAGTCCTGAGTCAAAAGTGGGCTGAGACCACAAAAAGATTTAAATACTTCGAGTGGAGTAAGTAACTATGAGTCAGCTTAGAGACCATCTACCACAGACATAGAGCAAAATAAAGAGGGGGTAGAGATCAGAGAGACTAAAAAGGTGTTTGAAAATGGAAAGGTGAATTAGGCATGGTGGACAGTGTGCAGTATCATTAAGAGACACAGTGAAGCACAGTACAACAATAGACACATAGACAATATATTGAATAAAGTAAATGATCTGTTGGTGAAGGCCATAGAGGTGGATTCAAAGGAATGGCACAATTTTCATTGTATTACAAGATTACATGTACTGGCTTTGTAACTGTGTTTTGAAAGGTAGCTATGCTCATTATTATACCACCAACTTGCACCCTTATGACTTTTATTCTTAGGAAATAACTTATGCATAAAGCTTGGGATAATTATTCCTTCAGTACAGTATAAACTGTATCCTTTTGATCTTCTGCTAGAATGTACAGCAACTTCAGTAAAAATACTATTTATTTTTAACCATTTGTGGATTTTAATTTGTTTTATACTACTGAACATTTTAGAGACCTTGATGTGTTAATATGCATGTGGATCTCTATGTAGAGAATTCAGTAAACACAATGCCCATGCTTATACAGTCCCAGCAATTTGTATTTTATATGAAAAACTCTGCAGTACATACGCTGCACATCCACAAGATTTTGATCAAGATCTTATTGTATGGTCCTGGCTGCCTTAGAACTCACTAAGTAGAGTAGGCTGACATTAAACTTTCAGAGATCTTCCCTTTTCTGTGTCTACAGTACTGGGATTAAAGGTATGCACCACTACATTAGGCATGCCACAATGTTAGAGTTTTAAACAAAGAAATTAAACTTCTTTGTTTCTTCTTCTTGGAATGTATCTGGTTCATAGCTGTTATATTGTTAACTAAGCAGAAAGAACAATGCTAGAAATATTATGAGTTCTTAAATTATACTTCAGATCCATAGGAATAAAGACCTAATGGCAGAAAAGAGACACGCACATCTGTGGAATAAAAATAAGCCCACATTGTTGTAGCCATTATTTAACAAAGAAGCCAAAGAGAAACATTAATAAAAGATAGGCTGTTCAACAGTGGTAGGAAAACAAGTTTTCTAAATGTAGAAGAATAAAGCTAGGCGTATATCTCCACCTTGCACAAAACTCAATTCAAACTGTATCACAGACCTAAATGAGAGATCAGAAACTTTAAAAAATTTATAGGAAAACATAAACAAAACATTTCCAAATATAGATATAGACAACAACTTTCTGAAAAAGACACTGAATAGTTCTGGGAATCACCCCAAGAACTGTCAAATGTGGTAGTATGAAGTTCAAAACCCTTCTGCCTTGCCAAATAAATAATTACCAGAGTGATGAAATAGCCTACAGAATGGTGAAAAACTGTGGGTTAATATCTAGAATATATAAAATTAAGAACCAATGCCACAAATCATAAAATTAATTAATAGTTTATTTCACTTACATTTAAATATAACTTTTCATCATTTAAGGAGGTCAGGGAAGGAACTCAAACATGGCAGGAACCTGGAGGCAGGAGCTGATGCAGAGGTTATAGAGGAGTGCTGCTTACTGACTTGCTTCTCATAGCTTGCTTGGCCCACTTCTTTATAGAAGCCAGGACTACCAGCCCAGGGATAACCTTACTCACAATGGATTGTGCCATCCTACAGCAATCATTAATGAAGGAGTTTCCCTACAGGATTGCTAACAGAAAGGAGGCATTTTGTCAACTGAGGCTCCCTTCTCTCTGTGACACTAGGTTGTGTTAAGTTGACACCAAACCCAGCAAGATGGGATTGAATCATAAAACTTTTCGTGCAGTCTTCCATATACTATTTTAAACTACTTTCAAACCTAAAGGGTTTCATGTGAGAATGAAAGGCTGGAGGACTGGCAGACTATGGCCCATGGTTCAGATGTAGCTTCTACCAACTTTTGTAAATAAAATTTACTGGAACACAGTTACAGTTTCTTGACTAAGTGTTGTGCATAGTCTCTTTTTGCTCATCAGAAGAGTTAAATTGTGACAGGTACTGACCCACTGTTGGGGATTGGTTCTAATGCTTTGCATTAATCTGGTCCCCCAAATTGGAATCTGTGTGCCCAAGTGATGAAGGTCCTTGTCCCCAGATGGATTCTGATTGTTCAATAAAGAACCAATGGCCAATGGCTGGGTAGGTAGACTAAGGGGAACCTTGAGATTGGAGCAGGCTAGGACCTGGAAGAGGGAAGGTAGAGATAGCCATGACCAGGAAGAAGAATTACCAGACCGAAAGGACTGCCGACATGTGAGAATCAGGGGAAGTGGCCCGTGTTTGGGGTAGCAGAGATGAAATATAGATTTTAAAAGATGTTAACTCAGGAGCACCAGAGAGGAGTGTTTGCAAGCAGGAGGAAAGATTAGAATTGCCCAGCCTTTGAGCTAGTCAAGGCATTTAAAATTAACTGGTGGAGGGGGTGGTGGTGGTGNGTGTGTGTGTGTGTGTGTGTGTGTGTGTGTGTGTGTGTGTTTTATTGGTAAATCCAGAGGGCTCTGCCTGGTGGCTGGGAGAGTAACCCACCTGGAGCACAAAGTGGTTAGCAAAACCACCACTAGAGCCCACGAAATCTTTGTTGCCTGCCCTTAACCCAAATGTTCACAGACTCTTGATAAATCACAATAGTTGAGTCCCAGAATGTCAGCATAGAAGAAAGGTACTTGTAGCTGCTGTGGATCCACACTCTGGGTTTGTATATTGCTGCATTTGGACTAATGCAGGTTAAAATAGGAACTGGACAATGTTTTCACTGCAGTTCTATCTCTACTCTTTGCACCTTCTGTTTGCTCAGGGGCAATGTTTATACAGAATTGCTTCATTAAATTATTTTCAGCTTTTTGCATGTTCCTTGTTCTTCCTGCTGAGAACCTCCTTGGACCATGCTTTACCTGTATTCTTGAATAGCTCTAAATTGAAACTTCATATCATGGTTCACCCGAAAGTCCAGCACTTACAGCCTGAGGAGAAGTATCAAGAATTCAAAACCTTCTTGAGAGTTATAGTAAGACCGTGTCTAAAAATGAAAATCTCTAAAAGAAATCTTCATCAAAGAAAGTCCCATGAGGTTCTGGTCCGGACGGGGCCAACCCCACCATATCTCTTCGTAAGCCCAGAGGAGGCAGCAGAGTGCTCTGGAGGTCTCTTCACATCGCAGGTCCTCGGGATCACAGGTGAGTGGAACACAATCAATTTCAGAGAATCCAGGAGGGGCTTGTGCCAGCAGGAACAAGGACAAAGGAACACCACCTGCCCAGAGGCAGGGTTCCGGTCCAGTCGGGGCCACCCCTGCTATCTCTCTTCCTAACCCCAGTGGAGGCAGCAGAGTGCTCTGGAGGACCCTGTACACTGCAGGTCCTCTGGATCACAGGAGGAGAGTAGGCCTACAGGGAGGGCTCTGATCCCAGGATTCAGAAGGAGGATCAGAGCTCCAGACTTCTGGACACCTGCCTTGCAAGAGGAGAGCTTGCCTGCAGAGAGTGCTCTGACCAAGGGGATGCAGGGGAGAGTTGGATTCCCAGGAGTGCTGACAGGGGCTAACAGAATCACAGGAGGATCAAACTCCAGCCAGAAACAGCTTGAAAATTAATACCAGAGATTTCCAGACGGGAAAAGGCAAACACAAGCATCTTACTAACAGAAACCAAGAACACTGGGCACCATCAGAACCCAGTACAACCACCACAGCAAGTCCTGGATACCCCAACACACCTGAAAAGAAAGATGTGGATTTAAAATCATATCTCATGATGGTGGTAGAAGATTTGAAGAAGGACATTAATAACTCACTCAAAGAAATACAGAACAATGTTAAACAAGTAGAAGCCTTTAGAGAGGAAGCACAAAAATCCCTCAAAAGAATTACAGGACACTACTGGTAAACAGGTAGAAGTCCTTAAAGAACTACAGGCAAACACTGCTAAACAGGTAGAAGAAACACAAAAATCCCTTAAAGAATTAGAGGAAAACACTGCTAAACAGCTAGAAGAAACACAAAAATCCCTTACAGAATTCCAGGAAAACACTGCTAAGAGCTAGAAGAAACACAAAAATACCTGAAAGAATTACAGGAAAATACAACCAAACAGGGGATAGAATTAAACAAAACCATTAAGGATTTGAAAATGGAAGTAGAAACAATAAAGAAAACACAAAGGGAGACAACTCAGGCGATAGAAACCCTAGGAAAGAAATCAGGAACCACAGATGTGAGTATCAGCAACAGAATGAAAGAGATGGAAGAGAGAATCTCAGGTGCAGAAGATTCCATAGGTAACATGGACACAACAATCAAAGAAAATGAAAAATGCAAAAAGATCCTAACTCAAAACATCCAGGAAATCCAGAACACAATGAGAAGACCAAACTTATGGATAATAGGAGTAGATGAGAATGAAGATTTTCAACTTAAAGGGCCAGCAAACATTTTCAACAGAATTATAGAAGAAAACTTCCCAAACCTAATATCACTATTTGCATACGATATGATAGTATATATAAGTGACCATAAAAATTCCACCAGAGAACTCCTAAAACTGAGAGACAGTTTCAGTGCAGTAGCTGGATATAAAATTATCTCAAACAAATCAGTGGCTTTTCTCTACACAAAGGATAAACATGATGAGAAAGAAATAAGGAAACAACACCCTACACAATAGTCACAAAAAATATAAAATACCTTGGTGTGACTCTAACTAAGGAAGTGAAAGGTCTGTATGACAAAAACTTCAAGTCTCTGAAGAAAGAAATTGAAGAAGATCTCAAAAGATGGAAAGATCTCCCATGCTCATGGATCGGCAGGATTAATACAGTAAAAATGGCTATCCTGCCGAAAGCAATCTACAGATTCAATGTAATCCCCCTCAAAATTCCATATCAATTCTTCACTGAATTAGAACGGGAAATTTGCAAATTCATCTGGAATAATAAAAAACCTAGGATAGAAAAAACTATTGTCAACAATAAAAGAAACTCTGGGGGAATAACCATGCCTGACCTCAAGCTGTACTACAGAGCAATTGTGATAAAAACTGCAGGGTACTGGTACAGTGACAGACTGGTAGATCAATGGAACAGAATTGAAGACCCAGAAATGAACCCACACACCCATGGTTACTTGATTTTTGACAAAGGAGCTAAAACCACCCAGTGAAAAAAAGACAGCAT
>NC_034613.1:120079392-120099362 GCF_900095145.1 Mus pahari
CTAAAGGGATCTGCAACCCTATAGGTGGAACAATAATATGAATTAACCAGTACCCCCAGAGCTTTTGTCAATAGCTGCATATATAGCAGTAGATGGCCCAGTTAGCCATCGTCTGGAAGAGAGGCCTCTTGGTCTTGCAAACTTTATATGCCCCATACAGGGGAACACCAGGGCCAAGAAGTGGGAGTGGGTGGGTAGGGGAGCAGGGTAGGGGAGGGTATAGGGGACATTTGGGATAGCATTTGAAATGTAAATGGAGAAAATATCTAATAAAATAATTAAATAAAGAAAGAAATAAAAGAAATAAAAAAAGAAAGCCCCATGATGTTTCATATCATATAGTTGATAGGTTATCTACAGCACATGTCATAGCTGATGGAGATGCAATTGTGGTGTTTTAAAGGTGAAGACATACTAGATTTCTCTTAGTTTCACATTTAAACAAGTTAAATTTACAGTTATTGCAGTGCTGAGGATAGAACTGTAGATTCCATGTGAGACAAATGCTGTACCATTGAGTTACATTCCCAGCTCCATACTAACACTTTTAAGAGGTTTTCAAGACTGGATTGTAAAGAAAGAACAATCTCTCCAGGTGTTGTAGAACACAGACTTTATTCTGTCTCTTCTGCTTCTGTCACTTCATTCACTATTACAAATGATCAAAAGCCTTGGCACAAGACTTTTCTTCTTTCAAACAGATATTTTATATATGTAGAGATGTATGCATGTATTTGTATATGTATGTGTGTATATATAATTGCTACATCACTTGTGTAGAATAATTTTTGTAATAAATGTACCACATTTTTAAAAATTTTAACTCTCCCCCCTTTTCCTTAAGATTGAATAATGATCCCAAGAATCCACAATCTAACCCAATGTGTTAAAGTTTCAACATGGGATCTCTAAGATTTATGCATTTACTGAAATTCTTAAGCAGGGTATTTCCTGCTGTCAGTCCACAAAAACATTAGGCAGAGCTTGGGGAAACTTATGCAAGAGTAGGGGGAAGGACTGAAGAAAACAAAGGGGTCAAGAAGGAACCACAAGAAGACCTACAGAGTCAACTAATCTGGGCTCATGGGGACTCACAGAGACTGAACCATAAACCAAAAAGCATGCAGGGGCTGGACCTAGGCATCATTCACATTTATAGCAGATGTGCAACTTGGTCTTCATGTGGGTCCTCTAACAACTGGAGTGAGGACTGTCTTTGTCTCTTTTGCCTGCCATTGGATCCCCTACTGGACTGCCTGGTTGGACCTCAGCAGAAGAGGAGGTGCTTAGTCCTGTTGCTACTTGATATGCCAGAATGGGTTGGTACCCATGGCAGGCTTCCATTTCTCTGAGAAAGGGAAGGGGTAATAGGGGTAGAGGGGTGGTGAGGCTAGGGGGTGGGAGGAAGGGGGTGTGATCAAAACGTCAAGCTGATAAATAAATGAATTAATGAAAAAGAACACAAACTAATAGATCTTAGTTTATTTAATTAACATAGATTAAATTTAGCAAGGCTATAGGTTATCTCTTTGAAGAAAGAAAATTGTTCATATTCATTCTGTGTAAATTGCTGTCTATATCTTAAGAAAATTATCTCAGTAAACTAGTCCACAAATGGCCGAATTTCATTTTAAGAACAAAATCAGTTTAACTGATTCACTTTTTTGGTAACTAGTTTTCTTCTGGTCTGGAGGCATAGATTGTGCACTGGCCAGAGTGAAAAGCGAAGCCTCTATTGGCCTGTAGGTGATTTACTGAACCTTGTAAGGGACAGGGGACAGGATACACATTGAACCTAGTAGCTTCTTTATATGGCAATAACATCAATTTCAATTCAGAACAATCTGAGGGATTGAATAATTTTGGGGATCTTTTTTTTTTAACCACTACTGATCTGCCTCATCTTTTATTCAAAAGCTCCCAGGAAGAAATTAAGTGGCAATAGTAGAACACCTGACCTGAGGCAAATCACAATTGTGAGTTCTCTATAACACAATCACTTTATTCATTTACAAAAGCTCCATAGAGAATCAGGAAGCTGTACAATTTTGAATACTTTTTAAAGCTATACTATAAAGGACACTGATCCAGAATTTAGAAACACCAGCCTCTTGAATCATTAAATATTTGCGTGTTCTTGAATAAATCGCTAAGCCGACCCCTGCCTTATTTTTTCCTGTAATGAAAGAGGATAATGATAATCTACTTCACAGGGTTAGTGAAAATATTCAAAGAAATATATTGATGTAAATCACTAGGGAGATACAATGCACCTATTATTATATTATTACTGTGTTATTCACTATAAAGTATTTCAACACCATATATAGCATTCACTTTGCTGTTATCTTTCAAAATATAAAATATCTGGTTAAAAATGCTCCACTTGTCAATGTTCTCTTGAAATGATATATCATCAAGCATGATGTGTATTCAGAATATAGGTATTATTAATTTCTTATCATTTTGTCTGTCATTATGCATATACTGAGAGAATTGTGGATATATCTTATACCTCAAGGGTCATAATTTGCATCTTTGCAGGAAGGTAAAGTAACAAAAGTGATTTAAGCTGGGTATATGTGGCTTGAAAGCCTGTTCCCTATTTAAAGAGACAGCCAATTAAGTCCAAATGAACATTCCCACTTAGGAAAAGCTGGCCAAATACATCCAGATTCTAGCATATTTTCTAAAAGTAAGTTAAAATTGCTTCTCAAAATGTGAGTTCTTTTAAGGTTCACATGTTGAAAACATTTTCATAAAAGCTTTAGATGTATTAACTAAAATACAAGAATAGGTCCATACTAGATTTTCATGCACATTTAGCGGTCTGTATGGCTTGTGACAGTTATTTACCCTCCTTGGTCCCCAAGTTCCACATTACAAGATGCATATACTAGTGCCTAATTCATAAAAGTGTATGAAGATTAAATATGGTAAATACATAAAGAAAACATAGAATACTATCTATGAGATGGTTACCCCTGGAATGGCCATAATCAAGCATTGAAATAGGAACTGGTATCAAGAGTACCATTTACAGGACAATGATAACATTACTATCAATATCCATATTATGAACATATAGCCTAATGAACATCTGCAACCATATGAAGTTGGTGATTTTTTAGTAAAAATATTTTAATTCCTCCTTGCTAAGGATAGCATAGTACTGGACACAAAGTAGAAACACTGGCTTTCAGTTCTTTCCCTGTTTCTTTTTTCTTTTTTAATTTTTATTATATATTTTCTTTATTTACATTTCAAATGTTATCCCCTTTCCTAGTTTCCCCTCTGAAAATCCCCTATCCCCTCCCCTTCTCCCTGCTCCCCAACCCACCCACTCCCACTTCCTGACCCTGGCATTCCTCTATACTGGGGCAAAAAACCTTCACAGGACCAAGGGACTCTCCTCCCATTGATGACCAACTAGGCCATCCTCTGCTACAAATATAGCTAGAGCCACAAGTTCCACCATGTGTTTTCTTTGATTGGTGGTATAGTTCCAAGGAGCTCTGAGGGTACAGTTTAGTCCCATAGAAGAAACATCTTTCCCTGTTTATTTTTGCCATTGCTAATTTAAAATCAGGTTATTGTGATTTTTCAATATACTCACTTTTCTTTTAAACAGGTATTTTCTTCTCTATCATTACTATCATGTCTCTTAGGTCCTAATTATTTCTCCAGAAAACTGCAACAATAGCATTTTCTTTGTGTTTGTGGTTTTCCCTTTTATTGGATGTTTTCTTTATTTGCATTTAAAATGTTATCCCCATTCCAGGTCTCCCCTCCAGAAATCCCCTATGCCATCCCCTTACCCATGCATTTATGAGGGTATTCTGCAACCCACCAACTCACACCTGTCTTCCTGCTGTGTAACAATAGCACTTTCACTGGTGTTTTGGTGAATGTTTTCCTTGACTTTTCTGGATGTTGTGGAAATGGATTAGGTACACTTTCCACTTCCCCAGCAGTCAGAGAGATGGTACTAAGATACAAATCTATGCACATCTAGTCTCCATCCAGGTAGCTGTTATGTACCATAGCAACATTGTACCATTTCTTTCTCATATCAATTACATCTGCTAGGCTTTAACCTTAGATAGTCTTCTTAATTAATAGGTGACATTTGGAATGTTACTGAACCCTTTTTATATTCATATTCATATCTATTCCAGTGGGTTGTTCTAATGATTGCTTGTATTATTTAATTTCATTTAATGTCTTAGGAACTTTTCTACATGATGGGCAGAAGGTTAGAGTCTATTACCAACATGCATGCATGACAGCAGGTAGGTAGAAATGGTGCTAGAACAGTAGATGAGAACTCATGTTTGATCCACAAGCAGAACAGAGAGAACAGATCCATACCCTTTGAAACTTCCCATCCCATCCCTATGGACAAGCCTTCTCCAACAAATCTATATCTCATAATCCTGCTCAGACAGTTCCAACAACTGGGTACCAGGCATTCAAATATATCAGTCTGTGGGGTTTATTCTCATTCAAAACACCTCAATATGTAGAAAATCTCCAGTTTTTGGCATAGAAATTGATAAATGGAAATAGTATTCACTATAGTTTTCTTGTTTACATCAACCTGTACACTAATCCCTAAGATTTGAGCACAAAGAATACCTGTATGGTTGTCTTCTGAGAGGCTCCACCCAGCAACTGACTCAGAGTAATGCAGACACCCACAGATAAACAGTGGATGGAGCTTGGAGACTCTTATGGAAGAATAGGATAAAGGATTGCAGGTCTCAAAGGAGACAGGAATGCCACAGGAAGACCAACAGAGTCAACTAACCTGGACCCTTGGAGCTCTCAGAGTCTGAACCACCAACCAAAGAACATATACGGGCTGGACCTAGTCCTCTCCACACACATGCAGCAGATGTGAAGCCTGGTCTTCATGTGGGTCCTGAACAACTGGAACAGCTGTTTTCTGTCTGTGGGATATGTTCTTCTAGCTGGACTGCCATGTCTGGTCTCAGTGGAAGAGAAAGCACCTAGTCTTGCAGAGACTTGCAGTGCCAGGGTAGGGGGATCCCAGGGCAGGTGTGTTCACCCTCTCAGAGGAGAAGGGAAGGGGAATGCAATTTGGAGAACAAGCACTATAACTCTACAACAATCCCCCTGAAACAAAAAACAACCAATAATTACTGTTTAAAGGCTAATGTGGAAAAAAGAATGGAAAACCCAATCTCTCTCTCTCTCTCTCTCTCTCTCTCTCTCTCTCTCTCTCTCTCTCTCTCTCTCTGACAGATTGCCACACTGTAGCTTAATATGGCCTTGAACTCATGATTGATCTACTACCCTCAGCCTCCTTAGAAATGAGACTGCAAGCATGGGCAGAGTTGCCTTTAGTGGGATTGGAGAACCAAATTTTGGTTGTCAGCTTTCAAGGCAACTCACAGTCCATATGAGTCACATTTTAAATAAAGACAAAACAAGACCATCTAATTTTTAAGATAAAATATTGTAATAGAAAAATAGGAACATAAAATGGCCAACACAACCACTAGAATTTTATTTTTATGATACAGCACAAACAGAATTCGGAGAGAAATTTATTTATGTAAATATGAGTAGTTCTTCTTATTCTCAACTAGTAAGTGATTCTTTGAGCTAACCGAGCATTTTTCACAATGCACATATGATGAGCTATCACAAAGATTATTTTGACAAGCCCCTGTTAATAGCTTGGATATACTTTATCTCCAAATGACTGGTGCATTAGAGGCTTAATCTTCAGTGTGGTGATACTGAGGTGGTGGGAAGTGAAGCCCCCTGCAAAGGTGATTGGAGACTCTGCCCTTGAGTGGAATTGTGACTATGTTGTCACTCCTTGCACATCATTATAATGCCTTATGCTATGAGGTCCCCAGCAGAGCTGAGTTGATTCTGGCCCCATGGCCTTTGAACCACACAAATTGTGAGTTAAATAAACTTCTTTTCTTCATACAGTACCACACATCAGATATTTTTATAGCAACAGAGAATGGATCAGAACAACCAAAATTGATGTTATTTCCACTTTAAACTTCCTTCCAGAATCTGATATTCCAGAGATAGCCTATGGAAGGTCATGCAGTAACACATATTTAGCCTTTGATAAAAACTATCATTAATGTTCTTTGGAAAAGTATTGTTGTCTTTATTTTCTTTTGGAATTAGAATGATAACAAAGGCATGGGCCAGTGATAAATCTGTTGAGGTTTACTTAGAATGGTAATATTAATATAACAAGAAATGTCACTCAACAATCTCGACAAATATGCACTCTCAGAGAAAGTACTGCTGGCAAAGTCACCCCCCCGAACCTGTATTCATATAAGAATCTCCTTTACTAGTTTTAATTTATAAATGATACACTTAAATGCATACAAACAATAATTATTCAACCTCATATGTAAAATAATCAGCTAAATAAATTATTTTGAGCATTTTCAGAATTGCAACAGGGTTATTTTTGCCACCATAAGTTAATTTTGACTGTTCTGAAATTCATGAAAATGCAATCATAACAACATATATTCTTTTGTGTCTACTTTTTAAATTTTTATTTTAATATAGTCTTATATATCCCAGTCTAGTGTTAAACAGGTTACAGGGAAAAATTGTGTTTGTGTTGGTGGAGGTAATTGAGAGGAAGGCAGTGAGTGGGATGTAAAGTGAATAAGTAAAACAAATAATAAATTAAAAATTTAAAAGTTCAGACAACAAAAACAGGTTAGGTTTTTAATGATGACCTTGACCGTTTGACTTTCCTTCTTCCTTAGAGTGCTGAGGTTCCAGGCTTCTAACAATATGCTTGGATTATGAGATGCTAAGGATTGAATCCAAAGCTTGGTGCATGATGGGTAAGTACTGTACCAAGTGAGCTATAGTTGTTAGTATTATTATTTATTATTATTATTACTACAATTATTATTATATAAATATATACTATAACTACTGTTGTGGTACTTTGTTCTCTAATATTTAGAGAGCTTCACAGTTTACAAAACAAAGTAGGTGATTGCTTTAATTTAAGCAAAGGAACCAGTTCCCTCTTCTTTACCTGCTCTAAGTTATGTTTTCTGTTTTTTAAAAAGTTAATTAAGGGTGGACATAACAGTGTGTCTCTTTAATCCCAGAACTTGGGAAACAGAGGCTGACAGCTCTCCATGAGCTCAATGTCAGCCTGGTTTACATAGTGAGTTAGATCTAAGCCAGCGCAGGCTATGTAGAGAGAGTCTGTCTAAAACTTGTAAAATGACATTTATTTACTTTCATGTATCCACATGTGAAGGTCAGAGGACAACTTGAATGTGTTGGCTTTCTCCCCTCCCTCTGCCACCTAATGGATCCCAGGAAGCTGAACATAGGTTTCCAGGCTTGGTGGGAAGGGCTGTAACCCAATGAGCCATTCTCTCCCATCTCTATTTTATGTTTGATCCTTCAGCTTTCCTAGCAACTTGAACAAATTTACTGTGTTGTGGCCAGCTAATATCTTACATGTTCTGAACTTAATTTATGTCTGAAGAGTCCCTTGCCAAGAGAGACATCAATCACTTTTCAAAGGGTGCTATAATAAGCGAAGTTGGCCTCCTTTTACCCCACAGTTAACCATCTTGTAGTTTTCTGTGGTGTCAGAACAAATGTGCTCCTTCGTCATAGTATTCATTTAAACATGTCTGATCCAAGACAGCTTTAGCCAATTAAGTCATTCTCATGGTCATCATTATGGCCCATCTCTTGCCAGTACATTAGTGTTGAAGATGTTAATTTTCTCTCTCCTTTTCTATTGTGCAAACCGTGAAATAAGAATATTAATAACGAGTAAATGAACACAAACTCTTAAAAATAATTTAAAAAATAAAAATGGTAATTCTTTGCAGCCAACTGCCAACTGTCGGTGAAGGCATGGGAGGGGGATGAAAGCTCTTCTCCCAGGTATGTGAAAACACTAGCCTGTACCTGTGCTGCTCAATCTGCACACATTCCTCTCTTGTGGAATTCAGGTCAGAATCTCAGTATTCCCCCCTCCTCCCCTCCTTCTTTTTCCATCCTCCTGTCTCAAGGCTCCAAAGAATAAATATACAACCATGGAATGAAGACTGTGAAGGGAGCCTCTTCTTTACCCATCTTAGTGTGTGGGCATTGACCTGGACGTCCCCCAAACAGTGAATTCATCCAATGTGACTGGACAGAAGTGACTTGCTCTTAGTAAGAGCACTTCAGCACAAAGGCATTTTTTTCTTATCTCAAGTCTGGGGCCCAAAGCCTGAACTCCTGTTTCTGAGATACCTATAGAAGCCCTCTTAAGTCTTCCAGTGCAGGAATGTATGACCCAGTATTATTTCTCAATGATAAATTACCATTCGATAGGCTTCTTGGCTAATAAGGCTTACAGGGGAAAACAAATTCAAGGTACAATTCAATTAAGATTTTTAGAAGGCAGTGTTATTTTGAGAGTGAATCAAGAAGAGAAATGTGTGTTGACCAGTGTGGTGTGAATTTGAAAGGACACCCTCATGCTCACATTTTGAGCAATTGTACCCTGTGTGGTAGAGCTATTTTGCAGTATCTTCTGGAAGATTATAACTCTGTCCTTTTCCAGGTCTGCTTCTCTGCCTTCTGGTCTGCTACAATATTAACTAACCAGGCACCATATTAGGGTTGTGTCACCACAAATGGGGCTGCTCCACCAGATCTTTCAAGCTCTCAGAAACATTGAGCTAAAAGTAATTTTTCCTCCTGTTAAGTTGTTTCTATCAGGTGTTTTAGTTGTGGCAATTCAAAAGTAACGAATGCAAGAGGAAAAGCAGGGAATGAGAATGGGTGTAATCCTTCCTGGGTTCCTGCTTCTTTCTGCCTTTCTTACCAGTTTTCTTCAAGATCTAACTCAAGTTTTACCCAACTCAGGAAGCTTCCATAGCAAAAACAGGTGAATGTTAACCCCTCTTTCTCCTTTGATTATTGATTATATCAAGTACCACACATCTCAGCCTTCTTTCTATTTGCTATGCCTTCATATTTATACATATCATTGTTACCAAGGAAAATGCAACATTCTTTTAAAAATATGTTTTATGCATCACAATTTCCACAATGATTCTACACAGGAGATTCTAAATCCTTGAGCAAGAAGACCTCTCTTTTCCATTAAGACAGATGCCAACTATACTTGGATGTCCAGTATAAGTAAAGATATAGTCTGTGTATGTTTAGTTGTAAAGTAACTCCAATTCCTCATAAGATATTCACCCCCACCTTTTTCTACTCACAATATCCAAAACCTATAAGGATATTATTAGTGAGAATCTACTGTTTTGGTGCCTTCCTTCAACCTCCTTATGCAGAGGCTACTGTTACCACTCAAAAATATTTGGTGTATTTACATTTTATTGTTGATTATTAAATATAGTTACATTTGTACCTTTTCTTTAGTTCTCTTGCTATATTTCTTTAGATCTTTAAATTTATTTTATATTTATGTTATTAAATATTAAATAAACTGTAAAATAAAGTCTTATATGTTTAAATAAATTTGAACAAATATTTGCATGTATTTTATTTATTTTATGGTTACTAGTCTTTTGCATACATGAATGTATCTGCTCTATGTATGTGCCTAGTGCTCACTGATGTCATGAGATGGTGTTGGATCTCTTAGGGACTGGAGTTACGGGTTATTGTGAACCACCATCTCTCTCGGTTTTCTTCTGATATTTATTTTATTTCCAGAAATGAGAACTGAATCCAGGGCCTTGCACTTACTAGGCAAACATTCTACTGAATCTCCAACCCCTCATTTTTGTTATTTCTTAAATTAGTTATAGAATTACTAGGTAATTGGGATTGATGTATTCTGTTTTCTTTTTGTAGCTTCTGTTCCCTTTTATCTGCCATAGTCCTGGAGTACAATGTACAAATTTGGCAGACTAAGATTAATTTGAATGAATGGAAAATATTTGGGAAAGCATAAATGCTAAACAAAAGGAAGAAACAAAATAAGGGGCTACATAAGTTCTCAAATAAAAACCATGGAAAGGTATACTTATGTACTTATATCAGAAAGACAGTGCAAGGAAGCTGTTCATTCGCATTTATTTCCAATTAAGTGGATCAGTTTCTGCCTGTATTTACGGGACTTGTGCTGACTATACTCTCAGGGTAATGCATCCTTGGACAAGTGGCACAAAGTAAATAAATTTCATTTTACCTGGTTATTCAATCAGACAAAAAAATGTGTCTATTGAAAAAGAATAGTTATCTGATACTTTGTTTTAAAATGGCTAACAAGCCCCTACATGATAAGCATATTATTTATTGCAATTCTTATATACACAAGACCCTGTACTAGATTATATAAAAGTTTTGTTTACAAAGCAGTAATTCATAGAAGTATTGCAAATGAAGAAACCAAACAAACCACACAACCGTGAACAGAATTTTTTCAAAGTTAAATAAAGCTCATTTGGCTGAGCTAAGCGGGAATTCTCCCCACCCTGCCCTCATAGCAAGAACTGACTAATGCTGAATCAATCTTTTCAAGCCCTTGGCGCTGCCCATCTATTTTAGGCATTATCAGATTATGAGTCACTTTACTTTTGCAATTCCTTCTGCAAATTTCCCCTTGTTCTATGTAAAGAATAGACTCTTTAAAATCATCAAGCTGAGACTGTCCCTGACACTGGACTCCTTTGTCCTTTCTGTCTCTGACTCATTTGGCAGTGAAAGTTTTGAACACCTTCTGAGAATAATGTTTTTAAATGCATGGACCAAAAACACTTTACAGTAATTACAAATACTGAAAGGTCAAGAACAAGAAAAACCAATATAACCTGTTAGAAGTCAAGCTAAGCATTATCTGTTTTAGCTTTGCTTTCTAGGGTGATGTTGACAGTTTTGACCATTATTTGAGGGTGATTTTTAGCTGTACTTAGATCCATCTAACAAAGCACTTTGGAGCTACATGTTTAAGATTTACTCACTTTACAATTTAAAGGTTCAAAAATTAGATAAGTACTAAAAGATTACACATGGAATCTACTACATTGCAATGAAATTCTAAAGCCAGATGTGGTTGTGCCAGCCTTAATCCCAGCACTGGGGAGGCAGAAGGTAGGCAAATCTCTGAGTTGGCCAGCCTGGTCTACTGAGTGAATTCTAAGACAGCAAGGGCTACACAGAGAAATCCTATATTGGGAAAGGAAAAAAAAGGAAAGAAGGAAGAAAATTCTTGTCATAGTCTGGTAAATTAAATCCTCCAGATATTAAGAGCCTAAAACGAGAAAAAGGTAAGATCAGATGTTCAGAAAAGTATGAGACAGCATCTCTTTGCTTGGACGAACAAATAATCTTACTGACCAAAGAAGACTGATGAGCCTGAAACATGCCCATAAGTATATGACACTTCATAAAGAACAAAATGAGAGGAAAAGTCAAAAAAGAACAGTGAGAATAAATATTTGGGAGCGAGAGTGTTAGAAAAGAATTAGAAGAATGTGAATTCTATATTGTAACAATGAAATGGAATCTCTAAGTCATTTAACAGGGGAGCATCCTTTTGTTAGTACACAGCAAAGCTCTGGGGAGGCATTATATCTACTTGAGCACATGACTGAGGAACATTAATAAGTAGGAAACAGATTAGTAAGTATTTCTGGGTATAAAAAAGGAAGAAAATTACTTGGTTTCTTATTAATAGAACACCACTCCAGATTTTGATTTTGGTTTCCTTGAAGATAAACAGTCCAGTGAGCTGGCTCAGGAAGTAAAGACGCTTGCCACCAACATTGGTGACCTGAATTTAACCCAAGGAACCCACATAGAGGAAAGAATGGATTTACCTCTGCAAATTGTTCTCTGGCTTCCATGTGTGGAACACACACACACACACTCACACACACACATATACAATGTAAAAAATAGTAAGAAAGAATACTATGTTAAGAGCTATAACAAACACTTTTAAATGTTTACCAGTTAAATATGTGATATACTGTTTGCTAGTTAATGGCTTTAAGAATTGCTAAATAATTTTTCACCTTGCGGGTTGGTATGCAGTAGACCATTGTTTATCAAAAACCAAAAACTCTAGCTATTTCAAATCAAGCAAATCAGGAGCAAAAGGATAATAAGATATGTTCCTATTTGGGTCAGGAACATGCTACAAAGTTTTCAATTGAACTATTTCCAAGTGTACTGTTTGTCCAAGTGCTAACCCTCCAGGCACCATTCTTTGGAACACATAGAAAGCTTGGGGCTAGAAGTTGGGATGAGACACTCAGAGAAAGCCTCAGACTTTAATAAGCATTGAATAACATGATGACTCATCTTTCTTTATTCAACAGTTTGAAAGTGTGATAATGAGAAGGGACCATGGAAAAAGCCATCCAAATCATAAATGAAGATGATAGAGAGAGAAGCTTTAGAATTCCCAAGTCAGTTCTTCATGCCACTTGTCTAATGTGAAGGTCACTCGAAGTTGTAAGCTAGGGAGTGACATTTTCACTGTGACAAACAGTGGAGAAGGCAGATTTCAGGGAGTTTACTCGTGAGTGTGTGTGTGTGTGTGTGTGTGTGTGTGTGTGTGTGTGTGTGTGTGTGTGTGTGTGTGTGTGTGTGTGTGTGTGTGTGTGTGTGTGTGTGCGTGCGTGCATGTATTTGGTTCCCTTAGGGCTTAAAGCTATTCTGTCTTTGCCATCATAACTACCAGTCAAGACATGCCTTATATTTTCTAGAAGACATACTAACTAGACTATGTGGCTGCCAATAAAACATCTTCTTTTCTGTAGACCAATACTAAGCCTTCTTTATTATAAAATGGAAGTCAGTAAAGTTTCACATTTGCTAGGAAAATGTGTCTATGAAAATCTTCTAAGAAGTGGTTTCATGGTCCAGTTTACTGGTGAGCTAATATTTTTCTGTCATTAACCCTGGAAATAGAAGTTCTTCGGTTCATAGTTCAATTTTGCATCTTCCTCGCTAATCCCATCACTCCCTTTCTTCTTCCCATTCATTTCCACAGTCTCTTAAAATGCAGGGGTTCTTAACTATGATGTTAAAGACTTTGGTCATAAATCGTACATAGATAGCTCCATGTCATTACTCATTTTAACATGAAATACATTTTCAGCATTTTAATAGTCACCACAAGGTTTTCATAGCCCACTTATTTTGCCCTTAACTGGAAACTAGAGCTATCTCTCTGAGCAATGATGAAAGGAATGTACCTTCTATCTGGTGTCCAAATGTAACTATGTGAAATTGCTCTGCCTCATCTCATCTGAACGTCAGAGTAAAAAGCCTTTTGCAATTTACAGTCCGCTTTCAGAAAAGAACCCTTTCAAATTCCAACCCTGAAAAGGGCCAAAAGATAAAGCTTTGAATTCTATTTTTTTAAAGGCTGTTTTGTGTGTGTGTGTGTGTGTGTGTGTGTGTGTGTGTGTATCTGTATTTAAGCACATATACACACATAAATGATAATTAGTCATAACTTTCTCAGATAATAGTAAATTAAGCCTTTCATTCACATGTGATATATATTTCCCTAAATGTAATATTTCTCTTCTAAACATTCTATGGTGTATTTTTATGAGAACAGGTTTAAAAATAGTCCAATATAATGATATTTCCTTTATGCATCTAGATGTTTGCATATATTTAGAAAGTTGTTTTCTGTACTACAATCAGGAGAACACTATCTGCTCAAGTTTTTCCAAGATTTTTTTTTGTAATTTCTCTTTGTTACACTTAAAATTTATGATACCTGGCATATATTCTGGTTTATCTTATGAAATACGGTTTGGGTTTTATAAAAATTAATAACCAACTCTCTCCTAATCTATAATTTGAGATGGTAATCCACTATATCTTGAGTGCATATGTGTACTTAGAAATATATCTGAAGAACTGGAGAGATGGCTCAGTGGTTAAGGAGAACTGGCTGCTCTGGGAAAGGACTCACATGGTAGCTCAAGATCATCTGCAATCCCAGTTCCCGGGCATCACACACACACACACACACACACACACACACACACACACACACACACACACACAGGAAAACATTCATACATATATTATAAAATATAAAGTTAAAAATAAATGTGTTTGAAATAGATCAAAAGGCAATAGAATATGTTCATTTTTGGTAATGTCCTAAGTCTTTAGAAACACACACATTTCAAGAGTACTCTCACTTGTGGCTGCATATTATATGGAAGATCAAATAAATATAAAGAATCAGGAATAAGATGCTTTTGTGGCCTTATTTATAAAATTATATAATGAAAACACAAAAGTACTTAGTAATAGTATACTACATAAACAAATGAGAGGTAAGATGGCTACATTTTTATATTGATGTATGAAAATTATCAGAATATTATATACAGTATAATCATGTTTATAAGTTCACACACATCTATACACACGGGCCAAATAAATAAATAAATAACCATCATGAAATACCAGGAAAGCTTATTTTTCTTCTTTGTGCTTTCTGCAGTTAAGATGTAGTTTTTGTAATCAGGAAATTTCTTACTTGCCAACTGATGAGTTTTCTGGGGTTATGTACAGGAGTGTGGGTGAGGGGTAACTTAAAGAAGTTCAGATGACTCAAGAGCAACTTCATTACCAAAACAAACAAACAACAAAAAAACCAAACCAAACCTTAACAAAAAAGCCACCAGTAGCACCAACAAAACCCACCAGAGATATTTTAAGTAAATAAAATTCATGACGTTCACTTGGTAGAAGGCAATAACCCAATTGAAATAGGATAAAAACCCTTTACCACTGGAGCTCTGCCCCCCAGCTCTTTTCCCTGAAGCCTCTCAGCCTTCCTTTCTAGCTCATCTGCACTCTGTTCTGTCAGTGCCCTGACCTGCAAAAACACTTTCTAACTAGGACTCCCAGTAGCCACACTGGGCAGGGACACAGAGAGTTGCCGCATTCAACCTCCATCAGAGAACGTTCTTCCTTTAGATAGGAATTAACAAAGAGACACATATCTGGAAAATGTGCAGTGAATGAGAGATTTTGGAGTACTCCGTCCTAAATGGGATTTCTTCATCAAACTCCTCCCCACAATGCTGAGGGAGCTATGATGAAGAGGTGTCAGAAAGATTGTAAGAGCCAGAAGTGTTGGATGACATCAAAGAAATGGTATCTTCCAGACACAACAGGACTGAATTCACAGAGATTGTAGCAACAGAAACAAGATAAGCACAGGATCAAGCCCGTTGAGATCCATCATTGAGAGAGGCAAGTGGATACGGAGCCCTCCTCATAAGCAAGAATCTATTTGCTATTGATACCTACTAGGAAAGGAAAAAAAAATGAGTTTTCTCCAGTGGAGTCCCACCACTGGGTATTAACCATTTCATTCCTGCCCCCACGTCCTGGAGTAGTTTATTAGCACAGACTGAACTAAATTGTAATATTACTGATTTTTTTTTGTCTGAACTAAATTGTAATATTACTGATTTTTTTTTTTTGTCTTTTTATCCTTTGCCTGTTAGTTTACTTTTTGGTGGTTTTGTTTCTTGTTTCTTTGTTTCTGTTTCTTGTTTCTTGCTTTATGTAGAGAAAGAGGGAGTACATAAAAGGTGGGGAAGTGGGTGAGGAGTATCTGTGCAGAATTGAGACAGGAGAAGAGAAAAAGCATGATCAAAACAGATTGTATGAAATAATCTTAATTTAAAAATAAGAGTAAATAAATTACACCTGCATACTTTGAAACCTTTGCTGCTTTAAAAACTCTGTGGAGTTTGTATTCTCCGTGAAGGTTAAACGAGTCATCAGGAATTATCACTTCAGTATTGTGGTAAAATCTCTTTAGTGACCATATTTCTTCACTTCATCTATTAATATTGCATTAATGTGTGTTTTGACAAAGCTGTTGCATTTTGGGATAGATGTTCCATATATATATATATATATATATATATATATATATATATATATATATATATCCTGTTGGATTTAGGTTCCTAACATTTTGTTTAAGATAATGAAAAATAAACTGAGCTTTGGTGCCCTTTATCTTTTTACCATTAGCTACCCATGCCCATCCTCTGAATGACTTCATTTTGATCATGTAGAATGAAATGGTGGAAACCTTCCTTTTTCATATTCTTAGATAACTATTATATATAAATTTATATCCAGACTTGGATAATCTGTTTTTATAAAACTCTGGTAACATTTGCTGGAGAACTATTTCTTTAATAATTATTCTTGAAAATTGTTCATTTTATTTGAATTAAAATTTGCTGGCACAAAGTTTTCACAGTATTCTCTTATTATGTTTTTAATAACTGGAACATTTACAGTATGTTCTCTTTAATTATAATATGGACTATTCGAGGCCTCTTTTTAATTTGCCAGGTTTTTTTTTTTTTTTTTTGGTTTAATTACATTTTCCAAAGAAGAATCAACTTTTAAGTACATGGTCTTCTCCACTTCAGATATGTTTTCTATTTCATTAGTTACTTTTCTTACCTTTCTTTTTCTTTTTCTTTTTCTTATATTAGCATATGCATAGTTTTCTTTTCAATATAAACTTTGGATATTACATGTTTCCTCTATATGTTTTCATTTTTACTTCATGTCATTAGTTTTCTTAAGTATTTCCATTGCTTAGTTCTAGAGTTTAGTCTTCTTGACAGTTTTATATAGTTTAGTATGTAAATGCACCACATAGGCATTTTGATAATCATCTATTGGCTAATCCCAGCACTTGGAAAACAGAGGCAGCTGGACCTCTGAATTCGAGGTCACCGTGGTCTACAGAGTGAGTGCCAAGACAGCCAGAACCACACAAAGAAACCCTGTCTCAAAAAATTGAGGGGGAAAAAAAGAGCGAAAGAAAACCACCCCTCCAATAAAAAACAAACAAACAAACAAACAACAAAACAAACAAAAACCATTTCATATAATTTCAGTGTGATTAGACAACATGATCTGTGGATACAATTTATTTAATTCTGTTGTCATTGTTTTAGAGTAAAATACATTACACTTATTTTTATGTATGCTCTATGGCTGCTTAACAATAATACATATTCTGTAATTGCTGGGTTGCTTAAATATGCAACATTTCTGCTGTGTTTCCATGTATTTGAAGCATCAATAATTGAAGGAGATGTTTTAAAATACACTTATAAGAAGGAAACTGTAGGATTGTCTTTTCATATTACTTTGAATTTTAATATGTTATTGTGGTTGACAATCTTTTGTATTTGATCCATCCCTGCTTTTAGAGTCTATTCTTTCGTTGATGATGTCTGGAAAATTCAATATAATGTTTTCAGAGTGTGGGTGCTCTCTCTTTAACCCTATTTTACAAGATATTATTTTCACATCTTTTATGTATTCTGATGATAAATGTGCAAGAATTATGTTTACAACTAGAACTTTTCCTCAACTCTTCCCTCCTCCCACTCCAGAAGCTCTAACTAGTATGAGCTAAGATATTCACATACTATACTCTCCACTTCTTTAAAAAAGTATTTCAGCTCTTCATTTTCCTGTCTCTGTTGTACACATTTACATCGTTTTCCCTTACAGGTTCCCATTGTTTTCTTTACCTGTGCTGTGATCTTTTGTTTTAACTATTTATTACATTGCTATTTTGAAAATATATTGTTCAAGAACAACTGAGTTGATTTTTTTGAACTTAGCTGATATCCTCAAATACTGCTTTCTCACCTTTGCCATGTAGCCTTAATGTTTTTCAAATATATGTAATAATCGCTGCTATCTTTGAAGATAGAAATTTGTTTACTGTTTCTTCAAACTGTTTCTGTTTATGCTGGAATACCTCCTCTGTGCTTGATGGTCTATGATTACTGTGAATTCCCCCTTTTCCCTTTCTTTCACTGGTAATAAAATTATATATTGAGATTGAGAATTTTTCTCAAGGAATACTCTTATTCATCCATGTTGAGGAATATATATGGACCACAACTGCCCTGTCATATCTTATTTAGTGAGGAAGTCTTAGATTCAGAGGCCCCTTCCCTGAGCCCTCAACCTTGATGCTATTAGCAGACTGCAAACAAAACTCTGGTAGGCTTAGTGTATCAACTCAATGTGTGTATTTCTGTACTCTTTGTTGCTGGTAGCTCAGTGTTTCAGCTCATGTTTTGTTTCTCTTGATCTGGGTGTGTTTCTCGTGATCTTAGCTTCTTGTGATCTTATTATAATCTTATTGGTTTCATGGAGAAAGTGCTCCAATCATGCATGCTTACTAGGTCATATAATTTTTAGAACTGGGAGAAATAAACATGATTTTTATGAATTATCTACTTTGCTATTCCATTGTAACATCCCAGAGTCAGACATTTTATTTAATGACTTGTCAATATTTACTTCATTGTTTTTACTTTTAAAAAATATTAATTAATCCATCCCTATCATACAATCACATAATTATAACTTGGCTTTTACTATATATTTGGCTTCTAAGGATTAATCTCTATTGATAAATTTCAAAGTAGATATATACCATGCCACTTCCTTTGTTAGTGAGCTTTTTAGTTTTGTGAGATAGAGACTAACGACTTAGAAGCTGGAAACATGGTTTTAGAAGTTTTGGTCCATGGTCATTTGGCCTTCTTGGCCTGTGCAAAAAGACAGTATATTCTGGTGTGGAGTAAGTAGCGTAGACAAGATGTTCATTCCTCAGAGGCTGGAGAGTAAAGAGAGAGGGAATAGGGACCAGGGTCCCAATTATCTTCTTCAAGGAAAAGCCTACAATTGATATAACTTTCTCCAAATATACCTCACCTTTTAAACGTTTCAGAACCTCTCAGTTGTACCTGAAGCTGATGGACAAGTCTTTAAAACATGAGCCCATTTTATTTGCTTACCACAGCAGGATGGAAGGAGACCATGATTATTACTTGGCTTCAGGGATTGTCTATCGCTCAAGTAACAGAAGCATAATATATAGTATGCAATATAATAGAATAATCTGGAGACAGCTCATTACTTGGGAGTGGCAACTGAAAGTTCATTTTATATATCACATATAACAAGTGAGACTGAGGAGTCGAAACTACATATACTGGCAGAAACTTACTAGAGATCTCCTCTCCTCATCTGATTCTTCAAATCTTTATATATATATATATATATATATATATATATATATATATCTTCCTGTTCTTCTTAAAAACTAATCGTTATTGTATGCATACATTTAGGAATATATGTAATTATATATTGTGTATATAAATATAATTATATATTCCTAAATATAACCTCTTCAATATGCATAATACCACCTGTATGTATATTTTTAGGGTTGACTTCTTGAAACGGGGCAACCAATTAGTGTCATTTTCCTTGGGAAAGGCCACCTATGCTGTCCCCAGCTTACCTCAGTTGCCTATAGATCTCAGTAGATGGTTGGGTCTACTCCTCTTAAACAATTTATAATTCACCTCCTTCTGCAGTTTCATTTTATTTTGTTTTTTGATAAAAGGTCTTGCTCTGTTGGACTGGAACTTGCTAGGTTGATCTGTAACGCCTCAAATTCATAGAGATCTACCTGTCTTTGTCTCCTTAGTGTGGGGATTAAATACATGTGCCACCATTCCAAGCTTCCATGTTTTCTTTGTTATTTATTAATTAACAGATGTTGGTTTAGTATTGCTTATGTGATTGAAATGGAAGCTAATACTAGTGATATATAATTACCATTTTAAAAATATTTTTCTTATTATCTGAAGTATAGTTCAAACCATGAGTCCACCCTGAGTGTTTTCCTGCTTTACTAGAGTTTACTATATTTAATGCTAGTCTTTTAGACCAATGGTTGTTAATCATGTCTCTTAAAATAAAAGCATCCTCACCCACCCTCCCACCATCCAAGCCTACAATAGTAAAATAAAATAAACACACACACACACACACACACACAGAGAGAGAGAGAGAGAGAGAGAGAGAGAGAGAGAGAGAGA
>NC_034613.1:120099902-120123790 GCF_900095145.1 Mus pahari
TTACAAGACCAAGGGGCCTCTCTTCCCAATGACGGCTGATTAGGCCATCTTCTGCTACATATGCAGCTAGAGACTCAAGCTCAGGGGATACTGGTTAGTTCAATTGTTGTTGCACCTACAGGGTTGCAGCCCCCTACAACTCCTTGGGTACTGCTCTCTTCCATTGTAATACCATGTATTTTGCTTGAGTAAATGCATCCACTCCTAGTTTCAACTACTGCCAATATGCCTAACATTCTGGTATCTATATGTAGTCTAAATCTCTACCAAAAAATTAAAAATTCTAATACCTTGTTAATACCCAGTTATTTCACCTTGTTTAAGCCAACAGACAGTGGGCATATCCAACTTCTATCATAAACTGAACCTTTTAATGTCTTCTAAGTCTTTCCAAATTATTTTGTTCATATTAGTCATTGACATCACATAGCTAGAAACCCAGGATGAGAGTTGTCCTCAATACCAACCTCTGCCCTTACCACAAATGTACTAAATCATGAAATTTTGACAAGTTTATCTCCTAAATATTTCAAGTGTGCTTTCCCACTTAACATCTACATGCCTTATCTTAATCTCCTGTTTATTTGGAAGAAATTAGGAAAAAATTCATTTAACCATTCTGTTCAGCTTCCAGTCTTCAGCCTTAGATGAGAATCATCTGCTAGAACACTATCACTTCTATGCTAAAAGTTTGACTTCATGCTATGCAAGCTTCCCCATAGTATGATTTCTACCCAGCACTTGTTGGTTTGCAAACACTGAATTGTTCGTATTCCTCATATATGCCAATGCTGTTACTCACTCTAACTTTAGGCTTGGTGCAGCCACTTGGACTTGACAAGGTCACTTTATTTTCCTCTCTACACTAATCCCCTCTGTCCTACTGGGACTGTTTTACGTGCTTCTGTGCTGAGATTTTGTAATAAGTTTCATGTTATTCTGTAATGTCATCTAATTATGTGAAGAGAATTTTTGTGTGCTTGCCTTCCCTGAGAAATTAAGTTCTTTAGGAGAAAGAAATCTGATGGTGCTGGAATGTTTGCAGAAAGAAGGAGGAGAGGAAGGAAAAAAGATGGGGGTGTGTGGAGGAAATAGGCAAGTGTTCTCCGAGTGTTTAAGAAAAAGCCATCTAATCTTAAATACTAGAACGTAAGGTTATATAGCCATATCTAACTCTCACGGTCTTAATTACATCTGGAGTTTTGCTATGGGAAATATTAACTATGAAAGCAAATTGCTATAGAATGGCTTTGCTGTGATTGCTCATGACTTTTAGATGGTTGCTCAACCCAATGTTACCGATTAGCATTTTATGATTGCTTGTACATAGCACACTGGACACTCTACCATGTTCTTCAAAGAACATAACAATGATTTATTTGATTGTCACAAACTTCTGAGAGGGTAAGTGGTTTATGACCTCTCTTTTACAATCAAGGAAGTCTTGAGGAAGTGAGATGTAATATCTAAGACCCCATTCCTCTGTAGTTTAAGATGCAGAAGTTCATAGATACATAGCGTCATGGATTCTAGGAGTCTAAGTAATCTTATCACTGAACTACATACTTTATCGTCATATTATTTTAAGTTTGTGGTTCACTTATTAAAACAATGAAACTGTTACAGTATAAATAAAGGCCTATTCAGGGAAAACTGGTAAAGAGAATAAAATCTCTGGCTTGGATAGAGATCCAACATCAATTAGGTGGTACCACCTCTACGAAGGTGGGATTGTCTTAATCTATGCTAAAGAGATAGGTTGACTAATTAGTCCCTTAAAGAGATACTACACTTGTCCTTCCCAAAATTCCTGCCCCCACATAACCACCATTATAGCTTATAAGTCTACAGGGAGGCAGCTTCTTAAGTTGGATTGCTGTAAGCCTTGCTAAACATACTTTTCCTTAACACTTCGGGCGTCACTATTTCTCTAAAAGTCCCAACCCTACCATGTGGCACACTGCTGCCATGCAAGCTCAAACAGCATCCATTTTTCTCTTCCTGGCAGCTGCAAATATTTACAGCTTGCCTGCTCTGTGATGTTTTTCTTTTAAACTCTAATAAAAATGTCCTTACGTTTCCATTTGAGTTCATTTTTAAATTCTTTATTTATGAGACCATGAACCTTGAGAAATCTGATTTCTCAGAAGACTGATTCTGTAGCCATTTGTACTTACTACATCTATATGCAATTTAATTTTTTCACTTGCATTTAGAAAAATGAAGAACAAATTGAATTACAAATGTCGATAAAAGCCAAGTGTCATTCTTTTCACCTAGTTTCAAGTTTGTAGAGAATGTCATAAAAATACTGCATATATGAAGTTATGAAAAATGTCATGCTAATGAAACTCTGCTTCTGTAATCTTTATATATTATGGTTTTGTGTATTGTTTCAGTCAGTAACAAAGTGGAGATTTCCATTCAAATCACAGATGTGGACCATTTAAGGAGTGGACTCTTGCAGTTATTAAGGAAAAATGTCTACTGAGATTAGCGACATGATTAGTATTTTCAGTCTCTAATAGTTAGGAACTTTACACCTGCGGTGCCTAACTTTTAAGCAGGCTATGTTTACAAAAGACACATTACTTTGGGCAGAATAAATGGGTCTAAAAACAAGAGGAAACGTATCTAGTAAATTGTTCTTCCTAAACTATGGTCAATATAACATCCCAGAGACTTACTCTAATAGCCACACAGATAGAAAACCAAGTTATTATTTGATAGTATAATAGTTATCACTTCTTATAATAGTTATAACACTTGGTGGTGGGAACAACTCTCAGCAGCATTCAGCTAATAGTATGCAGCAGCATCTCATTTATTCTTCACAATTCTGTGAGATAGAGAATCTTATCTTACCAGTGCCCTGATTTCAGGCTTGGATCCGTTCAAAGGACTAAAGTCACCTTTGCAAGGTCCCACTGCTAGGAAGTGGGAAAGCTAGAATGGACCCGAGTCTAACACTACCTTTTGTGCTTCTAAGTACTATGGTAGAGAGAAATTCCCAACAGTTCAGTGACCAAAAGCTCCAGTGTACTATTCATTTTGATTCTAGCCCTTCAAAGACAGTAGGTGGGGAGTAGATCAGATATCAAATTTTGTGCTGAATGCTGTGCTCCTATCAAGAACATCAGTGACATTGTAAGATCAAAGGTGAGGATGATCCAGTTCTCCCAAGGAATGATGAATGAGATTGTCTCCATCAATGTTTTCCCTAACCTGGGAAGGGCCAATGTTTTTGTTTATCTCAAGTGGCTCATTCCAGTTGCATCCTTTGAGGTCTTCCCCAGGGTTTTCCTCTTTGAGTTTCAGAAGAAAACACCCCCAGAGATGGCGAGAAACTGAGTTTTGAAGGACAGAAGTCTGGAGAGTGGTTGGTAAATAGCAGGACAAAGAATTTTAGAGAAAGGATCAGTATGTTTTCTGAAGATCCTATCTCAGGTGTAGAACTCAAAGTGGAGCCCATGGAATGCTTTCAACCTCTTGTAGAGAGGGATTTACAACAGGGAAGCCAGAAGAAAACATGCTCCATAGTCATTCAACTGATGGCCCTCCATAATTTTGGACTTCCGTAATTGTGAATGACCTGTTGATGCAACATTTATTGAACACTTATTCTGAGCAAATACATTTTACTTTGTGTGTTGGTAAGAACACAGTAAAACAGTTCAGGGACTCAAAGAAGTGTTCAGTAAGGAGAAAGGGATTCAGACATTGAAAGTAGACGTCACTTTAGAGTTCTTAAGAAAAATATTGACTTTTAGTTTAAAGAAACTAAATTGGCTGGTTCTCTGTAGAGTTTTTAAAAATAAAATGTGAAAGAATTGAGAAATATCATGGTTAGAAGATAATTCAAATTCTGTATGCACCAAAATTTTTTCAGAAAGGATTTATGTTGTAATTTTAAAATAATTGTGCCATCTCAGAATGTTTGCCTATAATTGTGTCATTCATATATCCTCTCAGTATATGTGTCTTTAATAATATAGTGTCACTCTTTTATGGTGAACTGGGCTTTAACTTGCACTAGATAGCAAATATCTAATTATTTATAACAGTCTAGTTCATACTTCTGTGTTACCAAGTGACACTGGTACAAAAAACTCAATTTTCATCTTGTATGAATGACAAATGAGTTGACTTTTTAAAGCTTAAACAAAGACTGTTTATTCCAAAACAACAATCTCCCCTAAACTTTTAATAACAGTTATCTGTCTAGACATCAACTCATAAGGAGAATGCAGAGAAACCTGTGAGAGGGTAAAATGATCAACATCTGCAGAGATGAAAATTTTGGGCACAGGAGAGGTAAATGAAAAAAATAAACAAATTGCACTGGAATGTGGTGATTAATGTGTAGGAAAGATAAGCTCAGAGGTGGACCAAGGTAGGCAGCAGTTAATGTCTCCTTTTAAAAATCTTGTCAGTAAATCATAATTACATGCCAGGGTCATAACATCTTTTTGAGGAGCTACGTTTCATTTGGTAAAGTGTCTTCAAAAATATGAAGAAACAAAAAACAAGACAAAATTGATGATCATGTTAATAAGCCTACCCTTTAATTTCAAGATTCCAAGTGATAAAAGAGCTAGGTAAATCTGTCCTTCCTGAGACATAGAAGAGAGAAGTCTTAAATAAAGACTATGAAAATGTCTAGGGTCTTGTATACTCATCCATTATTATGTGGAAACTTGGCTAGAGCCCTAGCAATGAGCACAGCAGGTAGATATGAAGCAACTTAGGGAGAGATGAAGTTAAGTGTCTAAGAGTCAGAGTGGCAGAGTCAAAGGTTTGCCCCAATTGGTACTGAGTTTCCATTAATCTCAACCCACTGAAATAGAGGGTTAAATAAGAATATTAGGTCATCTGTTAATTTACGTGACTCACAATGTTCTAATATAACTGTAGGAAAAACACAATGAGATATTTACTTCAACTGCTTAGAATTGCAATTATCTGAGACTTGAAAATCCAGGTGCCTGTGTGTGCCAAAATTAATGCTTAGAACATTAAGCTTTATTGCAGATCCTGAAGGCATTTCAAGTGCATCATCTCCTTAGCTTCATTTGCCTCTTCTAGTGCTATTCAGAGGAAGGGCTTGTTCCATGTTGAGAGGATAGAGATGGGATCAAAGGGAGAAAAGAGATTTATGGAGACTGTGAAAGAGAGGCCACAGGGGTGGCTCTTGTGTGGGGGGGGGGAGTGCTGAATTTTATGGGCAAACCCAGGCATTTTCACAAAAGCGAATCTGAATCTCAATGAAGACTGGGAAGAGATAATCCTTATCAGAGAGAAAAAAGTCTCAGAATAAAGGCATTGGTGTTTGTTTTAAAGAAAACTCAGGAAATGTGGTCTGGACTTATCCAAAAATGTTGCTCTGTGAGTGATAGATGGTGTCAGTAAATGTGAAGGCAAAACTAGCTTTCCTAAAACAAGAATGGTATGCAACACAGGCTTATAATTATGCACGGCACCAGGTCACTGATTTACATTGTTGCAGATAGAGGACAGCACACTGGCCAGAGATTCTGTATCCCTTCCTCCTCAAGAATATGGATAGAGATAGCCTCTAGCTTGCTGTGAGTAATCATACCGTGTTAGAAAGCATTCAGGTAGATACAGTACAGCCAAAAATGCAGAAAGGGAGTGAAGCAGACGTGAAGAGGAAGGATGCGATGCGTGACCAGTTAGATCTGTGGCGCTATCTCTGTATTCTACTACCACCCCACCAATTTGACAAGAGCCTTATATGCTTTGAGCTCCACTGTGACATTCTGATAGTCAAACACGAACTTGCGCCCCCATTTCCAGTATATGGAAACAGAGACTCTGATGACATAGGAAAGTAGGTTTTGACAGCCAGTTTATAATGAATCAAGTGGTCACACAGCTGTTGATCAACTAACCACTGCATAACAAAAGAATTGGTAGGCAGTGCCCGGAATTTCCCATTACAGTTAATAAGTTTCTGGTGTAATATAAAAAGAAATCTGCACAGCCTGGAGGCCTGACCAATAAATTTGCTGTTTTCATGCCAGAGAATCAAGGCTGAGGAGGCAACTTTCTATTGAAAGGATTATTAGTCACTGCTGCACAGTCTAGAGCATTTGATTCATTTATTCCTGGTTGAAGAAAGTAGAAGGTCAATTGTACCTTACTGCAGAACTTTGAAGAGAATGTATACCTTAAATAGTTAGGATTCTTGTTTTGTGATGTCAAGGGTTTAATGTAGGGCCCATGTTAGGTAAATCCTTGCCATTCATGTAATCCTTTCTTATTACAGTTATTATGCCAACTAAAATAAAGCAAGGGTTTGCTGTTGTTGTTGTTGTTGAAGTTTTATTTGGAATTCAGAACAGCTAGCACCAAAGTTACAAAAGTGTTTGTATAACTGTTATCCTTACAGAAAGATCCGGAAGGAGTTCAAGGTTAATATTGCCTACGTTGTGAATTCAGGGCCATCCTGGGCTACATGAGAGCTAGTTTAAAAATCATTGTATTAAAAAAAATGTAAAGCCCAAATGAAAGTACTAATGTGACAATTCATGTGGAAGAAGGCACTTGATTTAATGGAGCACATGCTAAAGAAATAAAAATAAAAGAGATAAGATGATTGAGTTGATTCAATGGAGAGTCTGGCTTATGGAGTTAATCATGACATCCAGGGGTAGGGGAGTTGTTAGGGATATTCCACTCTACCTACAGGTTATATAGCAGGGTCTATAATAAATGCTCTGGATGAAAAGATGAGAGGGTGGCCATCAGAAGAGATAGGCATCTCAATGCCTTTATCCATGAGTTTCCACTATTTTGCTGGAAACAGGAAACATCAGCCTCAGCTGCCTTCTAAACAGTCCAGTGTTTCCCATGGCAAAAGCTAGGTCAAGTAGGGGCTAAAAATCAATTGCTGCTATTTTTCAGGGGCAGTGTGTGTAATGGCTACTTTTTTAAAAAAAATCTGTACAGAGATTTTCAGAAGCATCACATTCTCCTGATACATTAATTAAAGATTCCATTCTCTTGTGTAATTTGTGACAAAGAGCCTGAGTTGAGGATTCAATCTATGTTCACTGAACAGAGAGCACAGGGAATTCATAGACATAAAACTTTCAGTGTGTTCTGAATGGGACTCTAACAAAACTGCTCAAAATTATGCTCTGTAGTCAGTGACTAATAGGTGGAGGAGGAAAAGATTATATTCAATTTGCTATGAACTACAAGAATGATCAGTTTCAATAGAAAATGCTCAAAGGAAAAATGAAATATAATAGGACAGGGATCTAATGTCCAAGAAATCTCAATGATATCTTCTAAATTTTCTCTCTAGTTGGTAAGATATTAATGCTAAGGCCATTCCTAAGGCTTACTCTCCATCAACATGGAGGAAGAAGAAACTTATCCTACTCAACTCATCACACTTGGGAAAAACACAATCTTCTAAAACCCTGCATTTTATTACAGTAGCACACATGGAGCACTTTGATGGGCACTCAGGAACGCTTGTGGGCTCTGAGTCCTGCTCTTTCCATGAAGCCAGTGAAACTCTGCCCCTTACATACACTAGCAGTGATAAAAACAAACATGTCTCTAAAGCAGGTTTGGACAATTGCTCAGCACTTTGTAACTCCAGTCTAGACCACCAATTGGAGAGCATT
This sequence comes from Mus pahari, assembly GCF_900095145.1. Taxonomy (NCBI): domain Eukaryota; kingdom Metazoa; phylum Chordata; class Mammalia; order Rodentia; family Muridae; genus Mus; species Mus pahari. The sequence goes on from NC_034613.1 coordinate 120,107,564, forward strand.
TCAGAGAAAAGGGATCAATGGAAGTATGCCAGAATAGTCAGTGCTTATGCTCTGGAGGCAGCACTACTTCAATGGACCTTAGCAAATGAGTACGATTTGTCTTCTTTCCAGCTAATTGATTTCATGTAAACGTGATTTTTAAAGCACTGTAAATATTACCACAAAAAGCCCACAGCACAAACCTCTCTCATACAGCACCTGCCTAAAGCTCCAGATCTCAATTCAGAATCAAGGGAAGACTTTTTTCCTATGCATAAGATCTATAAATGGAAGAGCAAAGCTGCAAAATCATTCTTTCATGCTGCAAACAAAACATAAATCCTGCTAAGAAAACTTGTCTAAGTACAGTGGTCCCAAACAGGTTCTTCTCTCAGTCACTCCAACCAAATATATTCGAACTTAATGTCTCCCAAATATGCCCAACCTACAGTTCCAGGATTGCTATAAATGCAGCCGATATAGATATAGATATAGATATAGATATAGATATAGATATAGATATAGATATAGATATAGATATAGATATAGATATAGATATAGATATAGATATATTTTTTTCTGGAAAAACAATTTTGCTTCTTATTACTTGAGTCTCACATGTAGATGTTAGCAAGTGTGTTTATGGGGATCCACAAGTTTTTATGTTTAAAAAACCATTGTTTTAATATCAAACTAATATTACACACATACACCAACACAAACACATGCAGGGAGAAAGGCAGACGAACACACACACACACACACACACACACACACACACAGGATGTGAGATTATATATATATATATATATATATAATCTTACTTAAAACATGATATATTTATTGAAATATAGCCACACTTGAAAATACTACAGTCAAAACTATTATTGTGTATAATTAATAAATGTTAATAAAGATATTACTGGATTATTTTCTACTTTCCTTTGAGAATTCAGTCACACAATTCTCAAGCATGGTACTAAAAGGTTAAATGTGACTGACCCAGAGGAAGCTTTTAGTAGAATAGGAGTCCTTTTTCTCAGGTAGGATTGTAATGGGTCACAGATGGCTAAAATAACAACAAATATAGGATTGTAGGAAAACTGACCAATACTATTTGTGGCTGTGTAAATGGTGTTCTGTCATATAGGTGATCATTTATTAAGTTTTGGTCTCTTTCATATACAAAATGGATATTGTAACCCACTCCTAGTTCAAATCAGATAAAAGAGTGCTCTTTTACCAGATTTGTGATGGTAGTATCATCATCATTATTATATTCATCATTTCAGTCTTTGAAGCTTGCTTAATATTCCCTCTGAAAGAATCATACTCATTTTAATTCATTAGTTGCAAAAAAATAGTTCTCATTATGTATTATTACTTTTAGAAGCCTAGCCTAAAAAGAATTTCTTTTTTCTTTCCTTTTTCTTTTTTTCTTTTTCTTTTTCTTTTTCTTTTTCTTTTCTTTCTTTCTTTTTTCTTTCTTTTTTTTTTCTATTTTTGAGACAGGTTTAACTGTATAATCACGACTAGCTGGAAAGTCATGGAGACCCACCTGCCTCTGCCTCCTACATGCTATGGGTAAGAGTGCTACCTTGTCTGGCTATTAGAGAATTTTTAAATAATGCATATTGGGCTGCATATTGGAGATAAGACATCTGAAGGAAATCTGACTATAATATTCACCCTCTACCTGAGGAATAACATTGAGGACTAAGGAAGATAACTAAGTATTGGCAAAGGTGAAGTGGAGAGTAATTTTGAATGCAAGAGTGGTAGTCACAAAGGAAAATTCATGCTAGAATGTCTGCTGTTGAATTTAAACCCACAGATTCACAGTCTTTGTAGAGACCTAAGTATATATTTGGCATGCAGAGAATTTTGCATCCTTTTCCATTCTTTCTGTTTGCGCTTCCTTACATTTAGTGATAAAAGGGTGAATGGTAATGACAAATCACCAATTACAGTATAGTTAGATATTGTCACAAATTTCGCTTTCTTCACTTGGTAGCCCATGATTCTCAGAAAGCCATCCATGTAATTTTTCTGAGTGTCGGGTTTCTCATTTGTAAAATGGAGTTAATGACAGTATTTATGGCATAGAGTCAGACACACATTACTGTAAAATATTCATTATTATTGTTGAAATACATAATAGATATTGTTTACAACCTCCCTTTACAGATATCCTCAATGATTCAGCCTTTACAGTTATTCATTATGTTTCAAAACTATTCTATAGAAATTCTTAGCACAAAGCAGAACGAACAAAAGAAAGAAACAAAGAAAGAAAGATATTAGTAATGGTGTACAAATTACTTGTATTTTTGCTGCAAGTAATTTAGGGTAATGTAAAAGTAGGACACTTCTGTAGTGAAGAGCTAATGAATGGACTAATATTAAACAATGGTAAAAATGACTTTAAATTTAGTTTATTTTTTTAATTCATGAACTTAAGAATGACCCTTTCTCTTTATCTCTATCTCTGCCCCCCCTCTCTCTCTCTGTGTGTGTGTGTGTGTGTGTGTGTGTGTGTTTGTCTGCCTTTCTCCCTGCATATGTTTGTGTGTTTGTGTTGGTGTATGTGTGTAATATTAGTTTGATATTACAACAATGGTTTTTAAAGTTAAAAATTTGTGGATCCCCATAAACACATTTGCTAACATCTACATGGGAGACTCAAGTTATAAGAAGCAAAAATGCTTTTCCAGCTCTTAAATTATTTGATACATGTATGTCTAATAGAACAATGCTAGCTCATTCACCTCTCAGTAGTTCACAAAAATTGCTTATAGCACTAATAACATAGCTGTTCTAATGATGTGCCTATTTTGGAGACTATTTTTAAGTCGTTTGGATAAATTTTCCTTGATTCTGTGAAGGCCTAACATTTAAACCCATAGTTACTGTAGAAAGTAAAAGGGCACGAAAAGACAAGCCGTGGCTACGAAATGCAAATGATTATGATAATGTTCACAAAGGTCATGGCAGATTGGCAGAGAGTTGGAGACAGTTGAAGACGGGTAATAAGAACATGGGATCATAGTGTACTGTTCTCTCTGCTTTATGTATGAAAGTTTCTAGAAGAAAAAAAAACCTGACCTTATTACTTAATGAATATAATAAAAGACTCTGTGAGAAAATATGGAAGAGAGCTCCATTACCACACACATGTGATGAACAAAACTGCCATTGCACTGATGGCCTTGTGATTCTACATGAATAATGCCACTTTCAGTGTGAAGAGTAACAAGATCAACTGGCACCAGAGGATGAGTCTTGTAAAATATTAGGGCAATATTCAAATGGTTTCTTTGTGGCATGTTTTTCTGACAGGTCCCTAGCCTACAAGTTATAAATCATATAAAACTCAAATTCCTCATCTACATCCTGAGTAAGGCAGACTGACTGGTTCTTACCTGAAATGTTTAACAAAAGAAGTATTTATGGTTTATTTTAAGCAGGTGACATAGAATATTTATATGCATATAATGAAATATTTTAGGGATAGCACTCAAGTCTAAACACCAAGCTCATGTATCATTCATATACACCCTGAACCCATAACCTAAAGGTAATTTCATATAATAATTTTAATAATTTTATATATGAAAAAAAAGTTTCCTAGTTTAGAGTTTTGTCCTCATGGGTTCATGCTGGCATGAAAAATACTTTAGGTTTTGGAGCATCTTAGATACTGGATTTTGGATTGGAGTTAATCCAACTATTTCTGTAGGTATTCTGGATCACGTTTGTCATGCGTTCTAACAAGAATCTTGTGCCTGTGTACTGAAATAGTATAATTGAGATGTCCCCTCATCTACGATTTTTAGCAGTAGCTTATTCAGCTGGGCCCTTTTATTAAGCCATCAAGAGATAATCTGGTTAAGGTGGTGGCATCTTTGAAGGACTTCATGATATATATACAATACAACAGCCTGCCACACCCAGTGTAACTCCTAATTGACACAGCAATGATGCTTACAGGATGTTTTCAAAAGGCCTCCAACTCTATTTACAATTTTTACTCCTGGTCATTATCTGACTTCCCAACTATTAGTAGAAAACCAACCTAGAATAATAGTATATATGCAGTAGGTTGTTTTACATTGAAATGCAGGAAAGGTAGCATGAATTCTTTGTTTCAGTCTTAGTAAAAGTCAGGCTTCCGTGGCTGACCCACATGGGGCCAGGTTATTTGTTTGCTTGGAGAAAGGTTTGTTGAAATAAGAATTCTGGGAATCTAATTTTATGACCTGGAATTCAATTCATCAAAATACTTAAAGGAAGACATTCAGATGTAAATTTTCGCCTGTTCAAGATTAAAGGGCCAGATTCTGTTGTGACCACTAGTCTTAGGGAGTAAATCACAGCAATCAGTTAGACAATGCTCTTTATAGTAGTACCTGACACAGTAAAAGGACAATCCTGACTTCCAGTTCAGCTTCCTCTAATGTAGGAACGATTAGTCACGTGCCCTTGGGCAAATAATTTAATCCCATCTTTATGGTCGAAGGATCACAGAATAATAGTTATTTCTTCACCACAGCAGTAAATGGTAGGAGGCAAGTGAGAATCAAAGGAGGACTACTTCCTTGACACTAAATTTTCTGAGCTAATGTATCTGTTTATCACTGTGCATGCATGCGCGCGTGCGCGCGCACGCACACACACACACACACACACACACACACACACACGCACACACACACTGACACTGAACAGCAAATCCTGCAATATACTCAAAGTCATCAAACAGATAAAAGTTGTTCAGGTTCTGCAGAGGCAAGGACCCAGAAAAATATTTGCAGACAGATCAGCAACATCTTTCTATACGGTTAAGTAAACAACGATGTGGGAAGGTCATTACTGCTGTTCACTGAATATTTCCTGCCCTCCTTCTTCAAGACACATGCTAGGACTTTTTTCTTGATTTCCATCAGGGATAATCGATGCATATGAGAAAAAAGTGACACATCTCACCTGTAAATAATATTCGATTACCAACACAGTACAAGACCTCCAAAGCTCTCTTTGTCTTGCTTCAACAAGCAGTATGCCAGATTTTATCTTCTCCATTTGGGTCCTAACCTGAGAAACAGGTATTGCCTCCCCAGTGACCACAGTGGACATGCTGCATATATAAACAAGGAATGAACCTTGGTTATTTCATGTAACTGAACTGTAGAACTGAGCTGTAGCAATGTAATGTATCCTATCCTAGGAGAAGGAATGCCATTCATAAGGTCGAGTAACCTACCGAACAGTGGGCAGTTAGTTTAGCTGCTTTTCTCTGGGCACAGAGCTTCTGCAAGAGCCTTGGTATTTCTCAAAGGCTTGGACTTTAAATGTTATTCGATTTTATTATGAATATGAGGAGAAGCATATCATTGCTACTTGAAGGTAGTAGTGGACATGAAAAAATAAAGAGGACAGCTCAGGCAGGACAGGACAGGCTCAGGGGACTGGTAACTTGATATAAATCCTTCCTCTCATTCTCTTCCAAGTAAATAGTGACTGAAAATCATGTGGTTCTTCAATGGCTCATCCAGAAAAAGTAGCCCCAAGCCAGTATGACATAAGCAGGTAACCTTTCTAAAAGAGTTGGCACCTCTACCTGTCAGTCTCTTTAGCAGCAGAATGTGATAAAAGCTATACAAACAAGGAGGAGGAGAAGGAGAAGGAGGAAGCATCTTTTTTTATCCCCTAAGGCCCTTAAGGATAACCAGGCTAAGAATAGTGTTATAAACTGGGGGATGAAATTTCACACACACACACACACACACACACACACACACACACACACACACACCTACAACATTTAAAGCTAGCTAACTAATCTTTAAGTTAATTTATTCCTAAGTCTCAGAGGAACACAAATCCTCCCCTAACCAGTTCTACTAATAGATATAGGGCTATTACGAGTTTAATGAAGAGCACCATCACAGAAAGTTAAGGCAGTAATTGTTGGTTGTCTTCTTGGCAAGATCTCTGTCTACTAGAAAAATATTGTAGAGGGGATTAGAAAATGATGAGCCACAGCCAGCAACATGACAATTTACTGTCTATGGCAGCTACAATTTACTGAGCATATATAGTAATTAAGGATGTTAGGAAGATTCTAACTAATCCTCCCAAATATATGAGCTAGCTTTTAAATTTTCCACATAAAGAGACTGAGGAATACTAAGGAGGTATAAAGACCAAGGGAAAGGGTTGAAGGCAAAGTGGAACCAATATAGGGTTCAGCAGGTACAGCCATATTTATTGCAGCACTGCTCACATTAGCCAAGATATACAGTTAGAAAACATTTATATGCTCAATTTTGTGTATGTTTATGTCATTTGAGTGTCTGTGCATATACATGGATGCTCACTTGTGTGTGAGTATACACATGTATTCTTACCTGTGTTTGAGTGTGCCTGCACGCGCATACACACACACACATGTATATATGTACATGTGTATATGCAGGCCTGAAAATGACATTGGAAGTGTTTCCTGTTTTCAGTTTCTACTTTATTTATTGAGACAATTTCCCACTTGACTCCAGAGCTCACCTACTTCAGCTATTTTAGCTAGCTTTAGCTTTCCCCGAGGAATCTTTATCTTTGTCCTTCCAATGTTGGGATTATAGGTGATCACGAGAATTCTTGTGGGCTAAAAATTTGATAATGATTGGTTAAGTAGACAAATGGCCATGTAGCAGAATATCTTTGTTTATCAGAAATACATATTCAACTCTTTAGGGATGATGTGGCATCATGCTGTCAACTTACTTTACAATGGTCAAAGGAAAAAATCCATTTAGATTTGTTTTCACTCTTAGCATTGCATATATTAGATAAACTCCCGAAACTTACTAAACAATCTAAAAATTACAGAAAAGTTTCAAATATAGTGCCATAAAAGGCCTCAAATGAACACGTAGTCTCTTAGATTACTGGGTGAGCATAACTAGATTTACAGATAGATGCTTGTATATGAATCTTTCAAACCACAGAAGGGAATTAGACTCAATTTCGCTTGGAAGCACTATGTTTTATATTTAAAAATTCACCTTTACACTGCTCTATACACTGAAAATGAGGAGTTATCAGAGAGAAGAGCATTTATCAGTCCTAAGACTCTCACCAACAGCAGCCATTGAGGAAATCTGGGAACCTTGGGACTTTAGTGACTTGGCAAATTCAAGCTGAGGGGTTCAAAGCAATTGCTGGATTTCAGAGCAAGTCTTCTAGCATGACTACTGTACCTTCAGTTCTGAGCATCACCTAGGGATGTAAAGCACTAAGGGGCATATCTGGCAGGAGGGAGAAACAGGAGAATGTGGAAATGAAAGGGTTGCAGCGGCAAGCTCTTGACATAGAATATACTGCTGCTTTGTTCTCATCATTCCACTGCGACATAACATATTCGTGTCTCAGTGTTCTATGCGTGAAACAACAGCATCCAATTCATTGGAGTTCTGAGGTAGTTAAGGAGAAAATATCTGTAACACTTTTCATGTCTCTCCTGGTACCCAGCCAGTTCCCTTCCATTGAAGGCACATTCTTTCATTTCACTAGTCAATTATGAAGAGTCACTTTCAAGATTTTCATTGCAATAACTGCTATTTGGGGAAAATAGTAAGATGGTCATTAAGTTTTCCCTGTTCTTCTTATGCCTAATCATTGTTTGAACATTTGATGGTATGTATCCTATATCCTTACGATGACTCCATCTACTCATTTATCCATCCATTCATACAACGACCTATACATTCAACTAATCTTTGCCTATAGGCTATTCCTTTGTGTTATCCTCCCAAATTATTTCTTTTACCCCTTCCCCTGCTCAACAGCAGCATGTCCACTCAATACAAGCCGAATTCATCTGGGCTTTGATGTTAAGGCCTCCCATAACTTGACCCTGTTTCAATTCTGTAAAGTTATTTCCCTTTGCTCCACAAAAATCACCCTGTGATTTAGTCACACATGTCCTAAGGTCCTCTACTTAACCATATTTATACCTGTTATAGCTGCACTAGGTGGTTATTCATAGTGTTCACTGCAAAACCAAATTTGACTGAGGTCAACTGGGGACTAAATATATAGCCTGCTTTATGCTCAAATAGAAATGTGGCCTAGAGCAGAGCTGTATTTGCTTAGTGGAAAGGGTGCGTTTTTAGATTAAAAATATGTTGGCAGACAACCCTGGCTAGCCTAGAACTAACTATGGAGACCAGTCTGGACTTTATCTCACAGAGATCTTCTTGCACCTGTCTCCTGAATGTTACGAGTAAAGGCATGTGCCACCATGCCTGGTAAAGAATGTCCTTTTTAGAATAGGGATCTGGGGTTAGCCACTAGAATGTCCCAGACCCCAGGGAAGTGAAAGGCTCCTAGGAGCCAATGATAATGACTTTAGACAAAATACCCAACAAAGGGGAGAGACAACCTGTAAAGAGCACCTTCAATAGATAGGTATGCACCCCTATCTATTGAGGGATGGGCCCATCCACACATCTCATAATTTTAAACCTAGAAATGTTCCTGTCCAAAGTTAAGACAGGGTCAAAAAATGGAACAAACACTAAAGGAAAGGCCACCCAGAGACTACCTCACCTAGAGATCCATCCCATCCACAAACACCAAACCCCCACGCTATTGCTGATGCCAAGGAGAACTTGCTGACAGGAGCCTGATATGGCTGTTCCCTGAGAGGTTCTACCAGCACCTGACCAATACAAATGCAGAGACTTAGAACCAACCATCAGAGTGAGCCTGGAGACTTCAATACAAGAGCTAGGGGAAGGACTGAAGGAACTGAAGGGGATTGCAACCCCATAAGAAGAACAATATCAACTAACTAGACCACCCAGGACTCCCAGGGACTAAACCACCAACCAAAGAGTGTATACAGAGGGAGCTAATACTCCAGATACATATGTAGCTGAGGATAGCCCTATCTGATATCAATGGGAGGAGAGGGAGGCTTGATACCTCAGCGTAGGGAGATGCTAGAGGGGTAAGGCAGGAGTGGGTGAGTGGGTAGAAAAGCACCCTCATAGAGGCAAAGGGGAATGGGGAGAGGGGGAATGGGAGGGGGAGTTGTAAAGGGGTAACTGGGAAGAGGGATATCATTTGAAATGTAAACGGATAAAATGATTTTTTTTTAAAAAAAGAATGTCCTTTTAGTTTCCTCATAGACATTATATGGCTGATGGAACACTGATTCTTCTCCACACTTTCATTAGAGACATCTAATTATAATATTAATATAAAACATAAATTCAGGCAAAAATACAAGTATATTCATAGAGATCCAGAGAAGAAAACTTGAAGTCTGGGATCTTCCAGAAAATTGAGAGAGAAGAAAGTTTTCACGTTTTGTTTACTGTCTCTTTGAGGACCAGGTTAGGTAGTACATTTGTGAAGCCTTCAGTAAATATAGTGTTCATTAACCTCTTCTTTCAACCATCTATAGCAGTTCGTACTGTCCTATGAGTTTTAATGAGAGTTGAAGAGGTAGTTCAACACTTCTACACTATCAGACTTAAGTTTCACTACAAATATATCTTAACTTTTAAAAAGTAGTAAAACAAAGTATTCACTATGCAGATGTATTAGATTCCATATATTTAAATATTGGGAAACATCACTATCATGTTAGTATATAGTACAAAGTTTATTTGTGTGTGTATGTATAATGTGTGAGAGGGGTGGTGACCAAGAAAGATAGAGAGTTGTGGGAAATTGACTGGGAAATACAGGTTTCGGTTTAACTGTGGGTTGTCTTGAGACGGCAATGCAAAGTATTAATCCAAAAACCCTTTACCTGATAAGATGCATTATTAGAGTACATCAGAATTTTCTCAACATTATATAACTAAAATAAAACAGAGAGAGTTGGGAACTAAACTGTCTTTGGTGTAAGTTCAGTTGTTTTTTTTTTTTTTTTTTTGCCTTATTTTCAGTTTCTTCCTTCTAATTGGCTTATTAACAAAATACTTATTTTTCTCTGTTTTTTATTTTGGGGGATTGTATGTGATTTTGTTGGGAAGGAATTATACATACTGCTGTAGAATTCTTATAATTTTTGTAATAAATTATTTTTCATTAATAATATCAACATTATTATCCAAAAGAATATTATGGTCTCTCAAGCTAGGCACTGAAAGAAATTTATGCAATTTTATCATGATTCAATGGAAACTACTTTGTACTGTCTCCTGACTAAGGGAACTTCTATATTCACAAGCAGAATTAAGGAGTCACAGAAAAAAAATGCTCACTCAGTGCTTAAAGGATGCAGAAAATGTCACTTAATCTTTATTCTCTCAAGAAAGAAAAGGCCTTTGTGTGTTTTGAAGATCAGTTTGGTCTTCAAAAACCCAGGCCAGTATATTCCAGGAAAGCCTAGCATCTATGAAATGGTCCAAGACATTTGTAGGGGAGCATAGGTTCCCCTTAAAACAAGGAAAACAGATTGAAAGGTGATGGCAAACTAGCCAGCCTCATGGATGTTTAACAAAAGGACAGGGATTTCAAAGATGCCTGGGGTGAGGTGGGATTCTTTAAAAAGGATCTCCACAGGAGGTTCCAAAGGTAAGGCTGGAAAGGTGAAGCAGCTTTGTGTAATCTGGAACAAGTTTAATAACACACTTAAAGCTTTTTCTCACATAGGAGGCTTGAAAACCATATCTAACAACTAAGCAAGTATTTTGTATTTTCAGGAAAGTGTCAAATCCAGTGAGTGGAAAAGAATGACAGAAATAGTCATTTAAGTTTCCTGAGACTATAGTTTCTAATGGGGTTCCTATTTGAATGTAGGTGTATTTGTTTCCATACACAAAGTGCTTTGTTTTGAATCATCCTATAACAAACTAAAATCCAGAAAATGACCAGCAGAGTGGCATATGAAACCCATAAGAAGCCTGAGAAGAGGGGTATGCATTAAGGCTTTGTTACCAGACATCCTTAGGTTTCAAGCCTAGACTTCAGCAATCTCAATAAGGTAGGTATAGCTTCCTACCAACGCAATATCAAAGATATAAGTAATAGTGAAAGCAGGAAAAGGTTTGATAAATGTGGCCACATAGGGAAAAGGAACAAAGAAGTCCAGTGTCTCCCAGGTGCACCTTCCAAATGTCAGATCTAAAGAAAACTACATCGATTAATATGTTAAAACTCTGAACTTTTGAAGACTTCATATAATGATAGCAAATCAAGAGGGAAAGAAATCTGAAGCATTTCTTATACTTTAAATCATTCCCTCAGACCTTTACAACGTGCATTTAATGGAATTTCCTTTGGTCTTGGCACCAAGATCCTGACATGAGTTTTAGCTTTACACATAGAGCAAGATGTATGCTTTAATTCAGCAGTTCTGGTCCCATTGTAATCTTATTCAGCACTGAGCCTTCATCCTTGTAGGCTCCAGGCTGTCCTGAAAGGTGATCTGATAAGTTGTCAGAACTGTGTGAAATCTCCTCCTAAGAGACAACTTCCTCTTCTGGCTAGCACCAAGCTTCATTCAGTGCTTTTCCTTCTCCCAATATGCGATGCCTGGGGAAATTCCATTGCCTTTGAGCTCATTGTTTTAGTTGACTGATAGTCAAAGAGAGAAGAACAAATGTCCCTCTTTAGAATATCTTTGCTCCTGTTTAGATAGCTTCAGATTGCCTGATCTTTGTAAATCTGGAGGAGAGAGATCTACTTTGCAAGAATGAGACCTCCATGAATAAATGATTCACTATTGTGATTAACTTCATTGCTATTACGATTTACCAACTCACATAGACAAACAGGCAAGAGTATAGGTATTAAGATTCTTCTAAGAGAGAGTTATATCAGGATCCTGTCAGCAAAATCTTTCTGGCATATGCAATAGTGTCTGGGTTTGGTGGTTGTATATAGGTGCCTGGCAAATACAGAAGTGGATGCTCACAGTCATCTATTGGATGGAACACAGGTCCCCCAATGAAGGAGCTGGAGAAAGTACCCAAGGAGCTAAAAGGGTCTGCAACCCTATAGGAGGAACAACAATATGAACTAACTAACCAGTATCCCCCAGAGCTCATGTCTCTAGCTGCATATGTAGCAGAGGATGGCCTAGTCAGCCATCAATGGGAGGAGAGGCCCCTTGGTCTTGCAAAGGTCATATGTCCCAGTACAGGAGAATGCCAGGGCCAGGAAGCGGGAGTGGGTAGGTTGGGGAACAGGGCAGGGGGAGAGTATAGGGGGCTTCAGGGATAGCATTTGAAATGTAAATGANGAAAATATCTAATAAAAATATATAAAAAGATTCCTCTAGCTATTTTCTCAAAATGTATTAAGTCACATCAGGTTAGGAGTTGGCATTTCTCTTCCCATTGTCAACCAGAACGTCTGGCACATAATAGGCTCTAGAAAAAATTTCACTGAAGGAAAACCAGAAGAGTGAAGGACAAAGAACAGTGTCAGTCATAAGAAAACAGAAAGGAAAATTAAAGAAAAATCTATTATTAAACTAGGCTTTAAGGGAATAAGGACACAGCCATACACAGACAAAGTAGGAAGGCTGAAGATTGGAAAAAAGGAAAAGGTAGGCATAAAAATAGGCTTGGCAAATTAAGCCAACATCAGAAAGATAACTGGGATGCAAACTTGAGTTCCATGGTACAAGAGGAGAGGGGATAGGATGGTACTAAGGAGTGCCATGAAGCTGTTTGTTTTAGAATAAGCACCATGGCTTTTGGAGAGGAAGGCTATCAGCAAAGGGGGTGGAGCAGCAGGAGAGGACTGAAGCCAGAACAGCTCAGTTTGTTTGCAGAGACTCCAGATAAGAGATGATAAGAAGCCTCAATCAGAGATAGCACTCTAGGCTGTGTTTTTATTTAATTCTGCCTTTTCTTAGATCTGGGAGCTTGGATAAATCTTAAATATTCTGACATGAGAATACTTGTCCTAGATTTCTTCACAGGAGAGCCTGGAGCCATTTATGAAATAATGAAAGAACACTTTGTAAACTGGAAGCACTGCAAGATGTTTGTTACTGCACTAGACATGGGGAAAACAATGAAAACAATATTAAAGCATGACCATGGCAGCAGACAGACTCTAGAAACAAGAGGACCTTCTCTGATATCTCTCCTTTGCTCATCTATCTATGTGTCATTTGTCAAAATTGGGACTTTAGTTTTAATTTTCCACTAACATAGCAATAAATAGAGGATAATTGTCAGAGGTGGGATGAGAATATGAGACCTTCTTTGTAGACAGTGGGTTTCCATGATCTCATTTAACTTTGCAAAGGACAATGATACCTAAGGAGTAAGATATAATTTCCTTTTCTGGCGGTGAAAAATTAAGTCACAGGAAGGTAAATTAAATCATACAACTAGGCACTGTGGATAGAGGAAGCATTTAGCAAAATCATTTTCTATCATCTCTTAGATATTTCATCATTGAACAGAGTTTTTAAAAATTATATTATTATCAGTGTTTTGTGTGTGTGTGTGTGTGTGTGTGTGTGTGTGCGCGTGATATGTGCAGGGAGAACATACACATGTGGATGTCAGAGGACAATTTTGTGGAGTGAGTTATCTTCATCTTAAGTGTGCTCTGGGGATCAAACTTGTCACTTACTGAGCCTTCTCATTGAACCCAGAATTGTTATTTGTTTCATTAAATGGTCTATATTGGATTAGTAACTTTAAGATATATACGAAGACAAAAACAATTTCTGTAGGTCATTGGCAGAAAAATTGTATATTCACTAGAATGTTATCTACTAACCACAAATGACGTGTCTGGTAGTGTCATAGTCATTTGGAGTACCAAGTTGAAGAGGTCTGACTCTAGCTGCATATGTAGCAGAAGATGGCCTAATCGGCCATCATTGGGAAGAGAGGCCCCTTGGTCTTGTAAACTTTATATGACCCAGCACAGGGGAAGGCCAGGGCCAAGTAGTGGGAGTGGGTGGGTAGGAGAGCAGGGGTGGGGGGGTATAGGGAATTTTCGGGATAGCATTTGAAATGTAAATAAAGAAAATAACAAATAAATAAATAAATAAATTTTTTAAAAAAGAAAATGGCATTTGATGTAGGTATGGAGGGCCAGGTAAGAGTTCACTGGATAGGAGCAAAGGTATAAATACAGAGGGGCATATAGTAGACATAGATGACAGCATACTCAAGAGCAAAGAAAGGTAAAGGAGCATGGTATGAGAATGGTGAAAAATGTAGATTAAAAGTGTGGGAAAGAGAAACACAAAACCACAAGACTGGAAAGATATATGAAGAAAGAATTGAAAGTCTTTAATTTTCCAAACCAAGCATGTGTGCATTTTCTTATGGAAGAAATGGGAGATGAACAGAGGTTTTATACTTAGAGATAACATCCTTGGAATTTTTTTGTTAGTAAAACTAACATTTGTGGCATTATAGAAATTCTAACAAATGTCTTGAAGTAGAAATGTCAGTTCAGAAGCTGTAGATAGAGGGTGAGTGCGTCTAGAATCAATGGAGTGTGTATGGATCTAAGTATCAGTCTACAGATTCTTGATAAAATTGGTAGAAGTTGTTGATGATATGGGCAGGGAGAGTGGTGATTGATTCTGTAGTTTGTTCTTGAAACTGGATGGATGGTGAAGAAAGCATAAAAGGAAAAACAAGGTTTCAGTTGAAGTATAAAGAGAAAGACTAGAAAAAAGGTTTTTTCTTTAGATATACTGGGTTTGGAGCAAAAGAACTAATAGCTGGCTTTAGGTGCATGTTTATACTAAATTCCAGGCACTGGGTTTAAGTGAGAGACATGGCTTAGTAGGCAGTTGGAAATATAAGGTTGGAGCTCAGAGAGACAGCTTCACTGAGAATAAATCTGTCACAATTTTAGGACATGAAACTATCAAGATTGTAAGTTCCCTACTAAAGATCATGCCTAACTTGCTCACTACTGGAATATTAGGGCTGAACACATTAATTCTAATATAGAGGTTCTTCAATAAATATCCACTGAACATATAACATTTTTAAAATATCAAAGAACCATTGACTCATAAGCTACAGTATTCTAAAAATCACAAAAAGGATTTCAGCAGGATTAAAAAATGGGAAACTGAAAGTAGGAAAGACAGAATGGAGACTGGAAGGCAGTCATTTTGCTTGGTAGTTAAACAGGCATTATTAGCTGAAAGAACCCCATTCAAATGGTGCAGACTCAGTCTGGACTGTAATACAGTAGTAAAGAAGAGAATAAAATAAAAGAGAAATTTGATTCAATTGCATTGAGAAGGTTATATTACAGAAGAAAATTAAATTATATATTTTTCCATTTCTGGGTTTGATTTTGGCTTTTCATTTGTCTTTAAAATGTAGGAGACATCAATACTTGGTATAGAAAAAAACTGCAGGTCAAGACCTACCCTGTAGTGTAGTTATATAAAATAGACTCCATATTTCTTTGTGTATGTGCACTTTTTGTTTTGTTTTATTTTGGTGCTTTATTTATTTATTTGTTTATTTGTTTTGAGGGTTTTTGAGAGAAAGATAGGAAGAAAATGAAGTTCAGTGAGTAAGGATGTGTGGCATTGGAAGGGGAGAAAATATGATTAGAGTAGATTGTATGGAAAATTTTTAAAGAAAAACCACATACACAGACACCTAAAAATAAAGGAGGAAGGAATTTTATCAATTTCTTTCTCTTAAAAAATATGTATCTTAACTTACTTTTTGATCATTTCTTACATGCCTACAACGTGGTTTTATCAAATTCATCCCTATCTCCTCCCTTCCTCCTCTTCTCATACTCCATCATCACTTCACCCCAAAACTTCATGTATCCTTCTGTTTCTTTAACCTGCTGAGTCCACTTAGCACTGCCAGTATGCGGGTGATTGTAGGGCCACTGGAGCATGAAAAACCTACAGAGGGCAGATCCAGAGGAAAACTGACACTTCCTCCTGCAGCCACCAACTGGGCTGCTGAACATTAAAACAGCAGTCATCCTTTGATGGCTGCTATAATGACTGGGCCAGTGACAATGTGAAGAACCAACCAGGGCATGCTTTTGAAAGAAAAATGCTAGCATTACAATCAGGTCTTTACTTGAATATGGTTGACAAACATGTTCTTATTCTTTATTCTCCTCTCCTCCCAAATAAGTGTCCCATTAGTCTTTTAACTTCCTGTACTCTTGGGTAGAGATAGTGTACTGGCTAGGTTTGTGTCAACTTGACACAGCTGGAGTTATCACAGAGAAAGGAGCTTTAGTTGGGGAAAT
>NC_034613.1:120126405-120178639 GCF_900095145.1 Mus pahari
CAGGGCCAAGAAGTTGGAGTGGGTGGGTAGGGGAGCAGGGGCGGGGGGGGAGTATAGGGAACTTTTGGGATAGCATTTGAAATGTAAATAAAGAAAATATCTAATAAAAAAGAAGAAAACCCCCACAATAATAACATCTTCTGAAAAAGTATTTTTTGACTCACCTCATTTTCTCTTTGTCATAAAAAAAAAAACTTTCCAACACCAAAGATGCTGTGAACAAGTAAAGAAGACTGAATACAGCAATTCTGAACTTACAGCAACAGAATAAGTATTGTCAACGGACCTCAAGGTTCATTCCAATCTCACCATGGTTAATGGCAAGGTTACCTTGTAGAACAACAAGACAAAAGTATACAACCCAGATCTAGAGACCACTTCAGTGCTTGGAAAGACTGAAAACTTTGTTCTCCACCATAACAAAAGAAGATATGGTATCCCAGAAATGCCTGTCCATCTACAATTATCAAATGGTTTTCCTTAAAAAAAAAAAAAGAAACAAAAAAACCACCAAACAAACAAACAAACAAACACCAAGACCAGTCAGAGACTGAAAAATAAAAGTTTTACTGAAGGTAGTCTACATTAAAAAACAACACCACAAGACTTCTGGACAAAGAAATCAAAGGCTGGCATTTTCAGTAAATGTAGTATAAACCTTTGAGGAAACTCACATCTATGCTTATATAGTGGAAGAATAGGGTAGAAAAGAGAACAAGAATCTGAGATCCACATTTCTTCATTCAAAGATTAGCAGAAACATATTTAAGAGATGATATTCAGACTTAAAGGGTCACAAAATTTTTGAATTCAGTCTTCCAATATTTTTCTTTATAAGAAATCATTTCATTTCACCTCCCTGTTTTTTTTTTTCCAGACTTCATGTTAGGACAAAGTGTGTTGGTGACCTATTGACTGAAATAAACATGGCTCTAAAATTGTATTTAAAATACTTTAAAAGAGCCAATCTGTTAAAATAATTACAATTCACAAGATAAACAATTCAAAAATGTGTATTTATTGCTTGTATTGTGACTTGGACTTCTATAAAGAGGTTGTTTTTAAAACAACATATTATTTGAACCTAACAGCTAAGTTTATTTTTGCCAGATAACTAACTAGTTCAACTGGAAACCTAGCATATCTGATCATTTAGTCACTTCACCTTTGTGAAATTATCCTACTAATTGCAGCGGATGCTTCTCTACTTTCTGGGATCCATTAAACTTTTCTTGACCCGAATTCCTTTGCCTGGAGTCTCTATAAGTTCATAGATAATACCAAAACAGTCCACAAAAGGTTAAGTTTTAGAAAGCTTATCTGTCCTAAGCATTAAACTTTTTGATGTATGAAAGGACCTAGAAACAATTTATAAACTTTAGTTTCCATTTTACTGCTGCTAAGTTCAAGTCTCAGTCCTTTATGCTCTCTTTCCACTCGCAAACTTATGCGGCAATCCACCTTTTTACAGTTAGGGAAAGCTGTTTCTTCAGTTTTGCAGATCTGCCTATCAGTGCAAAAAAGGGCATCAGAGGCCAGTCATCTGAGGTTGTCCTGAAGACTTTCACAATTGTGTGCATCTTGCATTGTCTACCTCTAATTTTTGTTCTCCAAACCTACACGGATGTTTTAGGACAGGAAAATTGCTGAGTCCCGAGAGTATTAGGTTAACACTTGTAGCATTAGGCTAATGTTATACTTGCTATTCCTCTCCAGGAACCCCATTAACTCCTATTAGAAAGGCTCCATTTGGTGCAACCCTCTGTTACCCCAAACAGAAACACAAGAGGAAGAAGGGGAAAGAGGGGGTCTTTTGAAGCCTTACCGCTTCTGCCAGTTCTTTGGTCAAGCATAAGGAAACCAGGAACAGCCACAATCTGAAAGGAGAGGGTGAGTGAGAAACATGGTATCTCTGGACTACAGGGTCCTGAGTGAGAAAGTGGCCCCCCCCGGGCTCCCTTTGGATGCCTACTCCCACTTTTTCCGCAGTGACAGAAGTGCAAGTATAGTCCTGGCTTGGGAAAGCAGCCCAAAGTTGGAAAGAGGAGGGGGTTTCTGAGCAGCAGCAGCTCACCCAGGATGCATGCTTGTGGCTGCTCCGGAGCTGTGTCCCAGGAGACTGCTAAGCTGCTCCGCGGCGCGGGCTCATCTGGGTTCCGTTGATGCTTGGCAGTTTGTTCCTTATTCAGGACAGTGTAAGGGGAGCGAAGTGGCTTAGTTTAGAAGAAACTAAAATCAGCTGCTAGAAAAAAACAGTGCCCCAAAGGAAAACACACACAGTGGTGCCCGCTACAACTTCTAGCACTCAGGAGATAGTTCCATGCGCCCAGGGGAGGAAGGAATGGAGGGGGACGGGGCGGGGCTGTCTGCTGTCAATCACCTCCCCCTACCTTGGGAAGCTGCTGCTCTTTCTCAATTTCAAGCACCTCTGCACATAACCGTTCCAAAGTTTCATGCACAGGTCTCTAGAGACCTATACACAAGAATCTATGCAAGTAGGCATCATACATTCCCATAAAGTAACACATGAATAGATTTGGGTGCACTACTACTATATAGGCAGATATTCCTGAAAGAGACCTTGCACAAGGGCCCAAGTGTGCAGACTCTTATTTTAACTTTCTGATTTTTCACTAAACTTTTGGAAAGATGAGGAGGGAATCTCTGGATTTGTGAGCCTAATCTCTAAACCCAGTAGAATGGAGGATGAATTGATCCTTACAGAACGGATTCAAAATATAAAGAATGAAATTATTCCCAGACTGAGAATAGAAATGTTCAGAAGAATTCTTTAGCAAATTCCTAAAAGACACTCTAACGAGCCCACATAATGTATATTTTTGGCCTTTTGGTTCTTAAAGTATCTATAAGTTACCAAAGCAATATGCATGCCTACTTCATCTTAGAAACACAAATTCAACTACTATTGACTCCTTATAGACATTTTAAGTGAGATTCTTGTTTTCATTGTAAGGAATTATGCTAATGTTATTTAATTGCTTGCCACAGGTCCTTCTGAAACAGAATTATGACAGTCACCACCTTTTACGTTAGCTTGATATAAGTGATAAATATTAATTATGACACTCAATACATGTAAATAAAAACAGTAACTAAGTTACAATAACATTTAACCATATAGCATTATTAACCTACTTAATGCATCCTATATGGCATATGTTGTTACATACATTAAATATTCACAAATACATATGTTCATTGTCTTTATTTATATACATATATCTAATATTTTCTCATCTTCTGTTTGTATATAGAAACTCTGCCCTACCAACACTTGAAAGGCAAAGGCCAGCAGCCCATGGAGCAGAGGCAAAAACTTTGTTTCTAATGATTAACAATAAAAAGCACCACACTCTGAAATCCATCCGCCGGAAAACAAAATAGTCCCAGCTCAGGTCTGTTTGTCAATGGCTTTGATTCAGACATCCGAGGAAAGCTGGACTGGCAGGCAAGAGTACCATTAAGAGAAGCTGAAAATGAACAAACTAGAAATCTTTTTTGGTTGGACTTGTGGTGTTCAGTCAACTCGTCTTGAAGTTTCCCTCCCTCAAATAACTGAGCGTCACTCCCTCGCAGGTTGCTGGTGCAGTGGGAAGCACTGGCGGAGTGATACTCAAATTCCCCAGCGCAGGCAGGGAGGGGGCGGTGCAGGGAAGAGAGCGAGGAAAGTAGATTTGTAGGACGTGAGTGAGGAAAGTTTGCAAGTCCCAACAGAAGGCAAAGTGCTCCTGAGAGATTGGCTTTGGGGAGGGGAGGGGGTAGGGAAGAACAGCTTCTTTCTTTTCTTGTTCTTGCTCTCTCTCTCTCTCTCTCTCTCTCTCTCTCTCTCTCTCTCTCTCTCTCTCTCTCATTTTAATCACTTCCCTCTTATAAATCTCTTCCCCCAAGTGCACCAGCATAACCGGGACACTCGCTGTCCCCTTTCTAGCTCTCTTCCCAATAACCCTTCGAGATTATGTCAATCGGTCTGAAGGGACCTGGGATTCCCTGCGGGTGCTGACGGAGCTGCGGGAGCCAGAGAAGAATGCAAGTGCCTGGAGTGTGCCTGGCCGCCGGCTGGTTCTTACTGGCCCTGTGTCTGTGGGGGCAGCCCGCAGAGGCTGCGGTAAGTCCTCCCTCCTGCCCCATCGCTGCTCGCTCCAACAGAAACCACTAGAGCCTTTTCCTTCCCTACTCTTTGACCTTGGCCAGGGAAGTCAAAATTGGCTTTAAGTAGAAAGAAATATAATTCCCAACTCTGGTCTGAGGGAAATTTCCAAGTGTTTAAAAACAGGGCCGCTTACTTCTCTGTAGCTACCTCTTCTGGGGCAAGAGTGGAGCCCGGACTGGGCAAAGGGTGTGGGAGGCACATTAATGGGTCACTGGGCTCTGGAGGATATTTAAAACTTTCTTCCTCTCTATCCCCCACCTAGGGTAGCTGTCTACCAGCTAGCTTTTTTCACTACTTGGACCCAGCCCACGCACGCTTTAACCTTGGTTTATAGTTTAAAATTTGGTTCCTCTAAAATTGAACTGTGGTCAGCATGGTAATAGCCTTGATGGAGTTTTTCTCTTGGCATATGCTCTTTTTTTTAAGCCACATAAACCCACCCCCACCCAAGGTTTGTAAAGTTCTGACCTGTTTTCTGACCTGTTGATATCACGCCTTTACAAAAGATAAAACAACATACCAACCAGGAAGAAGTGAAGAAACCTTATGCTTCAGTAGCTTTGCACATCAAAAAAAAAAGTTATGCGTTTCTATTGGCTCACATTTTTTAAACTCATAAAGGCACCTGAACAACGTGAGAGTTTGCCTTTCACCCATTTAAAAGACAAGAAGTCTCAGTTTTCCAATGGGAATGAGCTTTATGGGTTAGAAGAGTGGGGGAGGATGCTCACACGAAATGACAGAGCAAAAAGTTCCACTTGCCTTTAGGAATGTAGGCTGGATACCACAGTCTGCTCCTGAGCAGGGAATCTGGGTAGTCCCAACACCCACTCTCCTTCTGGAGATAAGAGGTAAAAGCAAAGGAATGAAGGACTTTGCTGCAGAAAGTGTTCTCCAGTTCGAAGTCCACCCTACCTAATTTCATATAAACTGTGAACAAGTAAATGTTTGACAAATTATTTAAGTATTATATTTGAGTACACGTAATGGATGTTTAAAAACACTTAAATATGACCTCATAGCTTAGGCCTTCACATGGTTGAGTGACTATCAATCCCTTAGATGCAGCTACTGTAAGACAGACATCTGGGTCTACAGCAAAGTTAGCTGGCAGGGTTCCTTTCGGACTCAGCACATCTCAGATCACATTGCCCTCTGTATATCCTGGACAAACTGTGTATACTGCTGGTACAAAAAAATAACTTTATGTTATTGTAATCACAACATAATTATGATAGAAAATCTGCTGGAAAATTTGCACATATAAAATGTTTTAGTTATGCATACCATCGTTTTTTCCTCTATCAAAGTAGATATACGATTTAATAATGTTCTTTTGGTGCAGAGCATTTTTAATGGGGTATGGTTTTGACAGTCGATATGGCTAAAGATGGTTAGAACAAATTATAATTGTGCTATAGAAAATAGTTCATCTGAAACTCGTCTTAGAGCCTATTGTTTATAACATTTGCCCTATGGGCAAAGGTTTTGTGGGTGATTCCTGAAGCAATCCTTCCTCTTAGTGATCTTGCTAGTAATAAATGTGCACTAGATACCATTTATACAAGTGTGTATAACAGCACTGCATGCCAATTTAAATTCATTTATATTAAAAAATGAGATCTTTTTTGATTGACAAAACTTATGTGCAAGCTTACGTTTGTATTCTTAAAGTAGCATGTGTTTGTGAAGTAATTGGGTTTTCCCCTTCTATCCAGTTTTTAAAGGACATTTTAGTTCACAGTTTCCTATGGTTAAATTTTTGTTCCTCTTTTAAATCTGGGGGTTTGTTGTTCCTGCCTCACAAATAAATGAAAGCTTTAATCATCTCAAAAATATGAATGGTATCTGCTCTCCATACTTGGGCTAGGGATATTGGTCACCTTCTCCAGAGTGAAACTTGACTGGAGCTGGCTTAGTTTTTCACCACTGTTGTCTGATATTGAGGCTTTTATATCAGGAAGAACATTACTTCTTAAATTAATTTACTTTTTTATAGTTATATGATTTTACTATCTCTGGAGTCATGCCAAATTTGGATAACAAAAATATGTGGACTTTTTTTTTTTAAGGTAGAATGTTCATTAGGTAAAATACAATAACCCAGGTATTGAATGTTCAGCAGCAAGAAAACAGGGCAACTTTAGGCTGGAAGGATCATTTTTAGTGATGGAAAAAATCATATTTTTTTATCGTTAAGGTGACTATGGCTATATAAACTCTGTCAAAGAGATAAGCTTGTAGATTTAATGATATGTCTATAAATAATATGGAGAATTATACTACTTCTAGCATACAAATGTTTGTGAGTTATTTTTGTTTTTCTTAGAAGTTATAGTATTATTTCTACAATTATACCATACTGTGTACCTTATGACCATTTATAAGAACTTGTCAAGGGTAAGAGTAAGGTTTTTGGCCATGATTTTTTTCTATGAAATATTCTATTCTAGAGAAAAAATGGTCATCTTGTTTTCATTATTGTTTATTTTTGCATTGTTCAGTGTTTATTATGTGCTAAGTACTATGCTAGAATAGTAAGACAAATTTTCATATTTAGTCCTTTATGTGATGCTAGGGATTGAACCCAAGGTTCCAAGTGTACTTCATTTGCTCTGTGATTTTTTTTTCTTAAGAGAGTATTAATTTGTGTGTGTGTGTGAGTGTGTGTGTGTGTGTGTGTGTGTGTGTGTATGTATGTGTGTGTGCATTAAGAGCTACTTACTAGATGAGAAAACTATAAAACAGAGAGGTTAAGCAACTTGTTAAAAATCACATAGGTAGTGAATTATAGAGTTGGA
Source organism: Mus pahari (assembly GCF_900095145.1). Lineage (NCBI taxonomy): Eukaryota > Metazoa > Chordata > Mammalia > Rodentia > Muridae > Mus > Mus pahari. Next base: position 120,133,378 of record NC_034613.1, read on the forward strand.
AATTTCAAATTCAGAGTTTGCCCCTAAGTCTCTTATATTGTCCCCTTTGCATGTATCTATAGAATTATATACTAAGTAAACATATATATAAATCTATATTACATTTTTTTAGACACAGAAGATGCAATGTTGGCTATAATGGGGTTTGCATATCTTACTGCATATTTTATGTAAAGCAGTATAGCATAATGTAAATAAATGTATTTTTAAAGATTAATTTTATCTCTATGTCTATGCAGAATGAGATAGTTTAAATGCAATCTAAAAGCAATCACAGGTTAAATGATTTTATGTAATCTCAATAAAATTTAGATTTATCAAACACCTACAACTTCTGATAGATGATTTTCCATGAAAATAATTGGCCTGTGTTTCTTTTAAGCTTCCGCAGTAGTTTGAAGTATGCAGAAATGTCCAGAAATATGACTGTTGTCATAAATAGGAAAATTATGGTGGTACAGTCTTGTCGAAAATGATCAATTCACTTTGTTGTTTTTTACTAACTTACCTATACCTTCATATGTTGTTTTATTCACTCAACCATCTATCTTTATATGTATTGTTTTATAGTTTTAATGATCAAATTCAGGACATTGCACCCACCATGCGAAGACTTTATAATATACCCCCACCCCAAGCTCTGTGTCTACAGTATTATGTATATATTTCTGTATGTACCCATCATGTTATTTTGTACAAGGGCATAATTTTCCTTGTTTTTACTTAACTGGTGCTGTTTGTATATGCAAGATATGATACTCTTTTTACCTTGAATTACCCTTGACAAATTGGATAGAATAGTGTCTGCCAAATTTGTCCAGTACAAAGTCATTTTCTTCCCTTTATAAATATGCTGATCTTATTAGACTGTATAGGGTGATATTGGGAGAGAGTCTAGGAAGTCAAATAATCTGTTTCTCATGATAGTTTCTTCAGAAATTCTAGCATCTGTTAATGTTTCTGGTGTGAGTGATTGTTGTAGTTAAATTTGCCAAAGGTGCTTTCAATTTTCAAAAAATTTCTACACAAAAATATCAAATTTTACTATAATATATTTTCACTGTTTTAAATTTATTATATAATTATTTATTCTCTATGTATAACATTAACAAAATGCTTTATTTTTATTTATAATGAATTATTATTTTATTACAAGTATTTACTGAAATTATTGTAAATGTATACAGACCTGGAGTCTATTTACAGCTGTTTCTATATCCTTTAATGTGTTTCCATCAGTTTTGAGCATTTCCTCTATTACTAGCATCATAAAATGGTCATCTCCTTTCCTTGTTCTAATTTAGGGATGAGCCAGTTCACCAATGAGTCTATTCTTTTAACAAAATAGAGGTATTTAGAAACCAAGATGTGGATGCATGGCATGCACATTGTGATTGAACTGTCATTTCATAGCCCTTTTCAGCAGACAAGCCTAGGAAATACACACTAAATTACTTTTATCTATAATCCTATCACACACACACACACACACACACACACACACACACAAAGTTGTAGGCAATATACGTAAATGGAACAGTACATACATATGAATATCTGCTTCTAACATCAATCTATTAGAAGCTTTCTATATGTTGAAAATTATAATTCCTAACAATATCTCAAATTGTAGTTAAAGAACACTGACTGAACACACGTATTTGCTGTGGTAGGATCTCTTGTTTGGGGGGGTTGGGGAGAGGGTAAGAGAGATGCTGGGAATTGAACCCCAGAATCTTTTTTTAATTTATTATTATTTTCTTTATTTACATTTCAAATGCTATCCCGAAAGATCCCTATACCCCTCCCCCACCCTGCTCCCCTACCCACCCACTCCCACTACTTGGCCCTGGCCTTCCCCTGTGCTGGGACATATAAAGTTTACAAGACCAAGGGGCCTCTCTTCCCAATGATGGCCGATTAGGCCATCTTCTGCTACATATGCAGCTAGAGACACGAGCTCAGGGGGTACTGGTTAGTTCATATTGTTGTTCCACCTACAGGGTGCATATTGTTGCAGCCCCCTAAACCTCCTTGGGTACTTCCTCTAGCTCCTCCATTGGGGGCCCTGTGTTCCATCCAATATCTGACTGTGAGCATCCACTTCTGTGTTTGCCAGGCACTGGCATAGCCTCACAAGAGGCCGCTATATCAGGGTCCTTTCAGCAGAATCTTGCTGGCATGTGCATTAGTATCTGGGTTTGGTGGTTGATGATGGGATGGATTCCCGGATGGGGTAGTCTCTGGATAGTCCATCCTTTCATCTTAGCTCTAAATTTTGTCTCTGTACCTATATCCTTTCATGGAACCCCAGAATCTTAAACATGCTAAATAAGTCCTTCTGCAGTGAGCTACACCCTCACCTACAACTTACTAACTCTGTTCCATTCATTCTCTACATGACTTTAAAGGCATATCATGATCTTTCCTGTGATTCAGCTTTCTTGTACATTACTTTTTGCAGTATACTTTCCATTGTACCACATGAAAGGTTTTCTAAAACACAGCACAGGATAGATATTTTGATTCTCTTTCTTTGCTCAGTTCTAACATAATGACATGTTACATTTTCAGCAGATGCATATTGAACTTCTAATAACAAAAGAGTTGTATTTATACTGTTCTATTCAGGTAATGTGCCCACAATATTATCCCTGCATATCTCTCTCTCTCTCTCTCTCTCTCTCTCTCTCTCTCTCTCTCTCTCTTTCTCTCTCTCTCTGACAATTATCGATAAAATTAATACAATTTCCTGCTTTAACGAAGTGTTCTTGTTTCTCCATAATATCACAGAATTTGCTGATTATTCCTTTCTTTGAACAAATGTAATATTTAGTTTTTTCTAGTCTAGTCTGTGCTTGATCATTTTATTTTATAGAGTTTTATTTGTTCTCTTTATTATATTATCATTATTTGGAGGCAATAATTATATGCCCCCTATTTAAACAGTTTTTGTTGACTGTTTTATCTATGACAAGTGATATTTGATCAACATTGGGAAATTAGAAAATAAGAAAAAATATAATGGAACAAAGAAAAATCTGACTACAATTCTACTAGCAGTCTAGAAATACCTTCTATTACCTTTGGTGATTTTTCTTTTTATATACATAGTTTTTAAAAATAGTTTATGTACGGGCTCATACTTTGTGCAATTTAATTTTAGCTTTAAGTTACAAAATCTTTATCTTAGAGTATGAAAATTCTACTTTAAAAACATTAATTTTAAGTAGCTTCTATAAATACAGTTTGTATTTCTGAAAACCACTATTTATACATTCAACTTCTTGTTTTCTTGTTAACACAGGATCTTTCTACTTAGCCCAACCTTCCCTCCATCTTGCAACCCTTCTGCTTCAGATTTCTAAGTGTTTGAATTACACAATGCACCCACCACTGTCTTCCTTCTTTAGTAAGATATATTTTTAAAATTCAAGATTTTCACTATTTTAATCAGTTATTCCATGAACATTTTTCTTTTTTTCTTCTTATTTATTATATCTAAGTACACTGTAGCTGTCTTCAGACACACCAGAAGAGGGTGTCAGATCTCATTACAGATGGTTGTGAGCCACCATGTGGTTGCTGGGATTTGAACTCAGGACCTTTGGAAGAGCAGTCAGCGCTCTTTGTTGAGCCTCTCTCCAGCCCTCCATGAACATTTCTTATTTTGTATTTTAATCTCTAACTATGACTGCCTCTATCCTGAGTAATTAATGTGGTAAACACTTTTGCTACTTTTAGTCTTTGAATCATGAAGTAAATGCTAATATAATCAGGAAACTTATATCTACATGTGAACTTTTTTTAGTAATGACATTTGTTAAGGAGATCGTTCTGTTTTTATTTTTTAAAAATTACATACTCCAAACACTAGAGGAAGGCATTGGAACCCCGAAGAGCAAGAGTAAGGATTCTAGGAGCCAAAGGAGAACACAGCATACAGAATCAACTAACCTGAGTTCATATGGGCTCACAAAGACTGAATTGGCAGTCATGGGACCTGCATGGATCTGTGCTAGGTTCCCTCTGCATAAACGCTGTGGTTGTTTAGCTTGGGGTTTTTGTGGGATTCCCAAAAGTGTTGGGGGAGGTGTCTCTGACTCTTTGCCTCCCTTTGGGACACTTTTCATCCTACTGGATTGCCTTCTCAAGCCTTAATTTGAAGTTTTGTGCCTAGTCTTATTGCAATTTGTTATATCGTACTAGGTTGATAGCCCTGGGAGGCCTGCTAATTTTTTTTTTCTGAAGATCTAGGGGAGAGGGTATATTGGAGGGGTGGGACGAGTGGAGGTATGGGAGATTTTAGTAAGGATATAACATATGTAAAGTATAACAATAAAAATAAAAGCTTTACAACAATCAAAAAAGTTTTATTTATTTGTAATTAACACATAAAGCATATACATAAATGTACTGCTGTGTGGTGTCTTAAAATATCTATTCAGTTTTTCTATGTACTTTCTGCGACCTCTGGAAATTACTCTTTAATTAGCAAATTCTATGACCTCAACTTATTTATAGACTGCATAGGGGAGATTTTTAGTATTAATCTTAATGTGCCTTACTTTTTTCACATAACATAACAAATTACATTTCTCCCATGTTGTTGCAAGGACCTGTGTTTGTTCTTTTATCTGACTAGATATTATTTAATGTATATATGTATTGCTTCTTTTTTCATTATCTAGGAATGGACACTTAGGTTCATTGCATTCTGTATTGTGAACCATGCTGCAGCATATATATATATATATATATATATATATATATATATATATATATATATGGCTTTTAAGGATCTCAATGGTATGCATTGATGCATAGATGTCACATACAGATTGAATTCGATTGTTATATACTCAGTGTTGAGACTGCTGAATCAGATAATAGGTCTACTTTTAACAATTGAGGAATGCTCATACATTCCCTAATGTCTGGTTTAGCTTGCACTTCACCCAACAATGTTCCGACTATTGTCCTTTTCTCTATATCATAGCAAGAACTTACTGGTTTGCGTGTGTGTGCATGCATGTATGTGTGTGTGTGTGTGTGTGTGTGTCCGTGTCCATGAACATTCATGCAGAGGATAAAGGAGGGCATTGGGTACCTTCTTTATTATCTCCATTTATTTTTTGAGACAGGTTCTCTTGCTGAACCTGAAGTTCAACTTGTGGGTAAGGCTGGCCACTGAGTTTCTTGCATCCTCCTGACTACAGTTCTCAGTTTGTGACTTATAGGCATGCAAAGTCATTCTTGGCACTTTGTGGGTACCTAGGATCTGAAACAAGGTCCCTGAGCTTTCATAGCAAGCACTCTTACCCACTAGGTCATTTCCCAGCCCCCCTTTTGTTTAAGACTGGATCTCATTCTGTAGCCCAGGCTGACCTCAAGATCATGTAATATTCTCCTTTTGGCCCCTCCAGTTCTGGATTACAAATATGCTCAGTTTTTATCTGGGTTAATTGATTTTGTTCTACTGAATTTTAGAACTCATTTTATATTCTAAGTATTAACCATTTGTGTGATATATCCATGTAAATTATCTTGTCTCATTCTGTACATTATCTATTTATTCTCATGATTGTTTCATTTCTATACCTAAAGATTTTGGATGATATAATGCTTACTCTTTCCTTATGTGTGAATGTTTATGTGAGTCACAGAGAAGTTAACTGTCCAACGTAAGTTTGTTAATGTGAGTAGGACAAGGTTTAAAGCGTTCTGGGATTATGATCTGATCCTGAGATTATTCCTCATGGTATACATGTTAAAAGAGAGGAATCAAAGTATATCAAAAAAGTGGGGAGGTGTTTCAGTGGTTAAATTCTCTCCAACTCCTCATAATTCCACCTCCAGGAATCCAATACCTTCTGTTTACCTTTATCCCTTCCATAATTCCTCCCATTGATTGATCATTTTACTTGTGTCATCATTTAACAACATTTTATTAAAACTATCTAGGATATTTATTCACAAGGACCTAGAGTCTAATTTTGAAAATTTTACATTCCCTCAGTTTTCTTCCTTAAGTGAAAGAGCCCATGCATTTTGAATGGCACTTCTCCTACCTATAATAAGGCTATTAAGGATCTCAATCCACAGACAGTCTACCTCTCCTAGGGAAGTTTTGAGATGCATCTAGAATGTAAAGCCTTTCTAACTTCCTCCCTGACTCTTTTCACTACTCCTACACCATAGAAGCCTAGGAGGTTTCTCCTTAAGGAGCTGTGTATTTGCCTATTCCTTTTCCTCTCTTTCACCTTACCTTCTGTGCTACTCTGTTAATCTATATTATCCTTGAGGCAGTAACAGCAGAATTAAACTTGTCAAGATGTATGGAACAAGTGGCTCTCTATTCATTTGTACCATTCCTACTTGGTTTTCTCTCTGTGTTTTCTCAATACATAAATGGCTTCATTGCTTGCTTGCCAACTTTGTAGCTTCTACAATTATAATGTATTCCTCTACAAAGTCACAAACTGTTATGCAATTACTTCTCCAGGTGGCATTTAAATAGGTGAACTTTAAGTGTCTGAATGATAGGTATCTGCTTTTGCCAAATTACTTTTCAAAATGATTTCACCAAATAAACTTCTACCCATAATTTATAAGAGATCCTAGGAGATAATCTTAAGAGTTTTTTCTATCTACTACAGGGACTATAGAGTTGACGCTCAATTTACAGCCATTTGGTTGGCTGATTTGGCCCTATCATCTAATGATTTTCTTTTCAAAATGTAATCATTCTATCATTTCATCCCCTTATTTAACATAGCCAACACAGATTGAAAATCATTTTCCAAAATAAATTTTTGTTAATTAACATTATAAATGAATCACCCAGCCACTTGGCTAAATCTTTATTACAAAATTAGTTTGGTTCTTATTAAGAGGAAAATCTTGAGGGGTATTAGAGAGCCATCTTTACTGTGGTGTTTGTCACATAGGCTCCTTTCATTTTAGGAATCCAGATTCTCATTTTATGCATGAATGCTTGAGTATATTTACCTTCATAATCTGTGCAGGTCCAATTGTCCTTTATTCCTTTAGCAGCTTCTGCTGGCCTTTAACCAAAAGGCAGGATGGCGCCTGCCACTCTGTTGAAATGGGACTCTTGAATCCCTTGTTATTTGCTAATGGAAGACAATCAAAGGCAAATTATACAAATGAAGCAGGTTTCTACTATAATTAATTTTTTAATTGTTCGTTTAGTCACTAAACTCTAACATTGGTAACAAATGGATATAGAGAACAAACCATCATTTGTAAGGAAATAATAATCTGTTTAATCAAATTGCATTTTTCATAGTGAGTAATTAAATAAGACTAAGCAATTAAATCAAAATATTTGAATATTCCTCCTACAGGTAGAAGAATTAGGTTTGATTCTAGAATTTCTTATAATGCATATAACATTTAGTCAGATATTTGGAGAAAAGTGGCCTTAAGAAGGAGAGGCTACGGACTGGAGAAATGGCTCAGTGGTTAAGAACACTGATGGCTCTTCCAGAGGTCCTGAGTTCAATTCCCAGCAGCCACATGGTGGCTCACAATCATCTGTAAAGGGATCTGATGCCCTCTTCTGGTGTGTGTGTAAAGACAGCTACTGTGTACTCATATACATAAAATAAATAAATAAATCATTTATAAAAAGAAAAAGAAAACTCTACACAGATACGTGGTGCTGAATATCTTTAAATTCCAATATTCAGGAGGCAGAGACAGGTAGATCTTTCAGATGCCACCCTAGGCCCCTCTTAGCCAAGGGCCCAAGTTGTCAAGGTACAGGCATGGGCATTTTTTAAAGTCAACTTAGCAGCTTATAGAAATGGAAAAGGGTTGCCTGACTGTATTTTCATTCTCTAGCCATAGTCTGTTCGTCTCACACTCTTAGTAAACTTTGGACTCTGGAAGAGATACTGAGGTTTTCCTAAAATGTGTCATTTACCACTAATTTGATATTTTAAGCAAGATCAGATTATTGTATAAATTTGAAGACATGAGTAGATAAAATTTCGTGTGATTAAAATGTACTCTCTTGCTAAACTTTTAACAAATGCCATTTACCAAATAATTTTTCCGCTAATTGAATTCATTTTTTTTTAAATCGGTCAGCCTAGTCAATAGGGTAAGTTGTACGATAGTCAGGAATACACAGAAAAACTCTATCTCATTAACCACTCCCTAAAAAAAAAAAAACCTGAGACATCATGAAAATTTATGATATTTCCTATATATTCTCTATTTATAAGACTATTCTTTATTTCTTAAAGGGAGGTCTTTCTCACAATCTCACTATCTAATAATTGTAATATGATTTCTTTTTGCATGAAAGAAAGGTATATTAATGCATTTATATCAGATAGAGTGCTTTCTGATTTTAGGGTTGAATGTTTAAATTTTTGTGGATTTATTACTCTTTTAAATAAGCCTTTTGTAAGAGTCTACTAATTCTTTTCCTTTTATGTATATGACTGTTTGGTATATGACTGTATGGTGCGTATATGTATATTTATATGTATATGTTGTTGTTGTTGTTATTGTTGTTGTTGTTGTTGTTGTTGTGAACCAATTATTGGTCTCTCTGCAAAAACAATACATGCTCTTAACCACTGAGTCATCTCTCCAGCACTGTAAATAAGTCTTTTAAATGTTACTATACTTTAATTTTAATATGATGGTGTTAGTGACTGTTTTATTGCTGTGAAAAATACTGTGACCATGGCAAGTCATATAAAATAAAGCATTTATATGAGGACCTCTTTACAGATTTAGAGGGTTATTCCATGAGTCCACGATCATCATGCTGGAAAGTTTGGGCCCATCTCCAAAGACACAGCTCTTCCAGCAAGGTCAAATCTACTCTAACAAGGCCACACCTCTTAATTCTTCCCAAACAGTTCCACTTACTAGGGACCAATCATTTAAATATATGAGCCTGATCCTGAGTGCAGTTCTCATTCAAACTAACACAATGGAACCAAGTGGTAGAAATCTTTAATCTAGTTATCTTAAGATGGCAAGAAAGTCCAGAAACTACAACTTTTGTAATCATTTGCTCTACAGAAAACAATTAAATTATTATACAGAGAACACAAAGTGGTTGGTGAAATATGATGCTAGTGCCTTGCAGAGGCAGCTGTGGAAGGTGTTTTTTCAGAAACTGATGTGTCCTAGCTCACATCAGTTTAGTTATTAGAAAGCTGTGAATGTAATTTTGTAATCTTTTTTATCTTGGTGGCACAGAGCCAATACCAGAGAGAAAATGGAAATATGGAGTTATGCTTATAAAAATATGTTTTGCCATTTTCAATAGAATGTCCAATCAAAGAGTTTGTTTTCCATGCTGGGTATTAAAAGAAACATTCTTAATTTATAAAGCATAGCAGAAGTAGCTGTAAGGTGATCATAGCAATTTTTTAAGTTCTAAGGTGGACAAACATTTATAAACCCAGAATGCTTGTCTTGCACAACATATAGATGGGTTTCTTATTCATAATTCACTATTAGTAGTTGTTAAGTGAATGCATAGTTTCTCTGGGGAAATATCAATTTATTTGAAATATGCCCAGAGACATGACCTAAAAAAAATCAATAGATTAACTTACAGGAACTTTCAATATCAAAACTTTTCTAAAAAGGCATTTTTTTGTATATGAGACAAGTCCAATAATCCCAGAAAAGTAAAACACAACACAGCTACCTAACAACTGCACCAAAACTCACCTTCATGAACCATTTCTCTACAAATTTTATAGTCATATTAATTCATGGATTTTTGTACTTATTCTATAGTAATTTTGTATATATCTTTCTCCTTTTATTTATTCTTTTCTCACATATTACATTTTTGCATGTATTATATGTACTGTATTAAACTCATATCTGCATGTGTTTGAATAGTATGGAAAGCATTCAGTTTTTAATTATTAATGATTAGGAATACAATAGATTTTTACCTATTGACCTATTTGCTGTAGATTTGATGAAATTAATTTTAACATATTTTATAGGGTTTTCATCTTTATGTGCATGATTATGTCAACTGTGAATCAATATAAATTTACCACCCCTCCCCCACGGCCTTAACAATACTGGAATAGAACCTAGGACTTTATACATCCTAGGGAAGGTCCCTACCATTGATCTCAAAGTGTTCTCCTTTTGCAACTGCTTTCCACTCCCCCACCCCCCGATTTTATTGTCTATGGTATGGTCTTCATAAGAAGTTACCTTTCCTAAGGTTTAAAAAGAATTTTTCCACAGCTATCCAGCTTTTTTATGGCAAAAAGACAAATGTTGAAGGAATTATTGGAGCAAAAGCTGCTTCAGCATTAAGAATATTATAACATTATCTGTGTCGTATGAAGAGGTTAAAGGTCAAAGTTGGGTGTCTTTTTCAATAGATCTCCATATTATATTTTTTTCTTTTTTATGGTTTTTCAAGACAGGGTTTCTCTGTGTAGCCTTGGCTGTCCTGGAACTCACTCTGTAGACCAGGCTGGCCTCGAACTCAGAAATCCACCTGCCTCTGCTTCCTGAGTGCTGGGATTAAAGGCGTGTGCCACCACGCCCGGCTCTCCATATTATATTTTGACATAGAGTAGATGGGTGGCCAGTAAGACTATGGCTATGCCTCGTTCTACATCACTAGTGCTGAGGTTACAGGTTCCTGTCATCAGACCTGTGTTTGACATGGGTGCTAAGAATTCATGCTTGTGCAGCAAGCTTTGCACCCACTCAGCCATTTCTTTGAATTTATACTTTTAAGCATTAAATACTTTTTGTTTGTAGTCTTATAACTAGATGTCATCTATGTGTGAATGATTGTATGTATGTATGTATGTATGTATGTATGTATGTATGTATGTATGTATGCATGTGGATATGTGTGTGTATTGATTTCTATTTATACATCTATTCATACCTATAGTATAAGAATTAGCTCAAGAACAGTGATCATATTACATACTTCTATACTTTGCATCATCTAGCAGATTTCCATTTAATTAGTAGAAAATAAAAACTTAGGGTTAATTACTTTTCTCATACTCAAAGTATCATTTTTAACTATAGGATAGTGCTATGTGCTGTGGTTTTTATAAAAGGAGAAGATGGGGATCATTCACATAGTTTTATTCTCTGTACTTTTTCAAAGAAAATTTCTTCTATTTGATAATATTATAGATAATAAAACATTAAACTATATATGGGTCTCAGATTTGGCTACTGTTAATAATGTTTTAGAGAAACACTATTTGCTTTAATTTCTTTTATGCATATTATTATTATTATTATTATTATTTTATATTTTTACAATCCAGCCACTGAGCACCCCTGGCTTATTTCTATTAGGAAATTGTATTCCTAACATTTCTTTATTTTGACTTAGATTTATCTAGTAGTGCTTGAAAAATGTCCTATGTTAATATATTTTGAGCCAGTTGAAGTTAATTTAACCTCATGAAGCTTTCTACAATAAAAAGGTATATTTCAGCTTTCTTATCTTTTCTGAGTAGTTTTTCTAGCTGGCTATAAATAAGTCAATTTGTTCAGAATCTATACCAATGTTAATTTTCAGACTTTCTCTTTCTCTCTTTAAAATAAAACAGTCAATTCCTTTTACATGAGATTTTAAAAATTGAGCTAAACAGTCCCCTGCCCCAGATATAGGTATGCTAAATCTTTTGTCTTGTAAAAGTTTATCCCCATTTTGTGAATTTACTCATTAACACACCATGCTTATTTTCTAAAAACACTTTACAAACTTGATAAGAAGGGAGATAATATATTTCCCCCTTCCTGTTCTTAAAGTCAGGTGATTTTTTAGGGGGGGGGGTAGGTTCAATGTTTTGGCTTCAGAAAGTATACTCAAGTTATAGGAATTTGGTTGATGGTAAAAAGATTCATTCTTAACAGTAACTTCTCTCAATTCTATTTGCTTGCTTATCTTTTATAACCTATTTAGGCATTCCATTTTTTCTGCAGTTCCAGCAGACTTCTTTTTTGTTACAGTACAAACTCATTAGACCTTATCACTGTCTTCATGCCTTCATTTATGTCTAGAGTATAATGGGAAAACCACAAAGACTAATGTTGGAAGCTAACAAGTGATATCAAACTGAAAAGGTCACCGTTTTTACAGGCTGAAAAAAAGGTTCATACTCAGAGGCTCAGATTTGTTATCCAGACTAATTGACTGCCATTGTTGGATTTGTTGCAAGACAGTCTTTCCATTAAGGATGTTGCTTGTATTACCTATACCCCATGATGCAGAGACAGGGAAAACAGAGATATAGTATTTTTTTTAGATGTGTGAATCATTATAATATGAAATCAACAATCAATCTACTGAAAAATAATGGCAGATTCAAAATTAGGCATTACTAATTTTTTGAGGTATTGTGAACATTATACTACTCAGGTTTCATTTTAAATTCAGACCTCAATTTAATTGGGAAAGACCGGAAATTTTTAGTGGTAAAATTTTATTACAGGCTGTACTCTTTCTTAGCTTTGCTTACATGTCTACTTTTAAAATAAATGTCATATGTTCATATGGTTTAGAACCTATTTTTTATTTATAAGAGTGTTTAAACATTAATAGAATGGGGAAGTATTACAAGAGACGATAGTCTCAATACAGATTCTGACAAAATCAGTTAATAATAGAAATATACATTCATTAGAACTGTAGCTTGGTTGCTTTTAGGTAAAATATTATGGCACTCAAAATTTTAGCTCCTTTTGTAAGTTTAGAAATCCACCACAAATACACACACACACACACAGACACACACAGACACACACACACACACACAGGCACACAGGCACACGCACATGCACACACACACACACATACATACATACACACACACACACACATACACACACACACCAGTAATACATTGACAGTAAATTTTCTATATTATCTTGTATCTAAGTTATTATTTTATTGTTGTGACAAAGCATCATGATCAAGTCAATTTGTGAAAGAAAGAGTTTAATTTGTGGCTCATGATTCTAAGACCATCATGATAGGGAACATGGCAGTAGGTAGTTAGGCATTGTTCAGACGCTCTGGAGCTCTAACTTAGAGCTTATATCTGATCCACAAGCATAAGGCAGGAAGACAGATTGGGAGACCTCAAAAACCACTCTGAGTGATGCACCTTCTTATCCTTCCCAAAGAATTCCACCAACTAGAAGACCAAGCATTCTAATAAACGAGTCTAGGTGGGAGGCAGCATTCTCATTCAAACAACGAAGCTCCACTCCCCATATGTCTGCAGCTATATCATAGTGCAAGATGTGTTTAGAACAACTTCAAAAGTCACACCTTGTCACGAAACTTCTTTAATAAGATAGAAATCCTGGGAAAATAATGGATTCATGTACGTGGGAAGGAGTTTGCTCCAGAGTCTTGGCTGAAGCCTCTTCAGGTGTGACATGTTCCAGCACAATGAACATTTTCTGTGAAGATTGCTTGCATAGAACCAATATTTCTTTTGTATGGAGTTCTTTTATATTTTTAGTGCAAAGCAGATAAAGGAGATTTATTCATTTTGGTCAAACTGAGTATCTTTTAGCTATATGGAGATATTTTAAAGAATGTTAAAGTAACAATCAATCATGTTTAAAATCTAAGTTTGCATTATATTTTACATTTCCTACATAGAAATAGAATTAGGAAACTGTTTGTATTAAAACACATATGTTAGCCTCCTTGTTAAACTCTTATGGCCCATGGTTTTATCTTATGTCCGCAGATATGGTTGACTATTCCTAAACAAGGTATTTTTCTATGCCCTTTTAGGCTTAGGGGAATACAGAACAGGAAATTAAAAGAATTTAAGGGCTGAAAACAAGGGGAAAGAGCTGCTGAAAAAAATGAACATCTTCTGGACAAGACAGAATTATAACTATGAACTTATAATGGCTTCAGATACACACAGACTAGGAATGTCAATCTAGGTATACATTGAAGAAAGGCTTGCAAGCTCTACTACTCATCTGTAAAGGAGATCCTGGAAAAGGGATAGTCACTGCCTTCAGTTATGTATATACCAAGCTTCAGTAGATAGTCCAAATCCAGTTGTTATATAAGTTGCCTTGGTTAAAGAAAATGGGTCACAAGGAAAAATATAGGGAAAAATAGAAGTCAAGAGTTAGGAAAGGGAATGAGTAGAGGGATGAGAGAGGGAGTGGGCTATAGCAGGGAGGATGGAGGGAGAAAGTCATTTCAGTGCATTATATACATAATGAAAGGAGGGAAAAGGGCAAACTTTCTTTTTTAAATTTATTTATTATTATTTTCTTTATTTACATTTCAAATGCTATACCGAAAGTTCCCTATAACCTCCCCCCACCCCTGCTCCCCTACCCACCCACTCCCACTACTTGTCCCTGGCCTTCCCCTGTACTGGGGCATATAAAGTTTGCAAGACCAAGGGGCCTCTCTTCCCAATGATGGCCGATTAGGCCATCTTCTGCTACATATGCAGCTAGAGACTCGAGCTCAGGGGGTACTGGTTAGTTCATATTGTTGTTGCACCTACAGGGTTGCAGCTCCCTACAACTCCTTGGGTACTTTCTCTAGCTCCTCCATTGGGGGCCCTGTGTTCCATCCAATAGCTTGGCTGTGAGCATCCACTTCTGTGTTTACCAGGCACTGGCATAGCCTCACAAGAGGCCGCTATATCAGGGTCCCTTCAGCAGAATCTTGCTGGCATATGCATTAGTCTCTAGGTTTGGTGGTTGATGATGCGATGGATTCCCGGATGGGGTAGTCTCTGGATAGNCCATCCTTTCATCTTAGCTCTAAATTTTGTCTCTTTACCTATATCCTTTCATGAGTATTTTGTTCCTTATTCTAAGGAGGAATGAAGTATCCACACAATGGTCATCCTTCTTGGTTTTCATGTGTTTTGCAAAATGTATCTTGGGTATTCTAAGTTTCTGGGCTAATATCCGCTTATCAGTGAGTGCATATCTAGTGACTTCTTTTGTGATTGGGTTACCTCACTAAGGATGATATCCTCCAGATACATCCATTTGCCCAATTATTCTGATAAACCACACAAAGATCCAACAAAGAAAGAGAACTTCAGACCAATTTCCTTTATGAATATCGATGTAAAAATACTCAATAAAATCCTCACAAACCGAATCCAAGAACACATCAAAATGATCATCCATCATGACCAAGTAGGCTTCATCCCAGGGATGCAGGGATGGTTTAATATAAGGAAATCCATCAATGTAATCCACTACATAAACAAACTGAAAGACAAAATCCACATGATCATCTTGTTAGATGCTGAGAAAGCATTTGACAAAATCCAACACCCCTTCATGATAAAATCTTGGAAAGATTGGGAATTCAAGACCCCTACCTAAACATAATAAAAGCAATCTACAGCAAACCAATAGCCAACATCAAAGTAAATGGAGAGAAACTCGAACCAATCCCACTAAAATCTGTGACTAGACAAGGCTGCCCACTCTCTCCCTACCTATTCAATATAGTACTTGAAGTCCTAGCCAGAGCAATCCAACAACAAAAGGAGATCAAGGGGATGCAAATTGGTAAGGAAGAAGTCAAAATAGCATTATTTGCAGGGGCAAATTTTCTTAGCAGTACTTTGAGATGTAACTCGAAAGCCACCCAAATGGCATATGTGGCTACTGCTATATTTAAAGCACAGCTTTATATATATATTGAGAAGCTAGCAGCTTTGTTCTTGGATATGCTCTTTTCTTTCCCCAAGAGCCTTTACTTCTGTTTTCAAGAAGCTCCAACATTGTATCATACTGGCCAGTATTAACCCCAGTTGATATCCCTTCTGACAGTAGCCCTGGGCTGGATCTCTTGATGTAACACATCTGACTAAAGACATTTATTTAAAGTGAAACAGAAGACCAGGTATGGTGGCTTATGCCTGTAATCCCAGGACTTGGCAGGCTGAGACAGGAGGATTATCATGAATTTATGGCCAGTCTGTGTTACATAGTATATTCTAAGCCAGCCTAGGCTTTGAAGATTTTTGGTTTTTTGTTTTTGTTTTTAAATTAAAGGGTAGAAACATTTAACAGATGACATGTGCTAATAAAATACTGGTCCTAAGATTATGAGTAGTTTTTGCCATTAAATGCATTTTCTCTTTTAATAGCTATTATTTTTCATAAATATTATTAAATATTTATTTTTTGATTATTTGAATATTTATTGAGTATTGAATATTATTTCATATTTCTATATTTTTGGAGATTTTGAAACAGAGCTCACTCATTTGTGTAGTCTTGGATGGCCTGAAATTCACTCTGTAGACCAGTCTAGCCTCAAACTCAGAGATCTGCCTGCCTCTTCCTCCAAAGTACTGGGATTAAAAGCGTGTGCCATGTAATCTGGCTTGGTTTAGGATTTAGACAGTTTACTCATTACTTTTGTCTGGAATTGTTTTCATGACATCATTGTTACTAAAGGAAAGGAAGGGTAGATGCACAAGCAATACAAGAGTTTTGTTGTTTCAATCACTATTTCCGGTAAATAACAGCAGCTTTCCAAAAGGAAGGATTTTAAACATTTTGGATTGAGAGCATTTGTAATTTGAAAGAGTCATGGTCATTTTCTAGTAGACACATTAGAATGCTAGCTTAGCAGACGTTAAGTCCTGTGCTTAGTTCTGGTCACACCCCCTCAATACAATATTTATTCAAAGTGTTGAGCCATATTACCTCCTGCAACCCTTCCGCATCTCAGGTATGAATTATCAAGGAAAATAAATTTTCAAAGCAAACAAACCTTGAGGAATTTAGTTGGGAGGCAATTCTATAATAAGGCTGATAATAAGATCTCAGCACGGCATTTTCCAGCACTGCAGGGCTTCCCTATAATAATTTTCTCTTTAAAAATTAAAGGAGAGAGAAGAAGGGTTAAAGGGTGGTAGACACTAAAAGACAGGAATTTTCCTATTCCCATTCTCTTAGTTACAGTAAGAATTTTTCAACACGTACTGTTTAAGGCTACATACAGTAAGTATTTAAAGGTTTGAACAAAGATCTCGATTGTCAAGAGGATGTAGATTTTTCTCATTGGGTCTTGAAGTATATAGGCAAACGCAGCTAGGGGGAATGAGAGTGGCATTCCATTAGACATGCCACGTACATGCTCTTTGAGGATTCTGCACGTCTCTTCGCCATTCCTTTGTCAGGTAGTCATAAGGGAGTGTGGGAGGGACATTTAGCTTTTCCACATTGCTGCCTTCATCTGTTTGATCACAGCAAGCTGTTATTCTTGACTTTATTAATGAAGCAGAGAGGGAATGCTCAGAAGCTATCTTGGAAACCAAAGAATGAGTAAATGGACAGACACTCTGCTTAATAGTTTGGTGTTGTGCACTAGGCAGGAAGTAGATTCGCTCTGCATGGCTGTCCAAAATATATGAAATAGCTAGCTTTGAAGTTTCCAGGGCAGTGTAGTGTAGTGGTTTAGTTTAGAGCATTGATGTCATACTTGATTTTAGTTGTTTCTCCTCTTACTACCAACGACACTATTATTAGTAGATTAAAGTGTATTAATGCCTGACAGAGATAATATTTCATAAATGAAATAACTGACTTCCCATGGAATATGTAATCCCTTCTTCAAATGTAACTTAGATCAAATTATAATTTTTGTGTGTAATATATATTAAAATATCATTAGGATTGGTCTTAGACCTAATTTATTTGTCTCCCTTTCCAGTCCATTTTCGTTTTCTATGACACTTTACCATAGGTTGAAAAGATGGTGCTAAAACAGGTTTTTAGTTTATCTCTATGAATATTTGTTAGTCACTTTGTCATTTGTGTATACATCAATATTTGATATATTTAAAACAGATGCACTATTGGAAAGGTGGTAGCTTATTGGAAATGAAATGGTTCCAAAATAGAAATAGGAAAACAGGGAAATGGGAATAATTCTAAAGAGAAAATCAGAACTAACATGTTTATATGCAGCTCCATGGAGGGAGAACTGTTGAAAGTACTTTCTCATAATTTCTTAGGAAACGTTTGTAGACTTTACATTACTAGATTACTTTTGGTTAAACTGAGTGATAATAACAGGGAGGCTATGAATGTCTTTGTGCATATATGTTAAGTATGTGTTGATTATACCATCTTACCCAAAGACACTTTAAGTAAATACTTTGAATATTTCAGTAAATACAGCATGGCATTTAGCAAATTTTAAGGAAACAAGTGAATAACTTAGCTATTCCAACAATGTTTTGCCTCCGCATTCCTTGGCACAAACAGAGACCTCAATGAAGCATCCCTCACGGGAGTTGCCTGGGGACATCTTACAGAAAAAGCCCAGGTCTCAATTCAGCTTCCTCCTTTATTTTCTTTTTTTAAATCATTATTATGAGTATAATTTACATATGTTAAAACACATCAAGTCTTAATGAAAATGTTAGCAAATTTTGACATACATGTTTACTCACAACATCAGAGTATTGACCAGTTTCAACACTCTAAATAAAGTCACTCAGACTCACATCTTTGCAAATCAAACTCTATCCCTGTACACTGGGAAAATGTTAAACTGCTCTGTCACTATGAATATCTATGTACAAGTCACTTTGGATATGTGATTTTTATTTCTCTTGTATGAATGCAAAAGAATAAAATTGCTGGGTCATATAAGTATATATTTAACATTATAATTAACACTAGAAGCATTTGCTGGAGTGATGGCATTACATTTCCACTAACAGTTTACATTTTTTTTAACTTACTGCTTACTGGGTATGTAATGCAGGGCTTACATAGTCAGCACCAGGATCTTTCCTTTTTCTTTTTCATTTTTATTGGATATTTTCTTTATTTACATGTCAAATGTCATCCCCTTTCCAGGTTTCCCCTCCACAAACCCCCTATTCCAGGCCCCCTGCCCCTACTTCTATGAGGGTGCTCACCTAACCACTCCCACCTCCCCTCCCTGGCATTCCCCTACACTGGGGTATCAAGCCTTCACAGAACCAAGGGCGTCTCTTCCCATTGATGCCTGACAATGCCATCCTCTGCTACATATGCAGCTGGAGCCATGGGTCCCTCCATGTGTACTCTTTAGTTGGTGGTTTAGTCCCTGGGAGCTCTGGGGAGTCTAGTTGGTTGATATTGTTGTTCTTCCTATGGGGTTCCAATAACCTTCAGCTCCTTCAGTCTTTCCCCTAACTCCTCCATTGAGGTCCATGTGCTCAGTCTGATGGCTGGCTACGAGCATCTGCCTCCGTATTTGTTAGGCTCTGAGAGAGCCTCTCAAGAGACAGCTATATCATGCTCCTGTCAGCAAGCACATCTTGGCATCCACAATAGTGTCTGGTTTTGGTGTTTGTATATGGGATGGATCTCCAGGTAGGGCAGTCTCTGGATGGTCTTTCCTTCAGTCTCTTCTCCACACTTTGTCTCTGTATCTCCTCCCATGGGTATTTTGTTCCCCCTTCTAAGAAGGATGGAAGTATCCACACTTTGGTCTTCCTTCTTGAGCTTCATATGGTCTGTGAATTGTATCTTAGGTATTCCTAGCTTCTGGGCTAATATCCACTTATCAGTAAGTGCATATCATATGTGTTCTTTTGTGATTGGGTTACCTCACTTAGGATGATATTTTCTATTTCCATCCATTTGCCAAGAATTTCATAAATTCATTGTTTTTAATAGCTGAGTAGTACGCCATTGTGTAAATGTACCACATTTTCTGTATCCATTCCTCTGTTGAAGGACATCTGGGTTTTATCCATTCTGGATTTTTCACAGAGTTAGAATCATACATTCCAACCTATACATCTCTTTACCAATATTTTTACACTTTTTATGGCCATCAAAATTAAACAGTATTTAATGTTTCTTTGTTATAGTTTCACTTTTCATTTTGTAATCTGTAACTTTTCACATGTTTTATATGCATTTGTACATAATTTTTGTAAAAATATCTCTATTCAAAGCCTTTGCTTTTTTTTTAATTGGGCCATTTGTGCTTTTTCTTTTGTTTTGAAAGAGAAATGTATATATTCTGGGTATTAGACAAATTGATTGCTTGCATATATTTTCTCCCATTTCATGGTTTTCTTGTCATTTTTATGATAATGTCCTTTTATTATATTGCTTTTTTTTTTTTTTTTTTTGGTTTTTCAAGACAGGGTTTCTCTGTGCAGCTTTGCCTGTCTTGGAACTAACTCTGTAGACCAGGCTGACCTCTAACTCAGAAATCCACCTGCCTCTGCCTTCCAAGTGCTAGGATTAAAGGTGTGTGCCACCACGCCCGGCTACCCCCCCCCTTTTTTTTAAGAAAATGTTTCTTATAGCCCATGGTGGTCGTGAACTCACTATTCTGACAAAACTGGCCTTGAACTCCTGGGTATTCTGTATTGCTGAGTTACAAATGTTAACCACCATTCCTGGTTCTAATGTCTTTCAATATGTATTTTTAAATTTTTCTTAACACCTATTTTTTTCTTTTGTTGCTTATATTTTTGATTTCATACCTAAACCACATCAAAGGCAATGAAGATTTAACTCTACTTTCTCTTAAGAGTATTCTGGATCCCATGTATAAATCCAATCCAAGTCATTGATCTATTGAATGCTGTGAAATAGAGGTTTAGTTTTATTATTTTGTGTATAGATTTCTCTTTTCCCAGCACTATTTGTTAATATTATTTCCCTATTCAATACTATACTCACTTTTGTTAACAATCAGTTTATCATAAATATGTGGGCTTCTTATTGGATTCTCATCATCCCACTTCCCCAGAGTTTTGTGTACTTATTTCTCTACATTTAAATTTTAATCAAGAATCACAAATCATACAAGATGTGTTTCTTTTTCTAGATTGTTTTGAGTCTTTGGGTCGCTCTGTAATTCCATGTGACTTGAAGAATGGCTTTCATGTGGTTTGAAGATTGGCTTTACCATTTGTGTAAAAAAAGGGGAAAAAGTTGTTGAAATTTTAACAGTGTTTACATTGAAATAAGGATTGCTTTGGATATTGTTGCAATTCTTGAAGGCACTAAATCTTTCGATCTAAGCACTAAATTGTTCAGTGGAGGAGCATACACTGTCTTTCCATTTACTTGGGTCTTTTGAAATTATTTTTCTCAATGTTTGGTAGGTTTTCTGTGTCTATGTCTTTTATCTCTCAGATTAAATTTTATCCCTACACAGGTTGCTTGAATTATATTGTAAGTGTAATTTCAAATTTTAATATTATTTTATGTGTACGGTTGCTTTGTCTGCATATATCTGTGCACTACATGTGTGCCTGCTGCCTGTGGAGGCCAGAAGTTACAGATTGTTGTGCGTTACCAGTGTGTGCTGGTACCTGATCCCGAGTCCTCTTCAAGAAAACTCAGTACTCATAACCACTGAGCCATTTGACCAGTTCTTGGAATTGTTTTCTTGATTTCAGTTTTATTGTAAATGTGTATAAACAATTCTGTCATGGTCTTATACAATCAGTTGTTGAAATATTTTCATTACTTATTAACAGATTTCAATCGTGTCAAATATGCTCATTGTTTATTCTGCAAAATTGATGATCTTAGTTATGCCTTTTCTTTAAATTATTTTATTCTCTCTCTCTCTTTCTCTNTCTCTCTCTCTCTCTCTCTCTCTCTCTCTCTCTCTCTCTCTCTCTCTCTCTGTGTGTGTGTGTGTGTTTGCAGGCTGATCTTAGTGTCTTTTGACAGTTGGATTATAATGGATATCTCTGGATCTCTTTGAGGTTACTCTATGTAGAAAATTTTGAATGTGTATACTCATATCCTTTAGCATACAAGGAAATCTTTTTCATATTATTTCTTTAAATGTTTTTTTTCCTGAGGCATTATCTTTCTCTTTTTGTTGCAGACTTCCATCATGTGTATGCTGGGCTGTTTAATTGGGTCATTTAAAATGACTCTGGATCTTCTCAATTTTCATGTTTTGTTTTAAACAGGATAATTTTAAATTTTTACCTTCAAATTTGTGGGTAGTCTCTTCTGCTAACTTAAATTTTTCGACCCCTGGATTAAAATTTTCATTTCAAATATTGTGATTTTTTTTTAACTTACCAACTTTATGTGTGATTCAAGGCAATGAAGGTCTACATATGGTTTCTAAAATAGATAATTCTACAAATAGAGACTCTATCTCATAAACATTTCTATGTTCTCTATAAGTTTTGTTGTTGATATTTTAATTTTCTCTTATACTGTTATTATGGTTTCCACCCAGGTTTATAATTTACTACAGAATTTTCTTTAGTTCCTTGAACAAAATTAAAATGCCTATTTCAAAGTGTTTGTCCAGTAAAGCCAGTGTCTCAATGTTTTCAGAAATGAAAATTCCTGATTTGGCCATAGTTCTATTTTTTCTTGTATTTTTGTGTTTTTTTTTAAATTAACAAATAGATGTTTGACTATTTTAACTGGGAATCAAATCCTTACACTCTACTAATGTTGTTTTTACTGAGTGCTGCAGTTAGCCATTTGTTTAAACTCTTTCCAACTATCTTTTGCAAAGACCATCTCTATTCTTATGTCTTTTCTTGAAATCAGCATTCATTTGCTGGAATTCAGCTTTTATTTTTCTTTTGCAATGCTGACATTCAAATCTAATGCCTCACATGTGCTAGACAAACACTGTACCAACTCATAGCTTATGTTAGAACAATGTTTTGATATACAGCTCCTTGAAGGAACAAAATGACAGAAGAATAATGAATGTTAAAAATGAAGAAGTGGCTTCTTTTTAGAGTATTGATTTTGCTTTTGGGTACTTCTTTAACATCGCTAGGCAATTTGTGTAGTTATATGAAGATCAGTTAAGGTGAAAGTTTTCAGGAGTCTTCTTTTGTGCTTTGCTTTTTAAACATCTCAATACCAAGGGCATTTTTCAATACCCTAATATTTAAAATAATCCTTGTTAGCTTTCTTGACCTGGTTTTGGTGTTCTATAGTATATGTCTTACCTTTACATTTTACCCAAGGCAACTGAATAATATTCTTTTCTTAGAATGCTTCCAAAGATGCTTACTGTTATTTTTATGAGTTAATAAAAAATTAAGTGTTTTGCATCAGTCTTTTAAGTAATTTTCACAGGACTTGGAATTGATAATTGAGAATGAAAGTTTGTAATGCTCTTTCAGGAAATAAGGTAAAGGTCCCTAACTACAGACATGAATGATATCTTTCAGCCACAGAGTCAAGTGAAATAGATGAGTCAAGGGCAAACAAAACCATAACATATGTTCTGTCAAAGCTGTTGTTGGTTAGTGCTTGATTTTCCATGTTTCTATGGTGAGACATGTGCCTGGTCTTGCCTAGTATTGCCTAGTCCACCATTTCGCTGATGTCTCAATTTTTTCTAGTTCCAACATGCAGTTGTTTTGCACTGCTGTTGTTATTGTTCTACTTTTGAAAAGATGGTGGATTAGATATTTAATTGTATCTTTAGTTTTGTTGTTCTTTAACAAACTATGTATGGATAGCCTCAATTTCTGGACCCTGTAGCCTTATTTGGTTGTTTAATATCTTTCCTTATACCAATATCATATTTTCTTGATTGCTATAATTTTAAATTAAGATTTAAAATAAAGCCAGTGCAAATTTGTCTTCACTATGAAAACTTCCTTGTTTACATATAAATTCTGGGAAAAGTATCCCAATTTCTGAGAAGTTGCCTGGAATTTTGTATTTGTCTTTTAAATAAATTCACACATCTCCTGATCTTCAGTTTGCTGTTTCTTTAAGCTTTCTAGTAGTTTCTTTTATATTTTATGCACTAGTTTTCTTATTTATTATCTTATTAATTCTTCAGGAATTTTTATATGCACAATTTTGAAGTTATTGGTTTTGAACAATCTATTGAAATCTCATACACTGAAAGCTTGCTACTCAGGGCACCAGTATTCAGAGATGAGCCTTTAAAAGATGATTGGACCCATAAGGACTCTAACTTAATCAGTAGTTCATTCCAAATTTTTAGTTCAAACCTCAATGGATTTAACAGTCCTAATGGAGTCATGGCCTATATGGAGGAAGTTGATTGCTGATGACTTCATTTGAAAGGGTGAAGTCCTTTATCTTGTACTCAATATCTGCCAGTCCCAATCCACATCTTGCTTGCTGTCTGGCCACCATAAGGTGAGTGGCTTCTCCACTACATGTACCACACTCTCTACCATGTTATTCTTCTCTGCTTTAAACTCTTAGCAATTGATTCAGCCAATCGTGAATGGATAGAAGCCTGTGAAACTATGGGTCCAAATTAATCTTTCTTGTTTAATATTAACTTATTATAATATGTTTTTATTATTTTAGAATATCATATATATGTACATGTATTTTGATCCTATTTATTTCTCACTCCTCTCTGTAAGTCCGCCCCGACTCACTCCTCACTTACTAGAAAACAGTTGGAAATATCTGGAGATATTCTTTACTGTTAAAACTCTCTAGTGAGTACAGGCTAGTGATGCTGCTAAGCATTCTACAATGCCCACCATGGCTAATCAATCAGTTTCTATGACAACGAATTAACCAGCCTGCAATACTGCTTCTGTAGCTAAATACTGCATTAGGTGTAGGGTTTAAAAACATGCACTGTTTTTAAAGCTTTTATGTGAATATGTTGTATGGAGAACATATTTGTTCTCATAGTCCACCATTCTTTTCTTTTATCTTTGAGTTTTACAAATGCAGACACAATTTTTCAAATCATAAGCCTAGATTAGCAAGCACTTTTCTTTGACAATTGTCTATTACTGAGAAACAGAACTTTGTGAAAAGTATTGCACACATTTTACCAAAGAATGTTTTTACATGTTTGAAAACTTAATAATTTTGAAATACCATGTATTGATCGATGAAATTTTGGAAATGGTGGGTTCTTTATAAGACAGTGGTCACACCTGTCTCTGGAGCTCAGGAGTTCATATCTTAAAAGAGAGCTAGCTATCAAATGATCTTTAAGCTGAAATTTGATTTATTCATTTATTAAAAACCCTTGGATAGTTCAGCAGTTAAGAACACTGGAGGAAAAATATAAATAAATAAATAAATAAATAAATAAATAAATAAATAAATAAACCACTGGCTGTTCTTCCAGAGGACCCAGCTTTAACTTATGGTAAGTTTAAAAACCCTTGACTTATGAATGAAAATATTGATCAGAAGGATATGTGACTTATTTTCTCCTTTTTGACTTATCCTAAAATTTCTGTTTGAAAATTCAGATTACAATATATGTCAGAACCTTATGGATTCTGATTATTAGTAATTTTTCTCATTTCTGTGACAAATACTGGGCAGAACGACTTAGAAGGAGGAAGGAATAATTTGAGGATGCAATTACCACGGTGGATGGACAGGGCAGAACAGAGCAGATCATGCCCAAATACCTAGAAGCTGTATCAGAGAGTCCTTGTGCTTGCTGCCTTTCTCCTTTTCCCATTTATTTCTCCCAGGTCCCAATTTAGAGCATAGTGTCTTTCAGATTCAGGGCTGCTCTCAATCCTTAGTTAATTCTCTCAGGAACCTGCCTCATTAAACCTTCTACATTCTACAGGTATTCTTAACTAATTAATCTTCTAGGTGCTTCTCAAATCTATCAAGCTGGCAGTATAAATTAACTATCACATTATACAACTTAGTACTATTCTATGAGATGAAATGGCAACATTTGTTTATATATGTATGTGATACATAATACAAGACATAGTTTATACGCATACCTATATTTTAGAGTGTATGGTACTGAGGGGAAACTTAGGGTCTTACACTAACTGGGTCAGGCTCTACACTAAACTAGAGCCCAGCCCTTTCAAAAGTGCTCAGTCTAGCCTGATACTCATTATAGTCTATTCTGTCTTTTAATCCATGTTTTTTCTGACCTAACCTCCAAAGCTTAATTTAATTAATTATTGTTACATGCATATATGTATATGTGTGTACATACATATGTGTGTGTCTCTGTGTGTGTATGTGTATGTGGGCGCCCGTGTGTGTGTAGTCTTAAATTCAACCTGCTTAGCCTGTAAAATATTACTTGTATGAATGTTTTTGGGACTTAGCCAAGCAGTACTATAAAATATATTCACATTTTATGTAAAATATGTCTTTAACATAGTCCAGTGGCCCAGCAAGTACAAGTAGATTTGAATATATTTTAAAATAAATTTTTACAACTCCATGTAAATTATCATTTGGAGGCTGAGTTTAAAATTAGACAAAAATAGATCCAAGAATTTCAATCTGAGACATTACAGTAGCCTCTTTTGGTTGAGGAATGCTTCCAGAAGGTGGAGAGTACCAAAGATTAACCTTGGAAAATAGCTAAGATGTAGAATGGCCAAGTGAAGGGATGTAATGATGGAGAAGATTTGAGAGAGAGGCTGAATTGCTGAAACAAATCTGAGAACAGGGTTGGGCTGGATTTTTGAGACTAAGCTGGCCAACAGAGCTTCATGTTTGGTAATGTGGAAAAGAATTATTACTTCTTTTTTGAATATCTTACCACAATTAGGCTGGCAATCATTGAGACTTTTCTAGTGAAAGTAGTGCTATTAATACCCACTATTTTATTGTCTTGGGTTTGGTTGCTCAATTTTTCCATGTATATTAAATTCCTGGGACTACATCAACAGCACAAACTTGTTGACGTGCTTCCCATGATGGTCATGGACTCTAACCCTCTGAAACTATGAGCCCCAGATTAAATGTTTTCTTCTGTAAGATGCTTTAGTCATAATGTCTTGTCATAAGTAAGACAATAATCATTGTCAAAGTAAGACAAGGACCTCATCAAGCAATAACACATTTTCAATTTTTTTTCTCAGAGTAAGAGATCACAAACAAGTATTGCTGGAAAAGCAGACATTTATTTAGTGGTGTAAATGAAGTATAGTACTTTTTGTCCTAAGAAAATGTTTTGTTGTTGTTGGGCTTCCTAGTCACTTCCCTGTTGCTGTGAACAAACACCATAACTGAGGCAACTCTTAAAACAGAAGGCATTTGATTTAGGCTTAAAATTCCAGAGGCTTAGCCCATCCTCAGCATGGCAGAGAGCTTTGCAGTAGAGAGCATGGTAGCAAGGAGCAATGCCCATGGCAGGCAGATGTGGTGCTGGAGAAGCAGTTGAAAGCTACATCCTGATCCACAGGCAGTGACAGAGAATGAGTTTGGCATAGTCTTTTGAGACCTGCCTTTGCTTGTGGAGTATAAGAATTATAACATTGATAGGGGATAGGAGATAGAGATAGGAACATTTTTCATTTTACATTTTAGAGGATGTTTATACTTTATAGTGCAAAAGCAATTTGTATGTACATACTGATAAGAATTTTGTTGTTCCTAGTTGATCTTTGGCCTAGATTTTGCTTGAGAAGAATGCTAGTGACCTTGAGAATCTGTGGACTTCTATTACACAGAAAGATGACAACATGGGAAAAGTTCAGGAGAAGTTAAGAAGAAGAAGAAGAAAAAAAAACAATAATCTCAGAGGAACAAGAAAGAATGTCCACCTTTGTTCTGATCCCCTATAATGTATGACAACCAATGATGGCCTGAATGTATTAGTTGTGATGTAGTTACTTCTCTGGCCTACCAAAAATGCTTGCTTTCTGAATAAAGTACATTTTAATTAATCAAAAAGAAAAAAAAAAAACGAGTTATATGCATCACACAGTTCTGGAGGTGCAAAGTCTGAAGTTGATGGACTGGCACGGCTGTTCTTTTCCTGATTGCTCCTCTTCCTCACTTCTACTTATGATCATCAATTCTTACATTATGTTTTCCAGTCAGTGAGTATTTCATCTTGGTGGCATTCTACATGTGTGTATCTCTGATCAAATTCCTCCATTGTACTCAGGCTACTTGTCACTGGCCTAAGGCCCTGAATCAAGTATGAATTCATATGGGTTCATTATATTTACAAAGACTCTTCTTTCGTTTAAAATAACATTCTGAGACAGTAAAGAGTGCATGAACTGGGAGACACTATCCAACTTAATACATAATATATGACTTCTTCCTTCCTTCCTTCCTTCCTTCCTTCCTTCCTTCCTTCCTTCCTCTCTCCCTCCTCCCTCCCTCCCTCCCTCCCTCCCTCCCTCCCTCCCTCCCTCCCTCCCTTCCTTCCTTCCTTCCTTCCTCCCTCCCTCCTCCCTCCCTCCCTCCCTCCCTCCCTCCCTCCCTCCCTCCCTCCCTTCCTTCCTTTCTTCCTTTCTTCCTTGCTGTTTTTGGCAGTACTGAGAATTAAATTCAAGCCAAGAGTGCTTTATATATTCTAAAATTCCATCAGATTCTAATAGTACACTCATTGTACAATTAACATAGCCTATAGGGAATCAAAATTCCCTATAAATTTTCTTTAAATATTTGTTTGCAGAGAATGGGATATCAGTTAATTTACAATGGTTTAAATTATGTAAGATATTTATCTTAAATTTTGTTCCTTATTAATATATCATACTTATATAATATATTTTACATCCCCAGAAAAATAGAATTTTCCCTTTTTTAGAAATTTACCAAGTGGCCAGAATTCATATAGAATGGTTTAAAGTCTTGATATGTCTCATAATTTTTCCCTTCAATACCTAAGCCATGTTATAGGAAGGTTAAAAGTTCAATGTGTATTTAAAAGTATTCACTGATTCATAAATGCCTCTATACTTTTTTTTACATCAAGAAAGAAATTGTTATTATAGCTTTGTCTCTGACACTACAGATAACTTCCATTATAGCACTTAACAGAGTCAGTGATATTTCATCACTAATTACTTACATATCTATCTTTCTAACTAAATTGTGAAGTCATACAGGATGTAAATATATTCCTCTTTAGCACTCATTAAATAAATGAACTTGGATACAGCATTTCCATTGTCCTAACAATAAAGAGGTGAAAGCAAATAGATACAGTAAGGCCAGCCTATGCTACACACTGATGTTGAAACCAAACTTGATCATGTAACAAAACTTCCTCAAAACCAGAACAAATCCAAAAATAAACAAGGCAGTCCAATAACAAAGGATACTATGCCACATTATTATACTTAATATAGCATTTTCAAATGATAAAATTTTAGAAAGGAAGATTCGTGTATTCCATAGTTGAGGACAGAGTCAAGATGCATGCTTTTAATGTGGAAACCTTTAAGGTTATAACTGCAATGGCAGCTATTGTAACACACATGCATGATAAAATTGAACATAACTAAGACACATATGAAAATCAATATGAATAAAATTGGCAAAATATATGTAATATCTATATTTAATACTCATATCCTAGCTATGAGATAGTCAATCATTTTGCAAGATATTACTCTTGGAGGGGGATGGGCAATTTGTATTAGGGGTGTCTACATTATTTCTCATAACTCCCTATAAATCCACAAGCTTGCTATTATATAAAGTGTATACCATTGGAAAAGTTATTCAATCTGATACATGAATTGGATTTGATTCTCAACAGTGAGCATTTTATAAAATCAAACTCAGTGTGTTGCTAAGGCTCACATCTTTATTGTTGGGATTTCAGGAATGTGCCGCTGTGTTTCTCTAGGTTTTTTTTCCATTTTCTAAAACTGCTGCATTGCATTCCATATTCCATATGTATTAGTTTGTTAACTTACATGTTGAATGAAATTTGTGCCGATTCCAGTTTGGAGCTCTTTCAAATGCAAGTGCTATAAACATTACTGCAAAAATTTTTGTGTGTACATGTTTTCTGTCTTTAGTATAAATGACTAGGGCTACAATTGCTGTTTCATATGACAGTTAACTATACAAGCCATAAGAAACTACCAACCTATTTTAAGGAGTGGCATTCCCTCATTCCCTTCCCAAATTCACCTTGTAATCCTGAAATCTCCCTACCATTACCAACATGTTAGTTATCCTTTTACTACATAAGGATATTTCAGTGTGATTATAACATGTAATTGCATGGTAGCTAATAATATTGATTATTTTTATGTGTTAGTTTGCCACCTGTATTTCCAGTTCTGTGAAATTGCCAGTCAGAGTTTTTCTACCATTTTTTTCTACCTGGTCTTTCTGTCCTTTGTATTGTTTGTTGAGAATTCTTTGTATGTCTTAGATCCCACTACTCTGTTGGAAATGTGATTTGCAGACATCTTCCCTGAGTCTATAGGCTTTATAATCTTTAAGTTTATAATCGTTCATAGAAAGATTTTAAATATGAATACAGCGAAATCTAAATCAATACTATTTCCTTTCGTCGATTTTGTTTGTGGTGCAAATTAAGAACTCTCTACCTGGTCCTAGATAGTAAAGATTTCCTTCTAGATTCAGTTTTCTACACGATTTACAACTGTAGTCTTAAGATTTAAGTTTGTGGTCCATTCTGAATTAATGTTTTTCACAGATGTTTTTGTTTTGGAATTTAGAGCAGCAAAGTGGTCACACTGAGATCTTTTCATTGTAGAGATCTTTAAAAAAAAACTTTATTATTATTATTGTTGTTGTTGTTTCAAGACAGGGTTTCTCTGGGTAGCCGTGGTTGTTCTGGAAGACTGTTGTTCTGTAGACCATGCTGGTCTTGAACTCAGGGATCTGTTTTTACCTCCCACGTACTGGGATGAAAGGCTTGTATTACCACACCAGGTTCAATAAATATTTTTCAAAAAAGTTGTGACTATGTGAAGATGATGATCACAGGAACATTTGAGAAGATGAGGGAGGCAGCATCAGTACTTAACGGAGTAGGTACAACTCTAGTGTGTGCATACTCAGCACTTGGTGGCAGACAGGTAGCTGTGCGCCCCAGGCTGGCCACAGGCAGCATAGCTTTCTTGCAGGCAGTCCCCAGAGCATGGAGGTTCCTAGGAACATGTGTCTTGGGATGAAGAGACGATGCCCCTGACAGAAATGTGTTCATCCAGGGAAGAGCCTTTGCGCTACGCCATTGGGATGCCATCAGGCTGCCTCTGTAGAGATCTTCTTGCCTTGGTGTGTCCCTACCTTCCCCCATGGCTTAACGTTTCAATGTTGTGCAATTTTTTTTAGTTGCTCATGTGTTAAGATGTAATCACGCATGAGTCCAGCAGAAGTGGCAAAGTAGGTTCTGAGAACCTTCTTCTTTAAATGTCTGAAACACACTGGGAAATACTAACCCCATCAAGTTGTCAACATCTCAGAGTATAATCAAAAGTTTAAAGCAACCAAGAAAATACTTGAGGATTAAAAATAATCATAACATTTGAATTTCAGTTACAGAGATTTGTACCATTATATGTACCCTGATTTGTTTGATTCTTTGCCTTCAAGCTTGAAAACGCTTTGAAGATAACGGTCTGCATTTTACTGTATTAGTCTGTTTAATTTAGTTTCCCAGGACAGGAGAAAGTAGAAGTGACCTTATTATTAAAGAATTGTGTTTTTCTCACTTTGAGCAGTGTAGAAGTCTCCTAAAGGGTCAGCTTATAGGGCATGTTTTGAAGAATGAGTTAGCTTAGTTGCCTCTGAGCATTTATGACAAATATTTAAGACTGATATATTATCTACTGTTCTTGGGAGTATGAAGGATGCCAGTTGGACAAACAATTTTGAAAACATGATATGAAAGCCCAAGAAATAATATAGTTTGAAGAATCAGGGCAAAGTTGCTCAAAGGAGACCTGAGATGGCTTGAAACCCTCTAGTTCTGCATGACAGAAAGTGGTGTCTAACCTAGTATAGGAAAATTTTTGTCTTAAGTAGTGGGACTATACACATTTACGAAGACAACATTGTTTTATGCATTATAGGAAGTCTGTCTCCGATGGTTAATTGCGCCCCAGTAACACAATAAGGAAAGATTTTAGTGACCACACATAACATGAAGTCGAGAATACAAAAGTAGCTTAGAAAAGTCACCAAAAAGGCAGTAATGAGCCCAAGCATTGTTAAGAAATCCTGGAGATGAATGTGAATGTGATTTTATATTTACTCCACTATAATATTAAGAATGCACTTTCCTTTCTTCTACCTTATAGGCAAGCACTGCATGCCTGTGCTACATTTGTAGCCAAAAGTATTCTGTTTTTATAGAAAAGAGCCACACACAAAAAGGGGAAAATGAATAGTAAAAAAATTAAAATAATTTTCTCACAATGTGGTCCACAAGTTATATTTACTACGAAATGGCATTATATCAGCACAAAGAGAGTTGTATACAAAGAACTCAGAGAAACTTTCAGAATGATCTCATACACAAAAGAAATACTCAAGAAATACTCCTGTCAATTAGAGGACCTGCTTTTAATGATTTTGGACATATACCCAGGAGTAACACTTCAGGATTGTAAGATAATTCCGCTGTTATCCTTTAGAGGAGCTGCCATACTATTTCATAGCTATACCATTTTTATATTCCAATCAATAGTGGATAATGGTTTCCAGTTTCTCTGCATCCCCGGGGTCATATTATGCTTCTTAGAGTAGCAAATCTCATGTCTCAAATGGTATCTTCTTTGTGTCTTTGACATCATTTCCTCAATGGTTGTTGACAGTATCTTTTTGAGTGCATGCTGATAGTTTTCTGTATGTTCTGTGAAGAAATCTACTTGATTCCTTTGTTGACATTTTGGATATGGGGTCTTTCTCTATCTCAGAAAGGCCTTCAAATCACAACCTTCCCACCCGCACCTCCTGCATGCTGTTTATTATATACTTGGATCTTTTTATACCCATTACCAACCCCTTTTCTCATACTCCCTCTCCCCATTACATTCTCCAGCATCCTTTCTACTTTCATGTCAAATGTATAGGAAATGTACTTGGAGAAGTAATAGATGAGATCATTTTATCTTAATTAAGCCCCTTTGGGGAAGAATTCAATCTAGTGGCTTGGCATCTGTTTTGCAGTATCATATGCTGGCTTTTATTTACATACTCCACTTGATGAACCATGCTGTTTGTAGAATTTGTGAGTCAATATATGTACTGATTTTTCATTTCCATTATGTTTATTAAAGGAGACTACATGAATACTTCATGTACATAGTTATCGACTACAGTTCACTTGAGGGAGTTCCTCAGTTGATTGCAGGAACTAAAGAGCAGCTCGTGTTTTAAACTTGCTTCCTTCTAATAAAAAGATGTAAAAATGAATGGTGTCTGTAGAACTTTGGCTGAGAGAGGGGAGAGAGGGATAAATGAGACTAAGCATGTTTGGAAAAGCTATAGGAAAATATTATTTTATGTTTTCCTATCCCCCCCCACATTTTTTGACATTTAGTGTTATTTTATTTGGAGTGAGGATGAAATTAAAGTCAAAGGGCCTTAATTTCATAGGATTTGCTTCCTTAAAAAGACATACATGCAAAAACTTTGCTTCCTCTCTGCCACATAAAGCTAATACCAAAAAAATTAAACCCTGAAGGAACATATATCTTTGAGTTTTAAGTCTTCCAAACAGTGACACAATAAATTAATTTTGGTTCAGCCATCCAGTCTGTGGTATTTTCTTATGGGAAACAGAATGAACTAGCATGCTTGCAATATCAGTAAAAATCAAACATTCCAAATTACAAATTTATGCGCTTCATATTGAGAGCACAAAATAGTGTAGTTTTTAATATTGGAAAGCCAGAATAACATTTTTATTAAAGATATTTGCTTCTTCCTCATCCCACGAGCATGACAGATTCTGTTCTTTTTGTAAATATGCACTCTTACACCTATGTGAATGAATTTCAGCCAGTATTAACTATTATTATTACTAGAACAAAGTATCCTTTATATGTGTAACTGGAGTGTTGACAAGTCTTTTTATAAAGAAGTTATAGTTTTGAACAAAACTTTCTTACTTATGCTCTGGATATCATGCCTTTAGGAGATAAACAATTCTTATATGTTGTCTCCCATTCTGTGAGTTGTGTTTTCACTTTGTGAACTATTTTCTTTGTTGTATAGCAGCTTCTTAGTTAGATATAATCCCAATTTTCTGTTTTTGCTTTTGTTGGTTTCTTTGGAACTCATATCCAAGAAGTTATTGGTTATACTATACAATCTTAGGACAATTTTTATTACAGTTATCTATTTAATGTGTGAGTGGGTACCCTGATGCACAGGTAGAGTTTCGAGGTCAGTTTACAGGAGTTCATTTTCTTCTTCCACCATGTGGGTGTTAGAGATTAAACTCTAGTCATTAGGGTTAGAGGAAAGCACCCTGACCTCCTGAGCCACTTCTCTGGCCCTTACACTGATATTTCTAAGTGTTTTCTTTTAGTGTGGTGGTTTTTCAACCTTCCCAATGCTGTGACCCTTTAATACATATCCCCATGTTGTGGTGACCCATCACCATAAAATTATTTTGTTACTTCTTCATAACTATACCTTTGCTACTGTTATGAATCAAATACAAATATTGGGTTTTCCCATGGACTTGGGAGACTCCTGTGTAAAGGTTGTTTAAATTCCCAAAGGAGTCATGACCTACAGGCTGAGAAACACGTCTTAGAGGTTTTCTCCTTTAAACACATTTTTATTTGTTTTTCAAGAACTTCATACATGGTATTTTGAGCATTTTTCACCTTCATCTCCTCCCATATGTACCCCTACTCCATAAACACCCAACTTTATGTTAAAAAAAAATTTAAAACACATTAGTGCTATCTATATACTTTTAGGTGAATGGCCATCCATTAAAATACATTAGACCCATCAGAGTCTGCACCCTTGAAGAAAAGTAGCTCTTTCTTTTCTTCCCTGGCATCTATCAACTACCCAAAATTCCTTAGCTAGGGGTGCAGCTTTGCAGACAAATCCTCCCTCCATGCTGAGATTTTCTCTTGCTGCATGCTGTCACACCTGCTGGGAATTTGGATGCACAACTGTCCTATTGTGTCAGGAAAACACTGTTTCCTTGTACTCACTCAGGGCCCCTGGCTTTTATTCTCCTACCTCTTCTGCAATAATCTTTGATCTTTGGGAGGAAGAGGTGTGATACAGATGTCCCACTTAGGGCTAAGCACTCTGCAGTCTCCCTATTCTCTTTACTTTGACTAGTTATGGGTCTCTGTGTTAATTTCCCTCTATTGCCTAAAAGAGAAGCTTTTCTGATGATGTTTCATATATATGCCTAGCTATGGGTACAGCAAACAGTCATTATTAGTTGGTTTAATACTATGTCTCATTACCAGTGTACCACTTGTACGTGCTGCTCCAGGGCTTATGATTTGTCAAATTATAGGTTCTTGACTCTGATAACTATATCATTTATGGCCTCTATCTTGTGGAACAGACCTTGAATCTAATAAGAAAATGATTTGGTACTCCTATGATATTCTTGCCACTGTTATACCAGGAACTTACGACATCAGACAGGTGTTCATTATAGCACACAAAGTTCACAGTTAGGTAGTACTGATGAATACATTTCTTCTCTTAGAGAATGCATAGTACCTTCCAGCACTATGAAATTTAGCCCGTGGGAGTGAAGCTTCAAAAGTTTCCTAGTTTTAAGTCTAAAACTGTCAGAACCTGTAGGTTATGATAAATTTTTATTTGATTATTTTTTTGGTACCAGTTGATAGATATGTGTTATAGATAGCTCTTGTTCATTTGATGGTCCAGTCTTCCTGGCATCATCTGCTGAAGAGAATGTTTCAACTCTA
The DNA here is from genome assembly GCF_900095145.1 of Mus pahari. NCBI lineage: Eukaryota > Metazoa > Chordata > Mammalia > Rodentia > Muridae > Mus > Mus pahari. The sequence continues at coordinate 120,169,038 of NC_034613.1, forward strand.
GTCTATTTTTGGTGACTTTATCAATAATCTTTTTATTTTCAGTGCCAAGAATCACCATTAGGAGTTGGCATACTAGTTTAATGTCTTACCATTATTTTATATCCCCAGCTCATATGATGTGTCTTGAAATTAGATACTGTAGTATTTCTAGTTCTCGTCTTTTTATTTCATATTTGTTTCACCATCCTAGATCTTTTTGATGGAGATTGTATTGAACTTACAAAGTCATTTGTGATATGATAAACAGCTTAAATTCTTCTGGTCATGAATACACTCTTTTATATAGTGTGCATGTGTCTTCAGTTTGTTATGTTAGTGTTTTGTAATTTTCATTTTAGTCTTTTACGTTCTTAGTAAATTAATTCCTCTTTATTTTATTTTGTATTGCTTTGAATGGTACTAATTTCCTAAAATATTGTTATTAGTGCATAAAATCCTATTGATTTTTGTTTCTTGACTTTAATTTTGTCAAATTTCTGAATTTATCAATTTTAATTGTGTATTAAGAGATTTTATATATTAATAGGTTTTATATATCACATTATGCATAAACAGGGACAATTTGGTTTTCTGCATTGTGTTTGCATGATCCTAATTCATTTTTTTCTTGCTCAATTGCTCTGGATAAAACTTCCAAAAAAAACCCACAAACTTCCAGTTATATATGGAATAACAGTATTGAGAGTAGACATCGTCACTTTGTTCTAGATATTTATTTATTTATTTATTTATTTGTTCTTTAGTTCAGACTTTATTCCCCTCCCTGTCTACCCTACAACTGTTCCCCATCCTCCTCCCCCAGTCTCTAAGGGGATGTCCCCACTGCCCCTATCCCACCCCACCAGAACTCCCCACTCCCTGGGTTCCCAAGGGATAGGTGCATCTTCTCTGACTGAGTCCAGACTTGGCAGTCCTCTGCTGTATATGTGTTGGGGGCCTCACAACAGTTGGTTTATGCTGCCTGGTTGGTGGCTCAGTGTCTGAAAGATTCTGGGAATCCAGGTTAGTTGAGACTGCTGGTCTTCCTATGGGGTCACCCTCCTCAGCTTCTTCCAGTTTTTCTTATTTCAGCTACAGGGATCAGCTGCTTCTGTCCATTGGTTGGGTGTAAATATCTGCATCTGACTATTTCAGTTGCTTATTGAACCTTTAAGTTTTTCCTAACTCATTATGGTGATTTTTTTTGTTGGTTTGTTGTATATATCTGTTTTGTTGTTGAGGTATAAGCCTAGTACACTTGATTGGTTTGGAGTTTTCCATCATGAAGGAATATTAAGGGGCAATGTTTATTTTTTTGTTTTTTTTTGTTGTTGTTTGTTTTGAGAAGATCTTCTCTGAATAGCCCTGGCTATCCTGGAACATATCATGCTATACCAATTGTTAATGCAGTTAACAGGGTTCACTATTTTCCCCAGCAGCCTACACAGTACCTTCCACTACTATGAAATCTAGCCATCAGGGAGGAAACTTTCTGGTCATTATCAAATTGATTTTCCCATGTCCTGTGACCATACTTCATGACTTCTGCAATATGGTCTTAGCATCAAGTTATAGTGTATAGCAAAGGGTTATGGCAATAGTTTATAATGTTTCAGAGTCTTTGGGACACCTCTGGCCAGTAGTCCAAGGGTAACATTTCCAGACCTGGAACTAGGCTATTTAATTGACAACCTAAGGTTTTGGAAAGGATGACTATCCATGTGTAGGATAACTCCAATTAAACTCTATTATATACACATATTTTAATTTATATGTGTATAAATTTATCTGCATTATATGTGTATGTATGTATGTATGTATGTGTATGTATGTATATGTATGGAGGTTATAAAATAAGAGTTTTCCATATGGCATTAAAAGACATCCTTGGTGCTAATTATTGTATGGATAAATGGATAATCTCTTGTGTACTGTGTGAAAGTACCATCTATCAATAAAAAGCTGATGACCTATTAGTAAAAGGCAGAAAGTGAAAGGTGAGGTTGAGGTGTTCCAGTAGAGAGATTGGAACTCTGGAAGACAGTAAGAGGTGGAAGATTCACCACCTGGACACTGAGGAAGTCGAACATGTGAAACTGGGAAGAAGAAACCAGTCACAGCTGAACTCAGGGTAGAATAATCCATTTTATTCTAACCTGAGTTCAGCTATGTGGCTTGAATAAAAATAAATAAATAAAAAAGAATAAAATGGGTTAATAAGTTGAGAGTAAGGGAACCAGCCTGGGCACTTTAAAAAAAAATAAAATTAACCCTCTGAGTCCTTATTCAGGAACTGGCGCCAGTGGAAAGTCCATGGTTACAAATTACCTCTCCCCTATGTCCTCCTCTTCCATACCCCCTATCCCCCTCCCCACTATAAGCACTCTACCATTATTGCCTTTCCTCCCCTTCATATCTGTCACCTGTGTTCTACCATCCTCCCTCTCTCAATCTGTTTCTGTGTCAGCTGAATATATTGTTTTATACCTTTTAATTTTGCTCTTGTCTAGTTTAGGTATTAGGACCATATGAGGAATCTACAAACTTTAAGGAAGCAAAACAATCCAATTTAAAGATAGGCAATTGATGGGAAGTTGCATTTCTCAAAAGAAGAGATACAAATATATAGAAGAAAAATACTCAGTATCATTATCCACCTGAGAAATACAAATGAAAACCACAGTGTGCTACAATTTCACCTACTCCGGCCTTCTGTCCTGGATACACAACCTGTTTTGTTTGATTTGGTCAGATTATACATAGTAAATAGTTTCCCTATATCTGACATGCCTACTCAGCATATTAAAGATGATATATGTTGAATTCAATTTTGAATTTTTGATAAAATCTTATTTAATATTTTATTTATGTCTATTCTTTGTCTTATCTAACTTTGTTTAAGCCCAAACTATAAGAATTTGTTCTTTTTTAATTAGATATTTTCTTCATTTACATTTCAAATGCTATCCTCAAAGCCCCCTATGTTAGTTCATGAAGTTTGCTTATGTTTTATTTAAACATTGTGGGTTTCAGTTTTTGTTTTTTAATCATTGGTCTATTCCAAATTAGGTATGAGGTAAAGACTGAATCTTATTTTGTACATAGGGGCATCCAGCTGTTCTAGCATCATTTGAAATATATTTTCCCTCTTTGATTGTTTTGGCAGTTTTTTTTAAACTAGCCATAGACCATCTCACTTGTGTTTTCTTTCTTTCTTTTTCTTTTTCTTTTTCTTTTTCTTTTTCTTTTTCTTTTTCTTTTTCTTTTTCTTTTTCTTTTTTTTTCTTTTTCTTTTCTTTTCTCTTCTTTTCTTTCCTTTTCTTTTCTTTTTCTTTTTTTTAGGGGGGTTAACATTATGATATTGCCACACTATACCTTTAAGGCAGTGGCTCTCAACCTTCCTAATACAGTTCCTCATGTCGTGGTGACTACAACCATAACACTATCTTCATGGCTACTTCATAACTGTAATTTTTCTACTGTTGTGAATTTCAATGTAAACATCTGATAGACAGGGTTTCTGATGTGCAACTCCTGTGAAAGGTTTATATGAACTTCCAAAAGGGAAGTGACCCACAGGTAGAGAACCAGTGCTTGTTGTAGCCAAATTTTGACCACTCTAAAGTTAACGTGCAAAATATCTAATAAAGAAAAGCAAACTTTTAACATATTGTAATAAATTCTAGTTTCCTGATAAGAATTATGATTCACTTGGAGTACTTTCTTGAATAACCCACCCATTATAATTTTCTGAAAGTCAATACTATTGACTGAAGACATATTTTTAATAATTGAGCATAATTATTGAGTAAATTTGAACCTAACTTCAGTTAACATTGCCTGGGATTCAAAAATTGTTTCAGGCATGCAGGATAACTGCAGTAGTTTTACACTTAACTCTAGGAGTAGACAATAGAAGAAAATTGCAGAATAGAATAACATTAAGAAACCTAACCAGGGAATTTAGACGTTTTAAGATTCCCTTATGGTTTGTGGACAGGATGTTAGGGTGTATATCAGACTGAATTTTAATTTTGTTTACTATTTCATATGTAAAAATATCATGTATATGCTTGGTGAGAATTCTAGTCACTGCATTTCTGTTTCCAGTATATGCTATTATCTTATTAACCTTGTTGTTTGGTTGTTTCTGTATTCCTTGTAAGTCATCTCTTTTTAATAATAGCAAATTTTTTCTGGTTGTATTATATTATTACTTTCCATATTTACTACCATTTCAGCAACATTTATAAAATTGTTCACATAGCTTGGCACATAATTTATTAGAATCTAAAATTGTGACTATTTTAGCTGTCACATTGTCTATGCTTAGATAAGGAACTGGTTCTTGTTCTCAAAGGTTTGAAGGCCACATTTTTGTTATGGATAAATTAAACGAAATGTTATTCAAATGCCGGGTCAACCAAGTCTCTGTTCTTTTTGTTTTTCTTATCAGTTTTCCCAGATTTGACTCCTTTTAAATTTTGATTTTTAGTTTCGTTCAGGTTTATGTTCCTCCCTGTGCATTCTTTATTTTGATTCTGCCTGTCTTCATTTCCAAATTCCATGTTTTTACATGTTTTAAAATCAAATTTAGCCTGGGCTATCTGTTCTATCTCTACTTTAGTTGTGTGCAAATTTTCTTTCACATTGAGTTATCATGTTCGCATGATAGATTGTTCCTTGTTTTTAAAATTTATTTATTTATTTATTTATTTATTTATTTATTTATTTATTTATTTTACTTGCTCACTATACATCCTACTCACTGCCCCCTCCTGGTCACCCCCTCCCACACTCCTCTCCCCTTCTCCTCTGATCATGTGGTAGCTTCCTTGAGTACTCCTCCCCACCCTGGCACAAGACTCTGCAAGGCTAGGTGCTTCCTCTCCCACTGAGGCCAGAGAAATCAGCTGAGCTAGAAGAACATATCTCACATACTGGCTAGCCATAGCTTTTGGGATAGCCCCGTGCCAGTTGTTCAGAACCCACATGAAGACCAAGCTGCAGATCTGCTACAGATCTAGTACAGTAGTTCCAGACCATGTATGTTCTTTGGTTGGTGATTCAGTCTCTGAGAGCCCCAGGGGTACAAGATAGTTGATTCTGTTGGTCTTCCTGTGGAGTTCCTATCTCTTTAAGAGCTGCAATCCTTCCTCCTATTTTTCCATAAGAGTCCACAAGCTTTATCTGCTGTTTGGCTGTGAGTGTATGTCTGCCTGTGTCACTTGACAGGTCAGGCCTCTCAGAGGACAATAATGTTGGTGATTGCCCACTGGGTGGGTCTCGGATGAGGTGGTTATTGATTGGCTGCACCCCCAGTCTCTACTCCATACTCAATCCCTGAATTTCTTGTAGACTGGTTAAATTTTGGGTCGAAAGTTTTGTGGGTGGGTTGGTAACCTTCTCTTCACCAGGGTTCCCACCTGGCCACAGGAGGCAGGCTCCTCCAGTTCCATATTTCTAATTCTATGAGGCACAGCTAAGGGCACCCCTATTGATTCTTGGATGCCTGCCTATCCCAGGTCTCCATCTCTTCCTAGAGATGTACCCCACCTCCATCTCAGTCTGTTGGAGATTTCCATTCATTCTCATGGCCACACAGCCATGTTCCTTGCCACCCTCATTCTCCTCCCAATCACCTCTCCTACCCAGTTCCCTCCCTCCATCTGCCTTCCACTTCCATTCCATTCCCCCTTCCAAGTGAGGCTCAAGCATCCTTGCTTGTGCCTTCCCTCCTGTCCAGCCTCTTTGGGTCTGTGGAATGTAGTATGGATATCCTGTATTTTATGACTAATATCCACTTATAAGTGAGTACATATGGTGTGTCCCCTTTAGGGACTGGGTTACTTCACTTAGGATGATATTTTCAAGTTCCATCCATTTACCTGCAAAATTCATGATGTCATTATCTTTGTAGTTGAATAATATACCATTGTATAGATGTACCACATTTTCTTTATCTATTATTCAGTTCAGGGACATCTAGGTTGTTTCTAGTTTTTGGACATTATAAATAAAGCTGCTATGAACACAGTTAAGCAAGTGGCTTTGTGGGAAGATAGAATATCTTTTGGGTATATGCCCAGAAGTGGCATAGCTGAGTCTTCAGGTAGAACTATGCCAAGTTTTCTGAGAAACTGCCAAATTGATTTCTAAAGTGATTTTACAAGTTTGAATTCCCACCAGCAATGGAGAAGTGTTCTTCTTCTCCATATCCTTGCCCACATGTACTAGCTCTTGAATTTTTGATCTTATGCATTCTGACTGGTATGAGGTAGAATCTCAGAGTTGTTTTGATTTCATTTACCTGATGTCTAAGGACGTTTAACATTCCTTTAAGTGTTTCTCAGCCATTCAAGATTCTTCTATTATAAATTCTCTTTAGCTCTGTACCCCATTTTCAAATTGGGTCAATTGGTTTTCTTTTTTTCTTTTTCTTTCTTTTCTTTTCTTTCTTTCTTTCTCTTTCTTTCTTTCTTTCTTTCTTTCTTTCTTTCTTTCTTTCTTTCTTTCTTTCTTTCTTTTTTTTTTTTTGAAGGTTAGCTTCTTGAGTTCTTTATGTATTTTGGATATAAGCCCTATCTTATAACCTCTATCAGATGTGAGGTTAGTGAAGATTTTATTCTCAATCTGTAGGTTGCTGCCTATGCCTGTTAATTGTGTATTTTGCCTTACAGAAGCTTTTCAGTTTCATGAGGTCCCATACATCAGTCGATGATTTTAGAGCCTAATCCATTGGAGTTATGTGCCAATGAGTTCAAGGCTCTTTCCCACTTTCTTTTCTATTAGATTCAGTCTATTTGGTTTTATGTTGGGGTCCTTGATCCACTTGGACTTGAGCTTTGTGCAAGGTGACAAAATATGGATCTATTTTAATTTTTCTGCATAGAGGCGGCCACTTAGACCAGCATGATTTATTGAAGATGCCATCATTTTTCATTGTATGTTTTTGGCTTCTTTGTCAAAAATCAATTGTCCATAGGTATGTGGGTTTACTTTTAGGTCTTCAACTTTATTCCATTGATTGACATGTCTGTTTCTGTACCAATACCATGAGGGATTTTTTTTTTTATCACTATTGCTCTGTAGTACAGCTTGGGGCCAGGGATGGTGATTCCCCAGAACCTCTTTTATTATGAATTGTTTTTGCTATCTTAGTTTTTTTCCATATGAATTGAGAATTGTTCTTTCCGTGTCTGTAAAGAACTCTGTTGAAATATTGATGGGGATTGCAATGAATCTGTAGGTTGTTTTTCATAGGATGACCATTTTTAATTTGTTAATCCTACCAATCAAAGAGCATGGGAGATCTTTCCTTCTTCTGAGGTCTTTTATGATTTCTTTTTTCAGGGATTTAAAGTTCTTGTCATACAGATCTTTCACTTGCTTGATAAGAGTTACACCAAGATATTTTATATTATTTGTGACTATTGTGAAGGGCGTTGTTTCACTATTGATTCCTTTTTCCTATAAGGAACTCTACAACCCTATCTTCCATATTCATTTTCCAATCATCTCCTTTTCACCTGTGCACAGTGGTCTCATTTATAATGAAAACTATGGGATTTTTTTCATCACAATTGTATAAAATGACAATAGATTTTAAAGAGTATGTAGACAAATGTTTCTTTGAAAATAATTGTCCCCTATGACTGATGAGTATGAACAAAGTACTGTCAATTTTAATAGAAAATAGCTAGTTTTCTAAATATTGAATAGATCCTATATAGGAAATATATATATAAAATATTTTGCAAGAATACAAGTGGGCTTTCGTATTTGTATTGGTTTGTGTGCATGTTTTAACATTTTCCATGCTTCATAGTTGTTTTATGTAATTAGTAATGCAGTTTCATACTTTAAAATACCTTGTCTTTTCCTTTTTGGCCAGAAAGGAAACAAGCAGCATTGAAGTTTTCTTGTACTAGGTGAACATGTCAAACCAGTGTTTCTGTGATTTCTGCTTCTTAGAAACCACAAAATCAGGATATTTTGTGTAGAACACTTGTCTGAATGAATGGTGTAGCAAAATTTAAGATCGCATTAATTCCTTGAACTGTGAATACCAGTTGCTGTGATTATTAGTCAAGAATTCCATTAAAAATATTCTTGTCCACTCATAAGGGAAAAAACAATTTCTCCTTTCTCTCTTTCTGTAAATAGGCAACAAGGAGGCCCAGAGCATGTTAGTGGATTTTTACACTGGTGTAGAGCCTTGGATTTGGACTCACTGGGTCTTAAATGAACTTAGAGCACAGAATTTGATTGCTTCATAGGAGACATTCAGACATATTTATGTTCTGCACAACTCGGAAGTTTTTCTTCTTATAATCACGATTCTGTAGTCTTTTTGCTTGCTGTTTTTTTCTATGATGTTAGTACTTTTTCAAGGCCAGGTGTCTTATGGTTCTCTAAAGGAAGAGAACTGGTAGAATAAATATCTCTCAGTTAGAATGGGACTTATAAGGCTATGGTTTGGGTAGTTCAACAACAGCTGTCAGAAAGGCCAAGAATGTGGCAGTTGTTCAGTACATAGGACTGGATGTCTTAGCAGTCCCATTTAGATGTTAGAGTCCTGCAATATTCCTAGAGCTCTATTAATCTTCACACTATATTTCAATCCCTACTAAGTAGATTCTCATATCTGCCAAAGAGTGCCCCAGGAACAAGATTTAAACTTTTCAGGGGAAACAATGGCAAGCAAGCAAAAATCAAAACCTTACTTCTTTTATCTCCTTTTATGTGTGATTCCACTGGAAGGTGTGGCCCAGATTTAGTGAGGGTCTTCCTGCCTCACATAATCTGATTAAGAAAATCCCTTATGGGCATGCCTGGCAGCTTGAGTCTGAGGATACTCCAGATTTAGTTAAGGTGACAACCAAAATTGAACATTACAAGTCCATCTCTTGTTAATTTGACATATAATAATATCCCTTATCTCATGCTTGAATTCCAATAGCCAGGTCATAATTACACCTAACAATCTATAACTACCTCACATGTAGCCCCAAATGTGTTAGGTATTTTAGAATAGGTAACAACGCCATTGAAGGAATGCTTAGTCTTTTAGGGGCCTATTTCAGACTGTTGCTTAGAGACTCCTTAAAGCAGCAAGGAAGCAGAGAGACGGATCCTAGCACACAGGTTTCTTTATGCTTTTTATTGCATCCAGGATCTTAGCCAATGGAGTAATGTTCCTGACATACCCAGAAGTTTGTCTCCTTGGTGATTCTAGATCCTGTTAAATTAATTATCAATATTAACAATCACAATAATGTATAAATGCATTAGACCATTATATTACTCCATTAATATAAGATTTACACATTAGTTAAAAAAAATAAATTTATACCTGGGGGTTGTAGCACAAGCCTATGTAGCCCAGCCACTCTAGAAGCTGGCACTCTCTAGGATGATCTGGAGAGCATTGTAGTAATAAACAAAAACTACTGGTGATGTAGTTCTGTGATAGAGCTCTTCCCTAACACATCTGAGCTCTCAGTACTGAGGACACTGAGAATGGAGGATTGTGATTTTGCCAACAATGTGGAAAAAATTAGCGAGTTCCAGGTTCAGCCAAATTCTATGCCAAAATTCTATCATCAAAAAAACTATTAATC
>NC_034613.1:120179554-120180786 GCF_900095145.1 Mus pahari
TCTCTCTCTCTCTCTCTCTCTCTCTCTCTCTCTCTCTCTCTCCTCTCTCCATATATATATATATATATATATATATATATATATATATTCTAAAGTCAGAATAGTAGTTGTTAAAAATGCACTTTATGATTGTAATATACAAAAAAATAAGCCAGATGTGAAGGTGCATGTCTATAATTACTTTACTTGGGAGGTGGAGGCAGAAGGCTCAGGAATTCAAAGTTATTATCATGCACACAGAAAGCTTGAGGCTAGTCTAGGCTATATGAAATATCTTTAAGAAAATAGCGACAAAATATAAGCTACCCTTAACCAAGACCAACCTTTCACTCCTAAGTTTGATGCAATAATGAACATAAATTAGACAAGGTAATTTTCATATTTATAGAAAATCAATTTATCCAACCCAATTACTTTAAAAATGCCATTTCACATAAGGTCTGTCTAGAAGCAGTCATGAATAAAAATATTACCCAAGGACTGGACAGATATCTCAGTGAGTACCCAGCTTCAGTTTCTCACACTCATATCAGGCAACTTACAACTGCCTATAACTACAGTTCCAAGAGATCGGCAGCTCCCTCTGTTATATGTTAGTACCACATGCATGGGATATACATGCCTGCAGGGACACACTTATATAAAGAAAATAAATTTTAAAAATAAATCTTTTTAGAGGTTGAAATAAAATGAAAAAAGACCTACCTAATGCAAGGTATTGACTTGGCTTTCTTGCACCAAATATAAGGTTACTGCAGCTAATCAGAGTAACTTAGCTGTAGATTTGGAAAATTACAGTATTAGTAATGAAGTTACTGGTAAATTTTCCAGAGAAAATGCTAGAAATGCCATCATTTGTTAAGTGATGTTGTCAAATCTTTGGGCTCACTTTGATCAATGTGAGTTTATGGTCATCCCATGTCTGCCATTCTTCTGTACCTTCCCTTCTGTTTCCAATCCTACCCACTCCTCCATGGAATAAACAACAGCAACTAAGTTCCTAACACAGAGAGAAATATACTTTAATCTTCTATTAGCAAACAATCTATTTCAAAGTATTACAAAGAAAACAAATAGCATTCATAAGCTATATGCTATGATTGTGAATTACTTTTAGGCATCAAGTTTTAATTTTATATGTATGTACATTATTGTGTTTATGTATATAATGTGTTCCTTTCTGTCTCTCTGTCTCTCTCTGTCTCCCTCCCTCCACCCCTCCCTCTCCCTCC
>NC_034613.1:120180838-120213669 GCF_900095145.1 Mus pahari
CCCCCCCCCGCCCTGCTCCTCTCTCCTATTCTGCACCCACCAGCCTAGCTGGCCTTGTGAGCTTCGAGGAATTCTTCTGTCTCTAGCTCCCATCTTGCTGAAGAAGCATTGAGAAGTCAGTTACTCACTACTGCACTGATAAGTGGTGAGGCTTTGACCTCAGTTCCTCACATCTGTACAGGAGGCCACTAAGCAGCCTGCCCTGCGTCTGCATCATATTTTAGAGAGCCACTTAATATTTTTAGAGCTGAATATGGAGAAACTGGCAGGTGCTGTTTTGGTTAAAAGGCTTTCTAACTGATTAATGTGTTCAGCAATAATTTGATTTTTAAAGAAAACTTCCATTATTGTGAGAAGAAAATGTTTCCTCTTCATAGAAAATCTGGCAAAATGTCTTGGCTTTTGCTCAGAATTTGTAAGCAAATGAGAATCAATTTGAAATATTGGAGACATCGAGGGAATGATTCTGGTTCTGCCTCTGTTACTGATGGGCTCTGAATTTTCTCACATTTAAAGTGATAGGAGCACATTAGTTAATTTATAAAATCCATTCCAACTCTTCTAACACTTTTATTGTAAGCATTTATTATGGGGAGATATGATGTGTTTATGACTTATGATAGGATATCATGTAAAGTTGTACAAAACTATTCAACTTTGAGTCCAACAATAAGCAATTAGCAGTTGTTCTTCCTGTGGAGATTTTGTGTTGTGTTGTGATGGTCAAGAAACTTTTTTTAAATCCAATTTAAAATAATGTCTGGGCTAGAGAGGTGAATTGGGAGTTAGGAGCACTGGAAGATCTTCCACAGGAACTAGGTTCAGTTCTCAGCATCCATATGGCAGCTTACAACCATGGTCTATACAATTCCCTCTTCTGGCTTCCATAGGCACCAGGCACACATGTGGTACAGACAGAGACATATACCCACATACACATAATAAAATATCAAACTAAACTAAAATAATGTCTTCTAATAGTGTCTTAAACTCATAAGAAGAGCCATTACACGATGGAATGACATAGATATAGCCCCAAAGTTTAACTCGTACTGAAAATCACCAGTCCTCTTCATCATCATGTTAGAATTCCACAATCAGTAAAATAATGTGCAAATAGTTTTTATCAACACCTATGTTCCATTGTTCTTCCAATACTATACCATTTCCAAGTAAATAAATAAGGTGTGTTTTCATATTTTGAGTATGTGAATGTTAGTTATATGCTGTTTCTTGTAATTGTAGGCTTTTTGATATAGTTCCCAGTAACTGTGTTTATCCATGCAGTGCATTTATTAAGTCATCTTTATTTCAACAAGTGCTACAGTGTATTTATTTTCCTCAATTTTTTCCTACACTTTTTAGAGTAGAAGACTAAATACTAAATACTAAATACTAAAGCATCTGTGTAAGCAGGCTCTTTGTTATTTTCTGGCTTATAAAATCTAATTTGTGTCACTATATTAACGTATACTCGCAACTTTATTAAATTATTTTCTGATGAAATTCTTTTTAATTTTCTATCCCTATGGTCATTTAATCTGTGTGACATTTGTGTTTCTTTTCCAAAATCCTTTCATTTCAAAAATCGCTAGTACTTATGTTAAATACAACTTCATCACATATTATGAAGATATATATATATATATATATATATATATATATATATATATATACTTTTACATATTTACTTCTTGATTAAAAAAACAGTCTGATATTTATCCTTCACATTCAGTACTATATATCTGTTTTCTGGCATTGTTTGGTTAGATTTGAATCCTTTCCTTAAGTTCAATAGAATTATACTGAAATATTACGTTGTATATGATCTTTAGACTACAGTATATGGTCACTTTTAATAAATATCTGGGATTTAACTCATAAATTTGGCTTCTTTGTTTAATGGGTACATTGTATTATCGATGCCCATTAGTATAAGTTTGTTAGTCATGTTCAAATTTTCATATGTCTTTACAGGTTCTTTTGTTTGTGTGTTATTTATGAGAAGTTTGTTTAAGATCTACAACTACATAGATTTGTGTACCTTTATCAATCTGTTGGTTTTTACTTTATATATCTTGGAGATGTTATTTGTGTGCATAATTTAAAGTATTTTAAACAGAATCTTCCTTGTGAACCAAATCTTTTATCATCGAAGTGATCTTGTTTTATCTTTTGTAATGTGTTTTGCCTTAAAATCCATTTTGTCTAAAATTAATGTAGTGATACCAGCTTTCTTTGGTTATTATTGTGCCTAGCCTCTTCTTTTATTTCATTCTTTCTATGTAATCATAGTCTTTTGATGTCTCTGATAAATGTCATATCATACATTCTGAAATTTGCTTCCTATTTTTTTGAAGTTCTAAGGATATTTGTTTCCAACATTTTCCTCAGTGTTCTTACCTAAGATTTTACTAGTATTTTCAAACATAGTAAGGATATGTAATGAAAACAATTATACCTTCATCTAGACTCAGTATTTTTCTGTTTGCTTTACATTTCTGTCTCTTGCTGTCTAGTGTTTCTATGTGTGTGCAATAATTATTTAAAAGTAATTTATAGACAGTAAAACACCATATACCTAAAAACCTCACCACAAATTGTCTTATATTAGCCTAATAAAATATTACCCTTAATAAAATCAATAATTTTAAAGGCAGATGTCTATTACAGTTGTTTATATCCTGCTTTTGTTCATTTTCTTGAAATTCCAAATTTCAAGATGATGTTTGAAGAAAATATTCCATGGGCATCTTCTGTATATCTTCAGAGGAGAGGGGCTGTCCTCCCAGTAAACTTTATTTTCAAGAATGTTTTAGGGAAAAAAAAAGACTTGAGAACTTGGTGATAACTATTGTACTTTGCAAGCAAAGCCAGATGAGTTGACTTATCACTATAATAAAAACATGATCTCAAGAAAAACAGAGTTGCTACTCATGAGATGTGGAAACTCTGTGAATACCCAACTTCTTTTCAGCAACAGCAAGCCATGTAACCTTTATGAAGGTCCATTTTGCATGCTTAGCATCACCATGAGGAAATGGGAGCTTATGGAAGCCCAGGATATGGGCCTACATTCTTATGACCTATTTTGGAAGTCTCAAATTTTTAGGAACATCTCATAACCCTGGGGTAAGCCCACTGAATTTTCAAGTAAAGAAATGTCTTAATATTTTCTTAGATGTTGACAAGATGACCTTCCTATGTTTTATTTCTTTACTTGGATTTTAAATAGCATCTTTGATATATAACTTTTTTTTAATTTTATTTACATTTCAAATGCTATCCCGAAAGTTTCCTATACCCCTCCCCCCACCTCTGCTCCCCTACCCACCCACTCCCACTACTTGGCCCAGGCCTTGCCTTGTGCTGGGTCATATAAAGTTTGCAAGACCAAGGGGCCTCTCTTCCTAATGATGGCCGATTAGGGCATCTTCTACTACATATGCAGCTAGAGACACAAACTCAGGGGGTACTGGTTAGTTCATATTGTTGTTCCACCTACAGGGTTGAATCCCCCTTCAGGTACTTGGGTACTTTCTCTAGCTCCTCCATTGAGGACCATGTGTTCCATCCAATAGCTGACTGTGAGCATCCACTTCTGTGTTTGCCAGGCACTGGCATAGCCTCACAAGAGTCTGCAATATCAGGGTCCCTTCAGCAGAATCTTGCTGACATGAGCATTAGTTTTGATATATAATTTACACAGTATTCAGTTTGTCTATTCAAAGCATATGTTCAGTAGTTTTATAGAATATATACAGAATTTTATAACTATACCCCAAATGATTTCTGGACCTTTTTTTATCAATATGTTAAAAAAAAAAAAAAAACCCGGGCTGGTGAGATGGCTCAGTGGGTAAGAGCACCCGACTGCTCTTCCGAAGGTCTGGAGTTCAAATCCCAGCAACCACATGGTGGCTCACAACCATCTATAACAAGATCTGATGACCTCTTCTGGAGTGTCTGAAGACAGCTACAGTATAATAATAAATAAATAAATCTTTAAAAAAAAAACCCACATCCCTTAGCTTTTCCTTCCCATTTACATCAGCCACAAGCAACTGCCAGTCTGCTTGTTCATATAATTCAATATATTCTCAACATTTAATAGAAGTAAGCACATGCCAGAATAAAATTTTGTATTTGTGTTTTTTTACTTAATACAATATTTCAAAAGTTTATGGATTTGGTGGCATGAAATAATACTTCCCTCCTCTTTATTGTCAAATGATATTTCATTGAATATATATACTACAGTTTATTTAATTAGTTCATCTTGATATATATCTGGGTGTTTTCTCACCTTTGGAATATTATTTGTAATCATATTTTGTAATTTGTAATGTAGACATACATAAGAGATTTAACAGACATATCTTTAGTTTTCTTAGATATAAGCCTAAGGATGGAATAGTTTGTTCAATGTGTTTAATTGTTTTGGTAAGTGCTAGACTGTTCTAAAGTGGCTATATTGTTCTGCAACCCTACCAGTGATGTATCTAGGCTTTATCCTCAGTGATGTTATTATTGTCTGTCTTTTTAAACTAGAGATAGTATGTATGAATTCTTATTTCCTCATGTTTTTGGTTTTCATTTCCCTCATGCATGGCTAATAACATTGAGTATGTTTGCACATGCTTTCTGTATGTATCTCTTTAAAATATATAATTATTCATATTTCTTGCCCATTTTAAAATTGAAGTACTTGACTTCATAATGTCATGAGGGCTATATATATGCATATACATATATATATATATACAGTGAATATACAATACTATATATTTATAAATCACATTTCTTATAAATAATATGTAAATATATCCTCATAAAGGTGTGTTTACCCTATTAAGTATTTTCACTTTTTAATTCTGATAGTTTTCAAATTAAAAAAAAATTAATTCATACTCTAACTGCAGTCTCCCCTCATGCCTTTGCCCTTATCCATTCATCTTCCCTTTCTCCTTAGAAAACGGGAAGCCTACTATTGATATTAACCAGCCTTGGCATATCAAGTAGCAGTAAGACTGAGTTCATCTTCTCCTATTGAAACTAGACGAGGCAGTCCAGGATTATGGAAAGGGTCCCAAAGGTGGGTACAGAGTCAGAGACAGCTCCTTTTAGGAGTCTCACATGAAGACCAAGCTACACATATGTGCAGAAGACCTAAGTGAGAGTCCTAAGAACTTGCTGGTTGGCAGTTTGGTCTCTGTAAGCAACTATGGTTCCAGGTTAGTTGTTTTCATGTGGTGTCCTTGACCCCTCTGGCTCCTACAATCCCTTTTAGCTCTCTTCTGCAAGATTTCCCAAGCTCTGCATAATGTTTGTTGGTCTCTTCATCAGTGTCCATAAAGCTGCTGGGTGAAGCCTCTCAGATGACAGTTAAGTGAGGCTGCTTTTAATAGTGTGAGAGGTAGGCTTTCTCTCTCATGCATGGGTCTCAAGTTGGGCCCTCAATTTCTGCTTCAACTTTTACCCTGCATATCTTGTAGGCAGAAAAAATTGTAGGTGGAAGGTTTTGTGGGTGTGCTGGTGTCCCAATCCCCCACATTAGAAGTCTTGCTTGATTACAGGAGATGACCAATTCAGGCTTCATATTCCCCATTGATAGAATTCTTAGCTAAGGTCACCCTCACAGATTCATGAGAGTTTCTATTGCACTAGGTTTGTAGTTCTTCCCAGAGATGCCTCCTGGATTCCAGTTGTTTATTTTATCCTCTCCCTCTATCCTCTCCTCACCTGCTTCTTTCTGTTCCTATCTCCACCACATCCAATCTTCTGTTCACCTAAGTTGTCTATTCTAGTTCTCTTCTCAGTGAGATTCAATTGTTCCCCCCCTTAAGCCCCTTGTTACTTAGGTTCTTTGGGTCAGTGGAGTGTAGCAATTTTCAACTAATATCTACTTAGGAGTACATACCAAGTTTGTCTCTCTGGGTATGGGTTAATTCGCTCAGAATGATATTTGGCATTTTCATTCTGATAATTTTAAAGTCTTTAAAAAGATTTTCATTACCTTTATTCATGTGTGTTTATCTGTAGTGTATGATTGAATGGCATGTGCACATGGGTGTCTATGGGGGCCAGAAGAGATATCTCCAAACTGGTGGACTTACAGGTGGATTTGAGCTTTTGACATGAGTGCTGGCATCTAAACTGCCTCTCTGTAAACGCTGCAAGCATACTTAGCTGCTTAGCCACTTCTCTGGCACTTTTCGTGAATTTTCTAAGAGGGACTGACTAAAGAGATGTCAGCAATATGGACTCCAGTGTTTTCTTTTCATCTTTTTAATAATTTTAACTTCTCAATATGTTACCCATTTTAAGAAAAAACCATGAGGAGGCATAAAAGACCAAGGATAGCCAACACAATCCTGAGCAAAATGAACGAAAAACAAAACAAAACAAAACAAAACTGATATATAGACCAAATAGAAAGAAACTGAAGAACTAAATGTTAAGTACTTCACATTCAGCCACTTTATATTCAAAAGAGATGCCAAAATATAAACTGGGGAAAAGAAAATATCTTCAACAAATTGTGATGTGAAAACTAGATGTCCTTGAATATAAAGGGGAGTAGGGAGGAATATATGGGACAGTTCAGAAGAAGAAAGGGGGAAGGAGGATTGCAATAATTAAGTTACAATCTAAAACATTACAAATAAAATTGTACTCTTCAAAAAACATGGATGCCCATATGCAGAATGAAATTAGACCCTTATTTATCATCATACTCAAAAGCTAATTCCAAGTGGGTCAAGAGACCACAGTGTGAAACCTGAAACAGTGAAATGGCTAGAAGAAAACAGAAGCTTCCGTATATGACATATGCATAGGAAAGGACTTTCTGAGTAAGGTTTCATTTGCCCACAATTTAAAGCCAACAAATGACAAAAGGAACTTCTGCATGGCTAAAGAAACAATCAACCAGAGGAACATCAATATGAACTAATGAGTATCCCCAGAGCTCCCTGGGACTAAACCACCAACCAAAGAGTGCACATGGTGGGACTCACGGCTCTAGCTGCATATGTAGCAGAGGATGGCATTGTCTGGCATAAATGAGAGGAAAGGCCCTTGGTTCTGTGAAGGCTTGATGCCCCAGTGTAGGGGAATGTCAGGGCTAGGAATGGGAGTGGGTGGGTTGAGGAGCAGGGGGAGTGGGGGATAGGAAATTTTTGGTGGGGAAACCAGGAAAAGGGATAACATTTGAAATGTAAATAAAGAAAATATCTAATAAAAAAAGAGAGAGAGAGAAAGGAAGCCTACCGAACAGGAGAGATTGCTTGCCAGCTGTGCATCTGACAAAGATTCAATATTCAGAATATACAAAAACCAAAGAGTGTAAATGAACAAACAGACAAACCCAAATGACCCTTTCAAATGATGGACCTGGAAAGAGAGGGATCTCAAACGAAGAGAAGAATGGCAAATAAACAGCTTTAAAATGTTCATTGTACCTAGCCACTGGGAAAATGTTTGTCAAATGAACTTTGAGATTTTTTTCTTTTACCCTAGTCAGAATGGCAAAGATCAACAAAACAACTACCAACAAATACTGTTGGAGGTGTTGGGAACTGGTTCAGCCACTTAAACTCAGTATGGAGAATTCTCAAAAAGCTAAAAATAAATCTACCCTATGACTCAGGAATACCACTCCTTGGCATGTGGTCAAATGACTCAACATCTCATTCCACAGATAATAGTTCAGCCATGTTTATTTCTGCTCTATTCAAAATATCTAGAAAATAAAAACCACCTAAAGTACCCTTCACCCAAAGAATGGCTAATGAAAATGTAGTATGTTTGCACTGTGGGACACTATTCAGTTATTAATGAAAAAAATGAAATTACAAATCTTCCCATGAATAGAATTAGAAAAGATTGTACTAAATGAGATGACACAAAGCTAGGAAGATTAATGTCATATATTCTATCTCATCTGAGGTTCTTTTTTTATTTCTTTTTTATTAGATATTTTCTTCATTTACATTTTCCAGATATTAAGATGTGAGTAGACAATCTCAGTTTCTCCTTTTCTAATGTTTAAAAATTGTGGCTTGAGTAAAGAGTGACTCACAGAGGCTCTAATATTTTGATATCTGGCTCCCAGTTGGTGGCACTGCTTTGGAGGGTGTTGAAGGTATAAAGGTACTTCATTTACACTTGTGTACTCTAAAGATACTTCATGATATGTATAAACAAATATTTCAATTTACAAAAGATGACAATGCCCAAAACACTTCAAGCAATATTCTAATCGGTTTTATTTTCATATTTTAACTTCTAAAATTATTTCTATACTTATCCTATACCTACTAAGTGATTATTTTCGAGCAATAAATTTTTGAGCAGTTCCATACTGTTTTAATTATTATAGTTTTATGTTATGTTTTAATGTGGTATAATATACACTTTGTTCACTTTTTCTTTAATTTTTCTATATTTTCTCTTAGGATAAAAAAGAAAAAGATCTACAGATCCATAATTATCATGCATTAACAAACTTGTATGATTTTATAGAGATAAACTTTCCCCCACAGTACTGAAGCAATGAAACTAGGTCTTGGGAGGCAGAAGCAAGAGTTGTACATGTTACATGTTAGTCTGAGACATAACTCTGCCTCAGAAAGAAGCCAATAAACACTACTTGCTGATTGTACTTTTCATGTGGCCTTGGGAAATCTTTTCAACTGAGATATGTAATGTTCATTTTATCTCACTATTGGTCTCATCTAAATTTGTCTTTAACTGTATGGCTTAGTATAATAGTTAACTTTTTTCCTTTAGAAATCTTTCCTGCCTATCCTTTTGAGTGCTATAAATAATTGTCAGACTCAAGGGAATTGTCTTTTTTAACTCTAATAATTATTGATACCAGTCATTTTCTTTTACTTGGTAAATCCTATAGAACTCTAGATAAAGCTTAGTCTACTGAGGGAGATCATATTATCCATATCTGTCATAAATGAGAAACAAACCCTAGAGTGTATAGACAGTATATCCATGGTCTCATGATGAATCAGTTGCTACAGAAAGATCAGGATATATTCCTTGTATGTTATTGGGTTTTTTTTAAATCACTGCTATAGCATTATTCCATTTAATTTAAATTTCATTTTCATTTGTTTACAGCTAGATAAGCAAGCACCCGGGTCTGCACAGTTTTTATATCACTCATGGACACACTATTGTGCTTTGTGCCAATATGAGTAGATACTGCCTAAAAATTAAAAGCTATTCCATCTAATGAGATATATACTTAGGGCCACCTCCTTATGGCTGTCCATTAATTACAACATGGAAAGCGCCATCTAGTGGTTGGTGTGTTACAATGACTTGGCTTTTTTGGTGTGTCCCCGCCCCTCTCCCCCACCCCAAAAAAGAATAACAAAATCCTATTTAAAAAAATAACCTATCTGGCATAAACCGATTATGACTTAAAAATTTAAATTAAATTCAATCAAAATTTTTATAATTCTTAAATACAGGATATTTAATTCTATTTTATATCCATAGTTGTGACTCCAGGAAATGGAGTTGCAGACAGTTGTGAATTGCCATGTGGGGTCTGGGAACTGAACCTGGGTCCTCTGGAAGGGCAGCCAGTGGTCTTCACCAGTGGGCATCTCTCTAGCCCGATATTCTTAAATGTTTTAAGGGGTTTTCTCTCTAAAGTATACTTCACATTTGTTGATAATGAACTTTGATATGATGAATGATTAATTTTGAGAAACATTGGATATAAGGAATGCTACAAGTATATAAAGTGTTTTATTTGTTTATACATTTTATTTTTAAGATTTAGGTGTTATTGTTAGATATTGAGAAGTGCAAATACATGTGTAATGGGAGTTCATATTATTCTTAATTTTATTAATAAAATTCTATTAGTCATCTTTGCACTATATTCAGGACGGTAATCTCTTTTCAGAGGAAAATTTATTATAAATGTCTGAAACTTCAAAAGATGTTAATTTTAATTTATAACAAAATCTCTTCTGCATATATTCCTAATTAAAATGTAGGTACATTTACCAATGTCAAATATTATTATATTATTATCCATTATAAATAAGAATTACCCTTTGTTCTTCAATTAATTTCTGTAATTGACTGTTGACAATATGTACAATATAATTCAGGTATTATGACAGTTGACTATTCTTATCTCAAGAATTAGTGGAATTTCAGGATAGCATTTAAAATGTAAATGAAGAAAATACCTAATAAAAATTGAAAAGAAAGAATTAGTGAATGTGTGGCTTCTAAATTTTGTAAATTCATAGTTTGGAATCAATAATTCATCTTTGCATAAGCCAGAATTACATATTTTAAGTTGACCTCTGTTCCTAAACTTAGTATTTTATATGAGTTTATTTATATTTTTATCTTGTGCCTAACAAGTCTTCTTGCCTTCAATAATAACCCTTCTCATTTGATGAATGACTGTGCATCAACAAACCTATAATGTAGTTAAAATGTAATACTGAAAACAATAAAATCTGTGTCCCTAATGTGTACTAGTAATGACCGCATAACTATGTAGTTTGCTTCCTATTACTGTGCTAAAGTCCATTACCAAAAGCAACTTGGAGAGGAGAGGGGTTGTTTTGCTTTCATGCCCCAATCACTGTCAATCAGCCCATTCCTGAGAGAAGTCCAGGGAGCAAGTCAAGGCAGGAACTTGGAGGCAGGAACTTAAATAGAGGTCATGGAGGAGCGATGCTTATTAGTTTGTTCTTCTTGCTTGCTCAGCTTGCTTTCTTAAACAACTCATGACCGCCTGCCCAGACTTGACATTTCTCACAGTGGGCTGGGCCCTCCCAAATAAATCACTTTGGGGGAGAATGCTCCAAAGGGGTCATTTTTTTCAACTGAGTCTCCCTTTCCAAATGACTCTAGCATGTGTCAAGTTGATAAAAATGTACCCGTCACAATAGCAGACTTTAAGCTAAAGTGTCAGAGTGTGCTTTTACTGGAACACACTCTTATAACCAGGAAAACAGGTTTCAACACGATGGTGGCATCTAGTTTGAGCTGAAGTTAAATAATAAAGATTTAGGGAGATTCTCCAGTAATGACTAGAGGAAGACAAGATAGGAGGCTAGTATACATGTTAAACTACAGGTGCTGAAGATGAAACAATGATTAACAGCATTTTATATTTTCCTTGTACCAAGCTTTCAGAAGCCAGTTTGACAAAATGTGTTCAGCTTTCTTGAGCATAAATGCTGTGTTGTTTGCATATGTTATTCTAATTTCTGTTAGGTTGTTTTGTCCTAAGCATTTCAGCTGTCCAGTAGTGTATGGTTTGGGATGTTAGAATGTCACTTACTATCTCCCCATTCTCTATGTGTTTTTATAGTAGAGAATGATACTTTTCTGGGTCCAGAACATTACTCCCTAGTGTGGTCGAATTCAGAGCTTCTAGCCTTTGCATGAAGCTTGGAATGGTTAAGAATTGAGCTATTAGTGATGAAAGAGCAGGCACATAGGGGAAAAGGAGATAAAATACAGCATTAGATGCTTTATGATCCACTTGTGAATGCCGAGAAGTAAGCTGACATCAAGTGGCAGCTATTCTTGGCTAGTTTCTAAGGTCATGTGCTGCTACAGACTGAGAAGTGATTCATTACAAATGATCTTAAAAGAAGAAGAAGAAGAAAAAAAAACAAAAAGATGTTCTTACAACCTGGACAAGTGACAAAGCATATCAACCAGAATGTCCTATGAATTCTCTTTTCATTTTAGCATCTTTAAAAAGATATTTCTCAGCTGGACATGGTGGCACACACCTTTAGTCCCAGCACGGCAGGGGCAGGGGCAGGGGCAGGGGCAGGGGCAGGGGCAGGGGCAGGGGCAGGGGCATCTCTGTGAGTGCAAGTCCAGCTTCGTCTACATACTGAGTTCCTGGATGGCCAGAAACTGGGTGATAGAGAGACTCTTGTGTTAAGAAAACAAAACCAAAAAGATATTTCTCAGCATGTAAAGGAGATGTCTACAAAACCCAGCAACTTGATTTTCATTGCTTCATGTTGTTTTCCAAATAGCACACATATTCTACAACACATGTGCATCACACACACACACACACACACACACACACACACATGCACGTGCACGCACGTGTGTGCGCGTGCCCACACACACAGAATAAAAAATGTAAAAAATGAAGAGATATTTATTAGTTTAAAATTATAAACTTTTATTTTCTCATTGTGAGAAATTGAAAGAAATACATACAACAAAATCTTGAATATAAAAAGCCATTGTTGGTTGCCTGCATCCTTTCATATTTTTCTTATATTGATTTTGAATGTTTGAATTGCTGCCTTAAGTTGATTTCTAAGTCGGAGAGTTGCTGTTTAGTTTGTATTTAATGATTTCTCCCTTTTCTTCCTATAGGCCTGCCATGGGTGTTCTCCTGGATCTAAATGCGACTGCAGTGGTATAAAAGGAGAAAAGGTAAATTCTGAGTAAAAAAAAAAAAAAACTATTTGTAAATTAATTGTACAAATTAGGCTTCTATCAGTTCCCAAATAAATAAAATATATTCTACTGCATTTCTTAATTTAGAGTGGGAACTGACATGGATGAGACTGTGTCAGGATCAACATCTCATATATATATAGTTTGTGATATAATAAATATTTTAGGCTTAGTACATATAAGTTCGGTTACATTTTCTTTTCTGCTGGGGATTGGATTCAAGGCTTTGCACCATCTAAGCAAGCAGTCTACAACTGTGCCACATTCCTAGTTCCTTAAAAAACAACACAAAGGGACAATAAAGCCTCAGAAGCTACTGAGAATTCTCAGGGTGCACCTGGGGAAAGGACAAGGAAATGGGCAGGGAATGGGAAGCAGAGATCGGGGAGAATAAACAATATTAAATATGGATAAAAGTTCTTTGTAAACATCTATTACTTTACAAGTAAATCATTCTCTTCTGTTGTGTTTTGGATAGGGTCTTCTTTGTAACCCTAACTGGCGTTGAGCTCACTATGTAGACCTTGAATTCACACAGAACAACCAGCCTCTGTCTCCCAAGTACTGAGATTAAAAGTGTGAGCCATCATATTCAGGTTTACAGGAATAATAATAATAATAATAATAATAATAATAATAATAATTTCTAGATCTTAGTCTAGACAAAATACACCTCAGATGACATCTAACTTGATGGCTTTTGTCTTCTAGTGCCTTATTTGTCTGTGTGTCAATAACTGACATCAAATTAGAAATTTCAAACAAGATAATGAATTATTCACAGAAGAATTATGAGACAGAGATCTTACATTACTCTTTCCTCTTTTTAATTCAACAAATATTTTTAACGAATAAACAGCTATTACTAATTATATATGAAGTTATGAATCATATCTTTAGTGAATATTCCAGTTAGATATAGAAGTATTCATTCGTGTAGTAAAAGATGCTTAAAAGTCCTGGTGTCAACAATTTCATCTATTTATATTATTTATTCATTGTACGCTATGATCTTATTTACAAGTCCCATTCTGTCATGTAACACACTACCCCCTAACAGAACATCTCTTAAGAGTTCTTAAGTAGTAGTCTAGATAACACTTGTGTGAGTTACGTTTTTAAGGGAATAGCTTTGCAACAAGAATGCTTTCTATAGTGTCAAAGTATTAAAGAGGATTCATTTGAGATCACAGAGGAAAGAAAGTGAAAGGGAATGTCTTTTAAAGGAAGGAAGCACACACGAAGAATTTACATGTATGCAGTTATTATTGCTTATACTTCTCAGTCTGCAAGATGATGGATGGGTAAATTCTTACCAAATTCATAATTATGGTCACAATGACCTACAGAAAATGGTTCAGACTCCAGAGTGCCTAGAAAAGAAGGAAGACATGGTGGAATACATGACAGCACAGAGTGGAGAACAAAAAAATAGAGTTGAAGATTCCATTCAAATTCTTGGTTAAGTATTGTATTGAGGCAAATTCACAGAATCTAATAAAAAGAAGAGTAGAGGCTTAAAATAACTGAGTATAGATTAACCGTTGTTTGGTGAACGGATAAAACTCTGTTTAATCAATCAGCCAGCAACAAACTACTTAATACAAAAAAAAAATGCTCTTTAGATGAAAATAAGAGAACCTAGTATCTCTTTCTACAGTATGCAATTAAAGCTTACCAAGTAAACCCAACCAATAATTTAAAAAAATTACAAACCACAGAAAATTATTAAAATAATATAGATGCTACATTTTGGAATTTGAAGCTGATAAAGTTAATATATTTATTAATTTAAAGGGAAAACCTGTTCAAAATCGGTGAACATGTAGTAACCACAGATCACTGGAAAATACATGAAAAAGAAACTTGAAATTTGACAAAGAAAAAGCAGTTATCCAAGAAGTATGATAGCAAAACTGTTGGCTTGGAGCTGCTTACAAATGCAGATTTCCAGGCTCCACAACTGTAAGTTACCCATCTCATTCTGGTAATGGTGGAAAATAATTGGTTTTGACAAACTCTCCAAGTGGCTCTTTTATAAGCTAGAGTTTCAGATCTGTATATCTTCATTTTGACAGTAATTAAAATTCTTCTAATTATAGTGTAGCAACTGTCTCATTGTGGTACAGAATTATAAAGACAAAACAAGAATTATACAGAATAAGATATTATTCTTTTAATTTCTTCACTAAGAACTTAGCCTTGAACTTGCACAATTTGCAATATTCTAACTGAAAATAATTTACAACTAGTTACCAATATAACACTTTGTCTTATTTTTTTTCCTATGTCCACAGACAATTGTGTTTCTTGACAGTTCTACATTATCCTTGAAGTACTATTCTCGTGCTGCCTGGAGTGACTTACGCCTGACATACTAGCACTCAGGCACCATAAGCAAGAGGACTAGAAGTTCAAGGCCATATTAGGTACACAGCAAGTTGGAAGGCAGCCAACTTACATGAGATACTCAAGAAATGCACAAACACTACTTTTACGCTCATTTTCAGGAAACATTTTTATTGTTTATAATAAACAGCCCTTCTTGAAAGGGGTGCTACTTTAAAGTATTTTTAAACTCCAGATCTTAGGTAATCAGTAGATTAATCTTCTTTAAACTGGTGTGCTGGGATGTGCCCAAGGGTAGAATACTTGGCTTTGTATTATATCTGGGACTGTAGATTTGATATCTATCACCACAAATAAGTAAACTGGACTTATCATGAAATAGTTTTCCTTTGGATAATTTATCAAAATCTGAAATACTGCCTTTATTCTGGATTTAAGTAAAAGCACTCACTAGAAAATAAGGATGTATATGGATTTTTTGTTTATTTTTTATTATTTTCTTTATTTACATTTCAAATGTTATCCCGTTTCTTAGTTTCCTCTCCAAAAATCCCCTATGCCCTCCCCCCTTCCCCTGCTCCCCAACCCACCCTCTCCTGCTTCCTGCCCAGGAATTCCCCTATACTAGGACATAGAACCTTCACAAGACCAAGGGCCTCTCCTTCCACTGATGACTGACTAAGCCATCCTCTGCTACATATGCAGTTAGAGCCATGAGTCCCTCTGCGTGGTTTCTTTGATTGGTGGTTTAGTCCCAGGGAGCTCTGGGAGTACTGGTTAGTTCATATTGGAGCTAGAGAAAATATCCAAGGAGCTGAAGGGGTTTTCAGTCCCATGGGAAGAATAACAATATAAATGAATTTCTATTGAATATTTGATCTATTGGACACTAAGAATACAACACTGAAAAAGCCATGACTGTTTCCATGTAGAGGCAAAGGAGAAGGTGATGTCCAGGTTAACATAAACTTCTGACTGAGACAGATGAGCTCTGTTCTGTGTATCAAGTTTACACTTAGGAAAATTATAAAACTTCTCTCTCATGACTTTTCACACACAAAATGAAAATAATAATTTTACTTTGTCTTAAAATGGGGGGAAAGTAAGGTAAAACACCGAAGGGGTTTAAATAGTCTGACAAATAGAAAAAGTTCAACATAGGTGGGCTATTTTTACAGTCTTTCAAGTTTTAAGTGTTTGGGGAAACGCTTAAGAAAGTTGCTAAAAAGAATTTACCATTACTATTTTTAATTTTCCAGGGAAAAAGAGAAGGCAATAAAAGAATCTAAGTAATACTTATATTTGAAAGATAGCAAAAAGAGAATAATATATTTTACAAATCCTTTTTTTTATTCAAACATGAACAAGCAGGATATGTCAGTGGTTTGTTTTAAAGTTTGTCTTTCAGAAATAGGCAACCACTTCACATTCAGTATATAAATGTGTGAAAATTACAGCACAAATTGATAGTGGTTTAAAAGGATTATATGTAGGCACATCACTAGTGTTAGCTTTTCTTCCTGTTCATTTTAAGAAATGAGGTAGAAAACCACTCTTTTTTTTTTTTTTTTTGCACAGAAAAGCTATGTTTCTTTTACTTTAGCAAATGTTCTACCTTTGAAATTCTCAAGAATTGTTCTTCTTGTTCTTTTCTGCTACTGTATAGCATCTGCTTTTCTGTCTCTAGTTCTGTGATAATGGGAGGGAATTTCAGGATATACCATTAAAAGTTATAACATTTTATTGCTCTCAACATAATTAAGCTTTTAGCATCCTCTATTTTCTTCTACAAATTTTACTGGTGCATACATATACATACATGTATGTATGTAACAAAAATAATTAAAGGGAAAAAAGGCTATCAATTTGTGTGGAAGGTTATGGAGCATTGGAAGGTGGGCACCTGGGAGGGGCAGGAGGGGACAAAGGGAAGGGGAAAGATGATGTGATTTTATTGCAATTAAAAGCACATAACAATTTAAAAAATATTTTTATATTAATTCTTTAGCGTATATCTCTCTGTATATGTGTGTCTCTGTGTGTGCATACATGTCATGTTTGTCTGTGTGTGCACGCACATGCATGTGTTTGTATGTGTATGTGTCACAGTGTCTGAGAGCAGAAGTCAATTCTCTCCTTCCATTCTGTGCTTCCTGAGAATTGAACTCAGTCAGCCTTTACCTGCCTAGCTACTTCACTGGCCAGCACTCTCTATTTTCAGTCTTTGGTTTATTCCCATTTATTTCTGTAGTCCAGATAGTACTTTTGCTTTGAAAATACACATAGTGTACTCTAGACATTTGACGGTTGTATACTCTAGATGCCAGCTGAAAATTCAACATGTAGCTATTTTGTGCTTTGGAAAATATACAAGAACTAGGTTGTGTTTTCTTTTTACTTTTCTTTCTGGGTAGAGCAAGCAGTCAGAGTTTTAATCCTAGTTCTGATAGTAACAGACCATTCAATAACTTGAGATAATCTAGCTCTTAAAATGTGAAAATTGTGATATTCTTAATTTCTCCAACTTGCCTTCTTTATAATGAATGAGGTTAAAGCAGTTATTATACTCTTACTTTATCTCTGATATATTGTCTAACTCTATAAGCAGCAAAGAGGTTATATTTACTATGTATGATATATATTGGGGATGATATGTATTTTTTTCTTCTCACACTTTACATGTTATTAGATACTGTGGACAAAAAGTATCACTATATTATGTTGCTTTCATCTATGTCTGTGCTTAAAAGTTCATAAATGACTTTACATTCTTGTTTAATTGCAGGGAGAACGGGGATTTCCAGGTTTAGAAGGTCATCCAGGTTTACCAGGATTTCCAGGTCCAGAAGGCCCTCCAGGACCTCGGGGACAAAAGGTATTTTTTTCAGTAGCCAATCAACAATAGCGGAGGAATTAAACCACCATAAATTTGAGACAAGCTATCAAATCAACTAAACGTTCACTGAATCGTAATGAGAAAATAGTGTTTAAATAAAAAAAAAAACTGAGTTGAAGGAACTCTTATTTTCTGTATTCATTTATCCCTTCTTTCCTGTTTTTCCTCCTTCAAGAAATGATTAATTACCTGTAGTCCTTTGTCTAGGAGCAGAACCCCATAAAATTTTCTCATTTTTCCATTAGCATGTGCATTGATACTGTTGCTGTTCCAGACTTCTTGGTAATCTTGCTGTTAGAAGATTTCTACCTCTTCTTCTGTGATGGTTTCGTGAGGCATAGATGCAGAGATGTTTATGCAAGGCTACATTCCCCCAAATACACTGATCTCTGGTTTTTGTCCAGTTGTATGTGGTTTTGTTGTTGTTGTTGTCATTTCATGATGTTCTTCATTTGCCATAATGAGAGATTTCTTTGATGAATAGTGGTAACTAGCCTTATTCAGAAAAAGTGTCTCTTCACCTCAGTGTTTCTAATGTTTAAATTAGGATATTACTGTCATATTCAGGTATTTTTTCGGGATATCATTTGTTGTATATGGTTTTTGGAATTCTTTTTACTTTAAACTTTTCCTGGGGTGAGGCAAATAAACATCTTCTCACCCCATATGAGCACCAATGGCAGACCATGTTATGATTTAACCAAAGTCCAAATTATGGTGACCAATGAATGGATTGGACTTGCTAACTGAACATGAATAAGGGATTACATACAGAAGTGTAGGTGACTGCAAAACAGCTGTATCACTGCAAGGTTCCACCATATCATGGAAAATGATCTCATGGAGGCTGTTGTGGAGTCTCACTTTGAATCAGCTTCCTAACTCTATGTACTCTAGCATCTCCCTAAATCAGATACTGAATGGGGGAGGGTCAATTGTTTAAATCTCAGATAAGTGTCTCTAGAGTCATTTTTCCTCTACCTACTAGAAAGTGTTAAAGTTCAATTATCATTATCATAGGTCTGATGCATATATATTTTTTCCATAAATAAGAGTAGCATCTTTATGTGTATGATAAGATAGGGAAGGGGAAAAGATAATAGTGAATTTTGAGACCAAGAAAAGTTTCTTTTAGTTTTTAATGGCTCTTTTGGCTCAGAGCCCTTTTCTATCTGTGGTAGATTGACTGGTAAAGTGGTGTATGAAAGGTCCAGCTCTATTCACTTTCCCAAAAAGCAAAAAAAAATGTTTTTTGACTTAATAACATTTTCCCTCTAGCTTTATTATTTAATATAATGATGGTGTACCATATCATTAGAGGATTAAGAAAATCAAATGGATATCGCCAGGTAGTCTTTTTAAGAAAGAAGGAAAATTAAATGATTGGAGATATTTTAATATAAAGCTCACTATACCCGAGGGTAGATGTTGTGAGAATGAGGGTACAACTGTGAGGAGGGAGTTTTTTCAGATTCAGCAGTAAATGAGTCTTGTGCTTAAATACACTGAATAGAACTTCATATGAACACTAAGGAAATACTAACACTCTAAATGACTGACTACATAGAATTCTGATAGATGGGCCATTCAAATGAATTTCCTAGGTGCTATAACACAGCAAGTGTAAGAATAGCAGTATAATACTTGCCACCCAGAAATGGCAAAGAAGTAGTGCATAGTTCTAAATCATGAACTGAGTATAATACAGCAAAACAACTAAATTCTTCCACGTCTCAGCACACTGGAACTTAAGCAGCAGCATTCTGAAAATAAAGTGGGAACACAAATTGATTAATTTTCAGCTATGTTATGGAAATGAGTGCTTTGAAATAGAATGTAATTTGAACCATAGAAAAAGCTGTTTCTCAAATGTGAGTTTATCTGGGACCAGGGCCAGAGTTTCTTGTATAGCATGGATATTAAGAGTAAATATTTGTGTTTTATTAAAAGAAGTTACATTACAATTATTTTAAAATAATTTAGCACTAACTGAGACTCCTTAATATTAGTATAATAGTTTATGAAGATGTATTTGTTCGCATATTAAGTTTAGAGAGTATTACTATAATTCCTTTTCATTATTTATAGAGTGGGAGTGGGAAACAGCTTTTTAAACATTTTACATTCTACAGCTTAATGTGTACTTTTGTGTGATTGGAGATTTGCATTTAAAGTAATATACATGTTTATTCTTCATTGGTATATTCCTTTTTATGAACATATAGATTTGTAAAATAAACTGTCCTATTAGCATAGTTGCTTAAAGTGTGGTACTGAGATGTGTGTGTTTATTTATGTAAATGCACATTTGTAGTGTTGCAAAGGAGTTCTTTGCTAAATTAAATGTTGTTTCTTTTCAATAGATAATATATTCATTTTATTCACAATTAGTAAATATTATGAATACAATGAAAAACTCCTTTCCACCTGTGTTCATTCATCCCTGAATATATACCCACATTTTTATCCTCTTTGTTTTTAAAATAAGATGTATTATGTTTATTTTGTTTTTTTCTTATATCAGTGTTCTCAGGATATGTTATTCTTTTTTCAAGATTTATTTATTTATTATATGTAAGTACACTACACTGTAGCTGTCTTCAGACATTCAAAAAGATCTCATTACGGATGGTTGTGAGTCACCATGTGGTTGCTGGGATTTGAACTCAGGACCTTTGGAAGAGCAGTCAGTGATCTTAACTGCTAAGCCATCTCACCAGCCCCAGGATATGTTATTCTTACTACATTCAATTTCATTGTATATATAAGCTATGAATTAGTAACAAGCTCCCTATTCATGATTATGTAGTTTTCAATAGTTTGCTGCTATAAAACATAACTGCTGAGATGAAAATCTTTGATTAATTCTTATTGCATCAATAAGCATGAATTAGAAAGATAAATTGTGGGAAATGGGTGCCCATGTATGCACATGTGTTTTTACACATATTACAAGATCACTATTTCCCAAACATTTATGATTTACCTTTGATTTAGCAACAAAGAAGTTTTAAAACCTTCTAAAAACCTTTTCTAGTTGTCATTATGGTAGAAGAGTAAACTTTCAATATACTTTTAATTTGCATTTCTCTTTTTATGATTATGAATATCCTTCTTACAGATCAAAGTTTCCTTTGTCTTCCTGTGATATCTATTTTCATATCATTTGCCCCTTTTATTGTGACTTGGTGCTTTCATATTTTGTTGAGCTATTTGTTAGGAAGATTATTTCAATGCACACACTGTATGTTGTATTATTTTACCCTTTGTCTTTTGCTTTTCTAGGCATGTGCAGGAAAATTTATACATTTATGAATCTGTCTTTAAGTCATATGGATTTTCATGAGAACAAATCTTATGCACTTTGCGGATATATATTAATTCTCAAAAGTTTTCTTTCAGTATGTCATTTTATTTTTATCCTGTGTGAATATTCTTGTGAAACCCATCCTAGTATACTGTTTGTGATTTAAGATCCCACCTTAAACACAGTCCCACAACACCCAGAGGAAACTCCACTCCAGGCTCTCTAACACGCCCAGGATCACAGAATCACAGGATAACAGAATCCCAAGAGTTCGGTCATACCAGGATCTCAGGGTCCCAGAGGCAGCTTGACTCCCAGGAACTCTGACACACCCAGGATCTCAAGATCACAAGATCCTGGAATCACAGGATCACAAAGACAGCTGGACTCTGAGGAGTTCTGACACAACCAGGATCACAGGAAGGACAGGCTCCAGTCAGATATAGCTAGGGCAGGTAGCACTAGAGATAATAAGATGGCAGAAAGCAAGCACAAGAACATAAGCAACAGAAACAAAGGTTACTTGGCATCATCAGAACCCAATTCTCCCACCATAGCAAGTCCTGGATCCATCATCACACCAGAAAAGCAAGACTCAGATCAAAAATCACTTCTCATGATGATGATAGAAGACATAAATAAATTCCTTAAAAAGATAAAGAGGACACAAGTAAACAGGTAGAAGACTTTAAAGAGGAAACACAAAAATCCCTTAAAGAATTATGGGAAAACACAATCAAACAGGTGAAGGAAATGAACAAAACCATCCAAGATCTAAAAATGGACATAGAAACAATTAAAAAAAATCACAAAGGGAGACAACCCTGGAGTTAGAAAACCTGAGAAAGAGCTGATAGCTATAAGCATCACCAACAGAATACAAGAGATAGAAGAGATAATCTCAGAGGCAGAAAATACCATGGGAAACATTGACAAAACAGTCAAAGAAAATGCAAAATGCAAAAAGCTCCTAGCCCAAAACATTCAGGAAATCCAGGACATAATGAGAAGACCAAACCTAAGGATAATAGGTATAGAAAAGAGTGAAGATTCACAACTTAAAGGGCCAGTAAATATCTTCAATAAAGTTATAGAAGAAAACTTCCCTACCCTAAAGTCAGAGATGCCCATGAATATACAAAAAGCCTACAGAACTCCAAATAGACTGGACAAAAAAAGAAATTCCTCCTGTAACATAATAATCAAAACACAAAATGTACTGAACAAAGAAAGAGTATTAAAAGCAGTAAGGGGAAAAGGTAAAGTAACATATAAAGGTAGGCCTATCAGAATTACACCAGACTACTCACCAGAGACTATGAAAGCCAGAAGATCCTGAACAGATCTCATACAGACCCTAAGATAACACAAATGCCAGCCCAGAATACTATACCCAGAAAACTCTCAATTTCCATAGATGGAGAAACCAAGATATTCCATGACAAAACAAAATTTATACAATATCTTTCCACAAATCGAGTGCTACAAAGGATAATAGATGGAAAACACAAACACAAGGAGGGAAAAGCAAGAAAGTAATCTTTCAACAAACCCAAAAGAAGATAGCCACACAAACATAATTACACCTCTAACAACAAAAATAACAGGAAGTAACAATCACTTTTCCTTAATATCTCTTAACATCAATGGACTCAATTCTCCAATAAAAAGACATAGACTAACAGAGTGGATACATAAACAGGACTTAGCATTTTGCTGCATGCAAGAAATGCACCTTAGCTGGGCGTGATGGCGCACGCCTTTAATCCCAGCACTTGGGAGGCAGAGGCAGGTGGATTTCTGAGTTCGAGGCCAGCATGCTCTACAGAGTGAGTTCCAGGACAGCCAGGGCTACACAGAGAAACCCTGTCTCAAAAAATAAATAAATAAATAAATAAATAAATAAATAAATAAATTAATTAATTAATTAATATTGAAAAATAAAAAATGAAATGCACCTCAAGGACAAAGGAAGATACTATCTCAAAGTAAACGTTGGAAAACAATTTTCCAAGCAAATGGTCCCAAGAAACAAGCTGGAGTAGTCATTCTAATATTGAATAAAATTGACTTTCAACCAAAAGTTATCAAAAAGGATAAGGAAGGACATTTATTACTGATCAAAGGAGAAATCTACCAAGATGAACTCTCAATTCTGAACATCTATGCTCCAAATGCAAGGCACCCACATTCATAAAAGAAACTTTACTAAAGCTCAAACCATACATCGTACCCCACACAATAATAGTGGGAGACTTCAACACCCCACTCTCAGCAATGAACAGATCACGGAAACAGAAACTAAACAGAGACACAGTGAAACTAACAGAAGTTATGAAACAAATGGATCTAACAGATATTTATAGAACATTTCATTTTAAAGCAAAAGAATATTCCTTCTTCTCAGTACCTCATGGTACCTTCTACAAAACTGACGATATAATTGGTCACAAAACAGGCCTCAACAGATAGAAGATGATTGAAATAATCACATGTACAGATCACCATGGACTAAAGATGGTCTAAATTCCAACAAAACAATGGAAAACCCACATACACATGGGAGCTGAACAATGTTAAACTCAATGATAACTTGTTCAAGGAAAATATAAAGAAATTAAAGACTTTTTAGAATTTAATGAAAATGAAGACGCATCAGACAAAAACTTATGAGACACAATGAAAGCAGTGGTAAGAGGAAAACTCATCGCTCTAAGTGCCTCCAAAAAGAAACTGGAGAGAGTTAGCAGCTTGACAACACACCTGAAAGCTCTAGAACAAAAAAGAAGAAGAAGAAGAAGAAGAAAAGAAGAAGAAGAAGAAGAAGAAGAAGAAGAAGAAGAAGAAGAAGAAGAAGAAGAAGAAGAAGAAGAAGAAGAAGAAGAAGAAGAAGAAGAAGAAAATAAACACAAGAGGAGTAGACAGCAGGAAATAATCAAACTTAGGGCTGAAATCAACCAGGTAGAAACAAAAGGTACTATACAAAGGATCAACAAAACCAAGAACTGGTTCTTTGAGAAAATCTGTAAGACAGATAAACCCTTAGCCAGACTAAACAGAGGGCACAGAAACAGTATCCAAATTGATAAAATCAGAAATGAAAAGGGAGACAGACATAAGAACAGAAAACTTGGAAAATCAAAAAATTATCAGATCATACTACAAAAGTTTATACTCAACAAAATTGAAAAATATGGATGAAATGAACACTTTTCTAGACATATACTAGGTGCCAAATTTAAAACAGGATCAGATAAATGATCTAAACTGTCCCATAACCCATAAAGAAATAGAAGCAGTCATTAATCGCCTCCAACCTAAAAAACCCCAGGACCAGATGGGTTTAGTGGAGAATTCTATCAAAACTTTAAAGAAGAACTAATATCAGTACTGTTCAAACAATTTCACAAAATAGAAATAAAAGGAACACTACCCAATTTGTTTTATAAAGTCACAATCACACATTTACCTAAACCACACAAAGACCAAACAAAGAAAGAGAACTTCAGACCAATCTCCCTCATGAGCATAGATGCAAAAATACTCTTGCCAAACAAATCCAAGTACACATCAAAGTGATCATTCACTATGATAAATTAGGCTTCATCCCAGGGATGCAGGAATGGTTCAATATACGGAAACCCATCAATGTAATCCATTACATAAACAAACTCAAAGGAAAAAATACCACATGATCATTTCAAAATTGACAAATTCAGCATCCCTTCATGTTAAAAGTCTTGGAAAGATCAGGAATTCAGGGCCCCTAACTAAACATATTAAAAGCAATATACTGCAAACCATTACCCTACATCAAACTAAATAGAGAGAAACATGAAGAAATCCCACTAAAATCAGGGACTAGACAAGACTACCCACTTTCTCCTTATCTATTCAATANAGTACTTGAAGTCCTAGCTAGAGCAATTAGACAACAAAAGGAAGTCAAAGGGATAAAAATTGGAAAGTCAAAATATCTCTCTTTGCAGATGATGTAATAGTATATATAAGTGACCCTAAAATTTTTCATCAGCAAACCTCTAAACCTGATAAACAGCTTTAGTGCAGTAGCTGGATATAAAATTNACTCAAACAAATCAGTGGCCTTCCTCTACACAAAGGATAAACAGGCTGAGAAAGAAATTAGGGAAACAACACCCTTCACAACAGTCACAAATAATATAAAATACCTTGGTGTGACTCTAAGAAAGTGAAAGTTCTGTATGATAAGAACTTCAAGTCTCTGAAGAAAGAAATCAAAAAAGAGCTCAGAAGATGGAAAGATCTCCCACAATCATGGATTGACAGGCTTAATATAGCAAAAGTGGCCATCTTGCTGAAAGCAATCTACAGATTCAATGCAATCCCCATCAAAATTCCATATCAATTCTTCATAGAGTTAGAAAAAGCAATTTGCAAATTCATTCAGAACAACAAAAAAACCCAGGATAGTGAGAACTATTCTCAACAATAAAAGAACTTCTGGGGGAATCATCATCCCTGACNTNAAGCTGTACTACAGAGCAATTGTGATAAAAACTGCATGGTACTGGTACAGCGACAGACATGTAGATCAATGGAATAGAATAGAAGACCCCAAAATGAAGCCACACAACTATGTTCACTTGTTCTTAGTCAAAGAGGCTAAAATCATTCAGTGGAAAAAGACAGCATTTTCAACAAATGGTACTGTTCAATTGGCGGTTATCATGTAGACGAATGTGAATTGATCCATTCTTATCTCCTTGTACAAAGCTCAAGTCTAAGTGGATCAAGGAACTCCACATAAAACCAGATACACTGAAACTTATAGAAGAGAAAGTGGGGAAGAGCCTTGAACACATGTGCACAAGGGGAAAAAATCCTGAACAGAACACCAATGGCTTATGCACTAAGATCAAGAATCTACAAATGGGGCCTCATAAAATGGCAAAGCTTCTGTAAGGCAAAGGACACTGTCAATAGGACAAAATATGGCAACCAACAGATTGAGAAAAGATCTTTACCAAACCTACATCTGATAGAGGGCTAATATTTAACATATACAAAGAACTCAAGAAGTTAGACTCCCAAGAATCAAATAACCCTATTATAATGCAGTAAAGAGCTAAACAAAGAATTCTCAAATGAGAAGTAATGAATGGCAGAGAAACACCTAAAGAAATGTTTAGCATCCTTAGTCATTAAGGAAATCCACATCAAAATAACTCTGAGATTCCACCTCACACCAGTCAGAATGGCTAAGATCAAAAATTCAGGTGACAGTAGATGCTGGCAAGGATGTGGAGAAAGAAGAATATACCATTGCTGGTAGGATTGCAAGTTGGTACAACCACTCTGGAAAGAAGTTTGGTGGTTCCTACGAAAATTGGACATAGTTGTACTTGATGACCCAGCTATAACATTCCTGGGTACATCCAACATGTAATAAGGACACATTCTCCACTATGTTCATAGCAGCCTTATTTATAAATAGCCAGAAGCTGGAAAGAACCCAGATGTCCTTCAACAGAGGAATGGAAACAGAAAATGTGATACGTTTACACAATGGAGTACTACTCAGCTTTTAAAAATGATGAATTTGTAAATTTCTTAAACAAATGTATGGAACTAGAAAATATCATCCTGAATGATGTAACTCAGTCACAAAAGAACACACATGGTATGTACTCACTGATAAGTGCATATTAGCCCAAAATCTCCAAATACTCAAGATACAATTTGCAGACCCCATGAAGCTCAAGAATTAGGAATACCGAAGTATGGGTGCTTCAGTCCTTAGAAGGAAAACAAAATACTCACAGGAGAAAATATGGAGATAAAGTATAGAGCACAGACAGAAGGAAAAGCCATCCAGAGACTGTCCCACCTGGGGATTCATTCCATATACAGTTACCAAATCCAGACACTATTGTGGATGCCAAGAAGTGCATGCTGACAGGAGCCTGACATAGCTGTCTCCTTAGAGGCCCTGCCAGAGGTGGATGCTCTCAGCCAATCATTGGACTGAGCACGGGGTCCTCAATAGAGGAGTTAGAGAAAGGACTGAAGATGTTGCAGGGGTTTGAAACCCCACAGGAAGAACAACTATATGAACCGACCAGACCCCCCCCAAGTTCATCAACCAAGTCAAAGCCATCAACCAAGGGGTACACATGGCTCCAACTGCATATGTAATAGAGGACAGCCTTGTCAGGCATCAATGGGAGGAGAGGTCCTTGGTCCTATGAAGGTTTGATAGATGCCCCAGTGTAAAGGAATCAAGGGCAGGGTGGTGGGAGTGAGTAGATGTTTGAAGGGACACCCTCATAGAAGAAGGGGGAAGGATGGGATAGGGGATTTCCGGGGGGGGGGGAACTAGGAGAGTGGATAACATTTGAAATGTAAATAAAGAAAATATCCAATAAAAAAATGCCTTAATTTTTCTCCACTCATTTACAATGAAATATTCATTATACAGTAGCCACCCTTTATTTGTAGTTTCATTTCCCATGATTTCAATTATATGCATCCAACTACTGTCTGGAAATAAGCTGAAATTCTTAAAATTAATAATTAATGTTTTGAAAAACTCATAATATATTGTTATAATTGTTTCATATTATTCTTTGTTATTGTTAAAGTCTTTCAGTGTTTATAAATTTTGTTATATTTATGTGTACATAAGAAAATGTACAGCATTTGCTTTCTGTCTACATTTTCAGGTGGTGACTATGTGGGATCTTAGAAGCTATCCTTGGCTAAAGAGTGGCTTCTGTTTTCTAAGTTCATTTGAGCTTTCTTTCTGATAATCTTCTAGTATTCACTTTATCCAAATCTAAGTCCCAAGCTATTTTAATAACTGAAGCCTTGCTTCACTTTTATGTCTGACTGGTTTAGGACCCACTCTGTTTTCCTTTCTTTTTACAATTTTTCTCAAAGATATTGCTGGGGTGTTTTTGTCTATATAAACTTTGGAGCTACTGTCTAGTTTTAAAAACACCCAGTAACTTCTATTTTCATTATATAAAATTTATATCTAAATTTGTAATTTACTGTTTAAATTGGATTTCTTTTTTTAAGAACATGGAATTTCTTTTTTATACATATTTAACTATTTCTTTGTGAAGTTCACAACTGTTTTTAATCCTTTCCTCTTGTAAATCTTGTGCATTTTCTTGTTAAATTTACTGCAAAATATTTTGTTCTCCCATTATTGGTTGAGTATTTTCTTCTATTAAGTCTCGTAAATGGTTGTTACTATAATAAAGCTATCTTCTGGTATTCACTTTAATCCAAATCTGAGTCTCATTTATTTTAATAATGTGAAACAAGTCTACGAAGACAAAGCTGGCCTCAAACTAGGGTCATTTTTTCTTCTTTAGCCTTTTGACTTTTGGCAATACAGGTCCTCCATAAGTTCTAGCTTTGTAATTTTCTTTCCTGAAGTTCTTCTTTAACCATGTTGCTTGGTCTAACTAGTGCAATACTCACAGTTTTGTCTTATTTCTGCCTTCAGCAAGAAGGCATAAAATATTTATTAAATAAGAGATCTTCTAGTTATTTTAACTGGGAATCAGAATCCATGGAATCTTCTCACAAACATGTCTGCTTCAGAAAGAGTATGTCATTAAACTTTTTGAAAGGAGACAATTTTATAGGGACTTACAGACTTTGTATTAACAGTATTCATGTTCTTGTCAAAATCTGTGCATATGCTACTTTACATCAAACTGTATTAGGTCTTCTTTATTCAAAACTTTAAAGAAAATACTTAGCAAAAAACTTCACGGAGATAAAATTGAAACGTTTCAGCAATGCAGGAGTGACTAAAAGTGAGTAGATAGATTTGCAAGGAACAGAGAAGAACAGAAGCTGGAAGGGAGAGTTTATGACTTTTAAGTTCATCTGTAAAATGTGCTTTCTGAAATAAATGGAAAGATAAAAGCAGAAATTGACAAACAGCACGTACACCTGCAGTTTGTTGTGTTATAGAAACTGTCAAGATTTTGAGCTCTCTCTCTCTCTCTCTCTCTCTCTCTCTCTCTCTCTCTCTGGCTCGCTCTCACTCTCTTTTCTTTCCTTAAGTACAAATGATTTGGGAAATAGCTGAACTTCTATCTTATCTTCATTTTCTTGTGTGTGTCTTGTATATCCTTATGCATGCAACATTTCTTCTTCATGTTAACAGTCTCCCCAGTAAAATACTGGCCTTTCTTGGCATTGTTCATTTAATTTATAAATGCTTTGAATCTTAATCATAATCCTTGTTTGGGTATATGAAATTAACACTAACTTTCAGAAAAGTTTACCAAAAAATTCAGGCTAGCTAATGGAAAATTAGTTATTAGATGACTGATTTGAAGAAAAAAAAAGGAACTAAGTAATATTGTGTTTTTCAGGGTGATGATGGAATTCCAGGGCCACCAGGACCAAAAGGAATTAGAGTAAGTAATATTCAGTGTATGGTAAATGCTTTGTCGTTGTCAACAGATAAGACCAGGTGAAATGGTATGAGACAAAAAATTAATTATCATTGCTCACAGACATATGTACACATGTATGTTTATATTACATCATATATAAATACAACATGCTAAGTTCATTTACTCTTGCGTCTATGCATACATGATTTCAAGGATGACCACTTGTTATTAGATAATCAAATAGGTGGGCTCATCCCTGTGGATAACCTTAAGAAAGACTCACTCTCAAACGTCATTACTCATCTGTAGTTTTGTGTCAAAAAGTGCAGCTCTCTGGAATTTTTTCTCGTTCATGTTAGCATATTTGTTCATAGTCACAACTCAAGTGTACTGTCCATCTATGTGGGGAACTCAAGGCAGCAGGGGTTCATGGGAACTGGTCCCATCACTTTCTCAATGGAAAGCCAGGATTGACATACTTATGCTCAGCTCACTTACTTTATCTAGTTCACTATCCCCTTCTCAGTGAATGATCCTGACGACAATTAAAATAGATCTTCTCACATCAATTAATGTAACCAAGATAATCCCTATAGGTATATCCAGAATGCTGTTTCCCTAGTAATTCTAGATTCTGTCAAGTTGACAACTAAAATTAACCATTAGGACAGCTCTTTGTCACCCTGACACCTCAACACATCATTTTTAAGCCATAACTATCCGAGCTTTGTCCTCATAGGTTCATGATAATTATATGATCTAAAATGCATTCAGTCAAACTTTTAAAGTTCCCTTCATACTAAGCCGATTAACTATGAGATACCATAAAATAAAAAAAGCAATGGATGTACTTCAACATAATAGTGGCACAGAATAAATATCCCTCTCCAAAATAGAAGTGGGACATTTTACTTAGTCTCCAAACAGCCACCACTTCTGCAAATGTTTTAAATTCAATTCCTCACATCTTTCACTTTGCAAATGAAACTTCAATATGTCTCCATGACTATTATCTGCTATACTCTTGTCTTATGTTAACAATTTATAGATTACTTTTCATTTACTCTACACTTCCTCAGGCCACCATTTTTAGCTATTACTTTAATAAATTAATGAAGAGCTATCACTACTTGAAGTAGTGATCAAGGAAGGATTTTGGCTTTTTTAAAAAATAACCAATTCATATAATGTAATGTTTCAATCAACTGAAGATATGATGTTTTTGAGATAAGTTCTCACTTTGTAAACCTAGCTAGACTTACGCTCACTGGCAGTGCTGATATTAAAGGTATGCAGCACCATGCACATTAGTTTTTTGAAAGCCATTTTGTACCACTCTTGATCTGTTAGGAGTCTTTTCAAGTTTGCTTCTTGCCCATTGTCACTTTTACAGAAGTCACTGATCACTGAGATGTCCTTGCTTCCTGGCATACAAATCTTTTTATTATTATTATTAGATATTTTCTTTATTTACATTTCAAATGCTATCCCGAAAGTTCCCTATACCCTCCCCCAACCCTGCTCCCACTACTTGGCCCTGGCATTCCCCTGTGCTGGGCCATATCAAGTTTGCAAGACCTAGGGGCCTCTCTTCCCAATGATGGCTGACTAGGCCATCTTCTGCTACATATGCAGCTAGAGACACGAGCTCTGGGGAGAAGCATCCTTCTGCTCTTTTTTCCCCCTCCAAGCCTTGCTCCAGTAGTGCTGCAGTCACAAACCTAGAATAGAACACCGTGTTTTCTAATTTGTAGTGTCCTTTGGGATGGGTGCACAGAAGTAAATTGTTATGCTACAGGATATGCTGTATTTCCAGTTTGGGTAGATAGTTCCAAATTCCCAGCCATAGTCTTTGAGTCCATGTCCTCACCACAGAGAAGAGAGCCAGTTTCCCTATATCCTCACCAACAAAAATAGTTGTCAAGTTGTATTTTATTGATCCTAACAGGGAGATTTAATGGAAAGATGCTTGGGGTTAGTGACATTAATGTCCTCAGAGGGAGATCCATTTGT
Source organism: Mus pahari (assembly GCF_900095145.1). Taxonomy (NCBI): domain Eukaryota; kingdom Metazoa; phylum Chordata; class Mammalia; order Rodentia; family Muridae; genus Mus; species Mus pahari. Next base: position 120,212,304 of record NC_034613.1, read on the forward strand.
TGCCCTCTCATCTCCTAGTAAATTCATTATTCACAAATCTGAAAGAATTTTATCTGTAAAGACAGACATTCCATCCACTGCTTTCTTTGGCGCTACTAACTGTAATGAAGAAAATGTGCTTGCAAACAGGAGTCTCTAGTTTTCTGTAAAAGGAATTTAATTTTCAAGACAGCTCTGTGAAAGAGTGTTTCTAGTTATTAAACCAACAGTGATTGGTAACAGTGAGGCACATTTTGTAATAGCCTTGTCATTGAATCAAGTTATTTCTTTATTATTATAGGGTCCTCCTGGACTTCCTGGATTTCCAGGGACACCAGGTCTTCCTGTAAGTATGGTTTTCATTCTTTTAAAATCCCCCTAAGAAATAATCTAAGAAATATTATAAGTGTGTTATATGCCTTTTCAAAGGGGATGCCAGGCCATGATGGGGCTCCAGGACCTCAAGGTATCCCTGGATGCAATGGAACCAAGGTGAGGTTGGTTTTTTTTTTTTCAACTTAATTATGAACAGATTGTTGATTAAAGTCTAAAAAGAGTCATTTTGTGTCTAAGACAACATTTTCAGTATATTAAACTTCAGTAATTTACTTAAACCTGTTTAGCTAGTGAGGATAGTGCATTTGGGTTAGAGGTTATTTTAAAAGTCTTTGTGTAAAGTATTATGAATATTAAAAATGAATTAGGACTTGTGTGTTTCACATACTATAGAAATTTTTATGGGTAATACTTGGTAATTTTGATTTTTAAAATATGTGCTATTTAAATTTTTGAATACTTCGTGTTTTAAGCTATAAAAAAATGTTGTATGTTATTGATGCTGTGGAGGAAGAAACCAATGTATGCCACTGAGCTCACATTGGTTTCAGAGGACAGCTTGTGGGTGTTTAGCTCTTTCACCTTGTGGAATATGGGTATCAAATTCAGATCGTCTGCACTTTGGCAACAGACACCTTTATCTACTGAACCATCTCAATTATTCGATTCATGTAATATTTTTTAACTTCCTTAACTGTCACTGTGAAACACCAGTACAAATCCCTTCCAGTCTGCACCAGCACTGGGTCACCTAGGGCGCTGAGTTGGCGGACACCCCCACGGTCCCTAGAGGACTGCCCACACAATCTTAGGATCACTGGTGAGTGGAACACAACATCTGCTCCAATCCAATCAAGCACAGGTCCTGAGACAGCACTAGGGCAGCAGAGAACCAGCCTGACAAGGGGCACAAGCCCCTTCCATTCTGCGCCAGTACCGGGTCATCTAGGGCACAGAGTGGGCAGACACCCCCATGATCCCTAGTGGACAGCCCAAGAAATCTTGGGATCACTGGTGAGTGGAACACAACAGCTGCTCCAATCCAATAGTG